>NW_027191423.1:3000000-3399921 GCF_041260175.1 Vanrija albida
AAGTGAGGAGGGAGGGCACCAGCCGCGCCCTCTTAAATGCAGATCGGCCGGCGCATCGCTGGCAGAAGTAACCGCCCACACGGCTAAGGAGAGCCGACTCGCAACCGATACATAGGCTCTGTAAAGAGTAGAGAAGGGGCAGTTGACATGCGGTGTGCGCACCAAATGCGCGCATGTACAGTCATCTCAGCTTATCATCATGACGCGGGGTGGGGCGATGAGGGCGTGGGGGTGGGGCCTCCCGCCTTTGCCAATCGGCCGCGCGCATACCTGCTTCAAGCAAAGCTGCAAAGCGCCCGCATGCGCCACAAGTTATTCTGTATCTACGAGCGACGTGCGAGCGGGGGCCACGCAAAAGAGACCCAGGTATATCGAGTGGCGGCGGATATCGATCCCCGAGGCCACGGCAGATAGAGGCCGAGCTCCTGGCGAAATAAGCGAGGCCGATGCCCCTCGACGCCGAGGCATGTGACAGCCGCCCACGGAGCTGCCGCGGCGCCCGGCGTTGGCATGCGGGATATGGGCGGCGAGTGCTTCCATTCGGGCTGTGGTCTGCACTCTGCAGGCGGACGGGGGTTGTGCAATGCGCGCGTGGTCATGGGTGGGTCGAGTGTGGCGGTTGCCGCGGCAGTATCTCCCCCGGTGCCGCTCGGCCGTCGCGTCCATGTGCGCTGGTTCCCGCCCTCCACCACACTCCAGAGGAGAAACTCGTCATTCTGGCGCTTAGCGGTCACACAGTGGTGGGGCAGCTTGCGGCGGTGTCATCGGCTGCGACGTGATCAGCTCCAAGACTGGCTGATCACGCCGTGCCGGATGACAGCGGTGGTGGGGGTGGGGGCTGCCATGAATCCCCACCATCCACTGGGGAGCTGTGGGGCACCTGGCAGCCCAGAGCGCCTCCCCCGCCTCGTTGTAGCCGGTGCGAGGGATGACCTGGTCGGTGGGGTGAAGGGGGGGGTTCTCGCACTGTTTGGTCGCTTCCCTGAATTGACAGTGATTCCCATCGTCATCTGCGAGCAGCTGACCGGATGCGCCCCAGAAGGGAGGGAGGGATGTTTGGCGGACTTGGGAGCGGAATGTGCCCAAGCACTCAGCAAGCTCTCCCATGTTACCACCTTGGCATCGACAAGCCAGTCCATGGTCCGGAGGGACGTGTGTGAAATCCAGTCCGGGGTGAAGTGCGATTCCGGGAACGCAGACCCCGAACCCCCCCGCCACGTTCAGAGACATCGGACTCGACTCCCTTCCACTATCTCCCTGCCCTGCCTTCAACATCCGATTTCGTCCTTGGTCCCCATTAGCTCGGCGAGCACCTTGTCTGCCAGCTGAGATAGCCGGAAGGCCAATAGCCACTCACCGTGCCTCCAGTCCCACCTGGCTGCTCGGTGACCCACTGCATAACCCGCTCCTCCGTCTTGAGTATCTCGACTCCCGTGAGCCTGCTCGGAGGGAGGCTGGGACCGAGGGAGGAGGTGGGCCGGAGTCGTCGTAGTCGCCTTGCAAGGGCTACCATAGTTCGGGGTCAGGTTGCATCGAAAAGTGGCAGTGCCAAATAGTTATCAGGTCTAGCTGGGTGGAGACACAAACCTCCGGGCAAGGGGCAGGGGCCAGTCCGGACCCCAGTTTAATAACTGGCCGCCACCCCTCAGCTTGGCCTTCGAGTCAGGAGCCACCCTGCAGATGGACGCAGCCCGCATCCCTCAGGGGAGTGGTGAGGAGCCGGTCCATCACGCAGGGGGCATCGCCGCAGAAGGATGCTAATGCGCGCGGCGTGGCTGCGCGGGGGGGGGGGGGGGAGAGGGCAGGGGCGTCTGGAAGGCCGTTGCTGGTGTGGGAGGGGCGGGGAACGCGTCCCCGGGGTCGAGGGAGACACAGGGAACACCCGGAGAAGAGGAGTCGAGTCCGCGCAGGGCTCAGATTCCTCGCCTCACACAGGATGGACGAAGTTAATACGAGGACAAGGACCGCGTCCCATCGGTCCTCCCTCGGCGAAGAGGCGCCAAGATCCCCCCGACTCCAGGGGGCACGAGCATCCCGTCTCGCGGTGCTCGTCGTACCGTTTCTCTTCGAATCTCCAGCTTCCCCGGGTGGCTGGTGCTGGAGGTTGAGAGCCGGCTGGCCCGGGGGCACCTGGAACCTATGGGGCTTTGGGGAGGTGTCGTCTGCGACTCCTGGACCCGGAGGCCCGCCGCATAGAGCGTGGGCGTGAGCCAGGCTCCCTCGGCCACGGAGACCCCGGTCGGGGTGGACTCGTGGGTCAGGAGGCGCGCGGGGAAGACCGTGTGGGGGCAGCCGGGAGAGGGGTACCGCGCGTCAGTGATGCTCGCTCCTTGAGCGCTGGGGTGGTGCACAGCTCTGCTGATTCGGGTTGCTCCTGTGGTCCCCTGCCTTTAGGCTAACTCCATATCTGAGTCACTGGTATATACGTCTAGTGAGTCCATGTATGGTTGCGACCCCCTCGGTATCAGATTGTCCAGATAGGCGCAGGGCCACACTTCCGCCGAGTTGGCGCCGGTGCCACCGCTCAAGCCGGAGCACTGCAGACTACGACGCCCACGCCAGGGCACTTGCGATGCAGACGTGCTTGTACATCTTGTGTAGGGCTACAGACAGGAAATCTACTCTATCGTCGAACAATCTATGGTGCGCAGGTCGTCCGTCCCAATAACCTACGCCTTCCCACGAGCACTCGCCTCCGCGGCCTCCGCCGCTGCCGCCGCCGCTGAGGCCACTGCCAGCGCCTCCGCGTCGCGGAACTTGGGGTCCGTGCTATCCCCCTGTGTCATGATCATCGTGTACACCTCGCCAATGCCAGCAGCGCGGAGCATCCTGAGGTATCAGCACCCGGCCCCCATCGCCACTCACAAATCGCTGTGGTCACCATCTGGCACATTGTACACCATCAAGCGAATCTCCTTGGGGTGTGCCGAGAACGCTTTGTTGAGCCACGTCCGCCCGTTGACCGGCACCATGCCGTCCTGCTCGCCCCACCAGACCATGATGTCGAGTTTGACGGGAACGCTGGGGCCCTGGGCGTCACGAAGCGAAGTCGCGACACCGTCTAGCTCCGTCTTGAACCAATCTGGGCCTGAATCTTGCGCACCGCGGTTCAGGCAGAGCAGGTACTCCTGGCCGATGCCGCTGAAATCCTCGGCGTAAAGGTAGTCCATGGTCAACTGAGGTCAGCGGACTTCACGGCGCGGCGAACCCACGTATTTCGCACTCGGCGCCCACAGCCTGCTCTTTGGAGCTTCGTCGTCGCTTCCCTCGAGCTCTTGTTCCGGCACGGGAATGCCATCAGCCTCTGACGCGCGTCTCGTCCGCGGTGATGACTCGGCAGACGGAGGTGCGGGGTGTCCTCCCCACCACGACTTGACGGCTCCTAGTGCCGAGCCTACTGCCCGGCTGGTGGCGCCATAGGCATCTTCCATAGACTTGACCGCAGGAACGATGTACGGTAGCTGCAGGGTCAGTGCTGACGCGTTTTGGTACCCACTGTTACATCCTGCGTCGACAGCACCCGGCTTGGGACCCAATCGAGGAGCTGCCGGTACGCCAGGGGATCGCTAGCAGGAAGCGGCGGCGACCACGGGGAAACCAGGTATACCGCCGGCGGGGGATTCAACCCCGTCAAGAATATGTTCGGGTGCGACGAGAGCAAGCGGAGCGTGCAGCTGAGCAGTGTCAGTTGCCGCACTGGCGTTGTGCACGGGCATGTGGTGACAACACCGGAAAAGTCGGCATGCCGCCCATGCCGACGCAGGCGTCACGACGTACTAGATGCCGGCTGACGTCGCAAGCACATGTGCGACTTTGACGCCAATGTGTTCGAGAACGGATTCGATCATCACTGCGAGAGTCGTCAGCGCTTGTAGATATGCTCCACATCATGCATGTACTTACTACAGCTTAAGCCAATGCGATCGGCAAGGGGCACGGGAGGTACCGCACCCACGCCAGGCCGGTCGACCGTGATGAGACGTAGGCCAAATCCTGCTGCCAGCGGGTCTTATGCCGGTCAGCGCCGTCTACGCACGCCCGCCGCCAGGTTACTCACCCTGCGGTGCACTGAACCACCTCGTGCATCCAGACGGCGGCACAAAGAGCACTGGGATACCATCCGGGTCACCAATGTCAGAGTAGGATACTGGGAGGCCTGTTCGCGGGCATTTTGGCAGCTTGTGGTTGAACTTGAAGAGGGAGAGGTAGGCTTGTGGGTCGTTGAGCGGCGACGGATCCTGCGTCAGGAGAGACATTGGGGAACGTTGGAGATCGCGCCGTTGGACGTAGGCTTGTCGTCTTGATTATAGGCGCTGTTTATGGGCGCGTAGTGTACAGCGGCGTACAAGCCGTCGTGAGAAGAGACTGAGCGAGAGACAAGGAGAGAAAGCGAGGAGTGAGAGTCGAGAGAGATGGACAAGAATGAATCGGTGTGATCGACTGAAACGCGTCAACAATCAGCTCGACGGAGGCAAAAAACGCGGGAATCGTATGTGCGTCATCGAGCTTTGCAGTCGTCGTCGACATCTCTGTCACTCTCTCATTCTACAACGGTTTGACGCAAGGGGTTACGGGACGGGGAATGCTCAAGAGACGCGTGGGGTGTACGGCTGGTATCTCAGAGGAACTGTGCACTCACTCCCAAGCCCCAGAATCCCGTCCTCAGCGATTAACGACAGCTCCTGACGCCTCAGCTGCCCGAAGGCGCCCCGTCTAACGCGCCCAAACCAATTACAGCACAGTCGAACGAAACGGGGGATGGCGGTAGACCTGCCATCTGGGACCGCTGATGCTATCAAATCCAACTACCTTTTTTGCTTCTTTAGAGGCTGCAAGACCTCAGCAGGACCATGAAACCGCACCCCGCAAACTGACCCCTGCACAAAGGGACGAACCTTCGCGTTATCACCTTCCCACGCTCAGCCAAACAAACACTGCCGCCGTTTCACAACTGGGCGTCGCGTCGTCGCGTCGCTCTAGTCCCACAACATGAACTGGGCCATTGAGCACGCCCGTCCGTCGCCCTACCCCAGGTCTAATCGATGCCCTTGACATCGGGACTCCCCGGCAGATAGTGGAACGCTTCACCTTGTGCTCTTCCTTTCCGGAACGCAATGTCCGCAAGCAATTACTACCTCCCGCCGGAGATCCTGGCAGATGTCATCTCCTACCTCGATCCCACAGTTGACCGCCCAACCCTACACAGCCTGCTCTGCGTCTCGAGCACTGTCAACGCCATCGCCCTACCGCTTCTATACGAGCGCCTGACACTCAACGAGTCGCAGCTCATCAGCCTCGTGGCCGGCGCGTGTGACCCGCAAGGTCGGCTTTCCACCAGCTCGTCCAACCGCCTCGGCCTAGTTCAGCACCTGGCTCTATGCCCCCCGCCCACGCCCGATACCATGGCCCCGGTGTACGCTGCCATGGACGGCTCCGATGGACGGCTGCTCTTCCCAAGTGTCCGGACACTCCGCATCGACGACCCCGACCACTGGAAGCGCGATGACTTTGTTTACCGTGCCGTGCGAAAGAACACCTGGGGAGGGCCGCCCGGCTTGCCGCCGCGCGAGCTCGCACTGTTCGACTCCCCAGATGTGTGCATTGGTGGCGAGATGTATGCCATGGACACGCTCGAGTATCTTCCCTCTCTCAGTATCAAGAACTCGAGCCTCACAGTCCACACGGGTGACATCGGGGCCGTCGGCGGCAAGACCTCCCTCATTCAGCGTGGATGGCGACGGCTGGTTGTTTACAACACAGAAAGCGAAATGCTCGTGTGGACGCAGGCCCCTTTCATTCTCCTCACGAACCCAGCCCAGGGCTACGCGCAGGAGGTCATGGTTTATGTCGGCAGGCACGATAAAAACGAGGCCCACGTTCGAGAGAGGTTGGAGGCCGACAAGAACTACTACCCTTACTGGGACCCGTCTCTTGCTGAGTGCCTCCTGTTCGACGATGATCCCCCGCCGTGTCATATTTGCGGTAAGCTCGCCCCCTGTGCACGGGATCTGACAGAATCCGTAGGCCGTGACTGCAAGGGCTTTTGGGACGAGGCCGACGTGCATGAAGCTGCCGAACAGGCTGCTGCAGCGGCCAAGGAGTTAGGCTGTTCCGAGGATGCCGCCACGCGGTTCCTGGCTGAAGATCCAGTCAATTCGTAGATATGACATGAGGCGCATAGCAATGTCCATTGGCTGGGTAACTAATGATCTGCTGGAAGAGGGTCCTACAAGCCGGGCTCGATCATCAAACCACCACTGAAGGGAGGGCCGTCTTGACCGGGCACTTCTTCACGGACCTGGTATTCTGCCACACTGAGGTGGTGGAGTTGGCGCTCGGAAGCGAGGAAGATGGAGCGGACCCCGTCTCGGAGGCGGCTACCGATCATGAGGTGAAGGCAGTCGGCCCAGCCGCAAGGTTGGCGAATGCCTTTGATTTCGAGCCTGTGAATAGATTGACCGCCTCGAGGATGGAGCAGTGCCTCGACGGAAGAAACCACACCATCCGCCCCCAAGTAGTCGAAACCGGGCCTCCTGCTGGATGCCGTCATCCACTTCCCTCCTCCACTTCCCCTTGAGCACTCAAGAACGCGAAACGCAAAACAAGGACTGTTTGCAATCCGACAACAACACAAACACCAACGACACGCAGAATGCCTAGTACACACTACCACGACCCACAGCCGCGCGCAACTGCTCTCCCGCCCGAGCTCCTGATCGAGGTCATAGGCTATCTCGACCCTGTGAAGGACAAGGCAACACTCCACAGCCTTCTCTCCGTCTCGCGAACAGTGTCGGCCATTGCGATGCCGCCCCTGTACACGCGCCTCAAGCTCAATGAAGCACAGTTCGCACAGCTGGTCCACGGGGGACGCGACCCGGCACGGCAACAGCGCTTCAGCCTAATCCAGCACCTCGAACTCTGCCCCCCGCCATCAGCGGACACCATGGCGACAGTGTACCAGAGCGTGGGTGACGAGCGCGAGACGCTCTTCCCCAACGTGAAACACTGCGACTCGAGCACCGTGATCACTGGAAGGACGACGAGAGGGAATTTTACGAACGGCGCGAGGGAGGCGGGCTTACGGGGCTTCCCCCCAAGGAGCTGGCACTCTTTTAATCGCCGGACGTATGCATCCGCGGGGCATTCTTCGCCATTGAAGCGCTCGAATACTTGCCTTCACGAAGCGTCTCCAAATCGACACTCACTATTCACACGGCCTACCTGGATGCTATTCACATCTCCGCCATCCCACGAGGGTGGCGACGGTTGGTGGTGTACTACACGGACGTCGCGGGTTTCCAGTACAGTACCGAATGGCACGACTTCGTTGTGATGTCAAAAGCGGCCGAGGGGTACGCGCAGGAGCCAATGGTCATCTACTCGCCTAGTGATGATCACATCGAGTATCAACTTGCCCATAACTTGGCGGCCTCAAGGTCGTACTGGCCATACTGGGACCCGTCTACCGCCCAGTGCCTGGAGTTCGATGACGACCCACCGCCTTGCAATGTCTGCGGTAAGTCGGGCATCACATGCTGTACGTAGCTGATGCGGACTCAGGCTGCAGGTGGGAGGACTACTGGGACGAGGCGGACGAAGAATACCTACCGAAACGCACCGGCGAAATGTCCCGCTTCCAGCCCACGAAGGAGAGCTTGGGGGGAGAAGGAGTCTTCAAACATATGTGCCAGCGCTTTGCAGACATAGATGCCCAATCTGGAGAGTAATGACATGCGAGAGAAAGTATTGGTTGCCCGTACACTAGAGAATGCATGCTACTGACTCCCGACCTTGCTTACCACTGCAGAGCGCTGCGCCAACGAGCAGCCTCTTGTCCCGGTTCGGCTCGTGAGCCGAGTGGCCCGCATCGTCGACAATGTACATGCGGAGGCTGTCGCCCCATGCCCTCTTGAGGAGACGCGTTCCCAAGTCGCACGTCGCGTCGGTCACGACACCCTTAATGCGGTGAGATGTTAAGGGCCGTCTCCAAGCTGCTGCCACAGACGCCGAGGTTCGATGTATGTAAGATGCCTGCAGCAGCGAGCGCCTTGAGGATAAAACAGCGCGTCAAGGGAACAAGTCCCCCAGCCGAAACGGGGCCTCCTGCTGGATGCCGTCATCGACTTGTCTCCCCGTCCGTCCGTCCGCTCAAGCATTCAAGAATGTCGCGAAACGCGAAACACGACTGTTTGCAATAACCACAACACCGACACAAACAACGTGCCGAATGCCTAGCACACGCCACCGCGACCCGCAGGCGAGCGCACACGCACACGCCCTACCGCCTGAGCTCTTAGCCAAGATCATCAGTTTTCTCGAACCCGCCAATGACAAGGCTACATTGCGCAGCCTCCTCTTCGTCTCACAAACCGTGGGCGCGATCGCAATCAAGCCTCTGTACGCCCGCCTCAAGCTCGATGAAACCCACTTTGCGCAGCTAGTTAATGGTGGCCGCGATGATCCGCTACGACAGCAGCGCTTCAGCCTGATTCACCACCTCGAACTATGCCCTCCGCCCTCAGCGGAAACCATGGCCACGGTGTACCAAGCCGTGGGTGACCAGGGCGACCCCGCAGTCTTCCCCAATGTTAAGACACTGCGATTAGAGCACCGCGACCACTGGAAGGAGGAGGACGATGCCTTTCTCGAACGACGGGACAAGGGAGACGGGCCGCCAGGACTTCCCCCGAAGGGGCTGGTGCTCTTCGACTCACCGGATGTGTGCATCCGCGGCAGGTTCTTCGCTGTCGAGGCGCTGGAATACCTACCTTCACGGAGCGTGTCCAACTCCACACTCATCGTCCACACGGCTTTCCTGGAAGCTATCCACCGCTCCACGATCCCACGAGGATGGCGACAGTTGGTGGTGTACTACACGGACATCAACGGTATCATGTACAGCGACGAGCAGCGCGAGTTCGCGACGATGTCAAAACCGGCCGAGGGGTACTCGCAAGAACCGATGCTGATCTATTGCCCCAATGATGATCACCACGAGGGTTCACTTGCCAATTCGTTGTGGGCCATGCAGCGCCACTGGCCGTACTGGGACCCGTCTACCGCCCAATGTCTCGTATTCGACGACGACGCGCCGCCTTGCAGTATCTGCGGTAAGTCGGACGCCGCTCACTCAACGAATAGAGCTGATGTGGATCCAGGCTGCAGATGGGAGGACTTCTGGGACGAGGCAGATGAGGAACACAAGCCCAAACGCATTGGCGATCTCTTACCGACCCCCTCGGAGCCTACGAAGCAGAGTGTAGGAGAAGGGGTCTTCGGATATGAGCTCAAACGAATACGCCGAGGTGAAGAAGAACAACGACGGCGTGAAGAAGAACTACGGCGCGTTGGAGAAGAACGACGACGCGTTAAAGATGAGCGACGACGGGCTGAAGAGTCATCCCGCGCATGAACAGTCACTGGTTTCTCCTGCACTATAGAATGCATGCTGCTGTCCCCCGACCTTGCTTACCACTGCAGCGTTGCGCCAAATTCGTCAGCCGCGCCGACGAGCAGCCTCTTGGTCCCCGGCTCGTGCGCCGAGTGTCCCGCGTCGTCAACAATGTACATGCGAAGGCTGTCGCCCCATGCCTTCTTGAGATCGTACGCGGCGACCGCCTGGGCCGTCAGCCCCACCCCCGACCTGCACTCACCGGGCACACGATGTCGTACCGGCCCTGCACGACGATGATCGGGATATGCCGCACCTTCTTGATCTGCTCCTCGGTGACCAGGAACCCGTCGGCCATGAAGCCCAGGTTGACAAAGTAGTGGGCCTCGATGCGTGCGAGCGTACGCGCGAACCGCGGGTCCTCCTCGGTGCGCGCGATCAGCACGGGGTCCGGGATGAGCTTGGCGATCGAGTCCTCCCACTGGTCCCAGATCTTCGCGGTGACGAGCGACTCGTCGTCGTCGCGCAGCAGGCGGCGGTAGTACGCGCCCATCATGTCGTGCCGCTCCTCCTCGGGGATGTGCGAGTAGAACTTGTCCCACTCCTCTGGGAAGACGTCTGGGTGTGAGCCGGGCCAAAGGGGTGGGGCGCTCACGACTCGCGCCGTCCTGGTACGAAAAGTCGAGCTCCGACTTGCGGCTCAGGTACACGCCGCGAAGGATGAGGCCTGCTGTGCGGTCGGGGTGCGTCTCGGCGTACGCGAGGGCGAGGGTGGAGCCCCTGTGACTGTCAGCTTGAGACCATAGACGAGCTCACCATGATCCGCCGAACACGAGCCACTTGTCGACGCCAAGCGTCTCGCGCACGCGCTCGAGGTCGGCAACTAGGTCCCAGGTCGTGTTCTCGCGCAGCTCGCCAGCGCTGAGGTCAGCTCGGAGAAGCTTCCCAGTACCCACGGAGTCGACTTGCCCGCACCGCGCTGGTCGACGAGGATGACGCGGTACACTTCGGGGTTGAAGTACGCCGTGTCCTTTGCGCTGGTGCCGACGCCGGGCCCACCGTGGCTGGTGTGTGAGCGTACATTCTGGGCATTGTTTCTCCGACGACAGGCAACAGGTAGCAGTAGCAACCTCCTCCTCTCATGCATAGCATTGAGCTCACCAGAAGACGACAGGCTTGCCCTCGGGATTGCCAGACTGCGCGAAACTGAAATGAGCGATGCTCCCCTCGATAGCTCACTAGATCGTGTGGATGTCCGACACGGCGAGTGTCTGCTCATCGTACGGGGTGGCTGGGGGGTACGCTGCCCCGCCCTTGAGTGGCACTGCGGCGAGTTTGCCCGCTGACATGGTGAGATGGAGTGTAAAAACTCGAGGTCGAGGTGCGTCATGCGTCAAAAGCTGTTCCACGCGGTCGAGTTGACCGATCGGAGAAAGCCGATGCCGCTTGTTTCGGCGACCGCCGCTGATAACAGCGGGGTGCTGGGGCTCTCTTGCATCACCACGTCGCTGCCATGGGGGCTGGAGGATACTCGTGGGACCTCCAGATCAAGTAGAGATCGTTGCAAATCTTTAGGTGAGTGTTCAGTCCAGCTCGCGGTGAAGGAAGTTTGGTTGTTGGCGACGCAGTTGGCGGAGAAAACCGACCTGGGGCCCCCGAATACCGGTGTCGTCGATACTGCATCGCCGCGCGCCGTGCTGCACATTGCGATCCACTGGAGTTGACGAGTGCATGCATCAATCACTTGTGCACCGTTGAGCAATGCAGAGTTTCAAGTATAAAACTGGCACGAAACAGTGCTGAGAGTGCACCGGTGCGCGCGCGGGCCGCGGTGCAGTGTCGTCGACGATGATCAGGCGAAGCGGGCACCGCTGCAGCACGGCCCACAGCAATACCGCACAGCAACAACTCACTCACTCTCTCTCTTCCTCTCTCTCCAACTCTCTCTCTATCTCTCTATCTCTCATTCCGTCAGTTTGACACACACTCACACACTCGTTCCCCCTCATGCGGCTACTCACCATCACCATGGTCCTGCTCGCGTCGGCGCAGGCCGCGCCAATACCGCACAAGCGCCAGGATACCCCGAGCGACGCCGAGGCCACTGTCGCCACCGACGAAGCCATAATCCCACCCAGCACAGCAAGAGCAGAGGGCACCAACCCGCTGGGGATACCCGACCCCGCCGTGCTCATTTCCCAAGCCGCAACGCCGGAGGTGTCGGCGGCACTATCGTCGGCACTGTCGTCGGCAACAGCTGGGAGATCGTCGGCGACTGCATCGAGTAGCAAGACTGCCGTGTCGTCATTGAGCGCCCAGAGATCGTCATCATTGGTAACAACGGCGACTGCATCGACGACCGCAGCGACGACTGCAACGCCCATCACGCAGTACATTACGACCACGGTCCCCGAACTCTCGGAAACGCCAGCATCCTCATCCTCGGCTACGGCCTCAAGCAGCACAGTCGCAGCCGCAGGGGACACGGTTAACAAGGGTGGCGTGACGTCGGGCGGAGCAATAGTATGTGCCTCCCACGCCCCGGAGCTGACCCCAGGCTGGAGTTGTGCTCGCCGTAGTCGCCGTCATCCTCTCCCTGTTCGCACTTGGGCTCTGGCTCCAGGCGCGCGCAGCACACCGGTACAAATCGTAAGACGGCATTCCGACTCCGCTGACGGTAGTGTCCCACCCGAGCACCGAGACGTAGCCGGGTATCGCAAGCCCAGTGAGGACATCCGCATGTCGGTGCTCTCAGAGTCAGAGGGGGCGTCGCTCGCCGAGCACCCGGCACCCACGCCCCTGACGGAGCACTCGCTCCGCACCCTCGACGAGACGAACAACCCCGCCCCACTTTCGCTCGGCCCGACGCCGGGCCCCCAGGCTAGGATCCCGAGTGATGAGCCCGCCAGCGTCGTATCGACGATGGAAGAGGAGCCAGTGGGGTACATGGGCTCGCCCTTGAAGGAGCTAGTTGACTGGGGAGCGCAGCGCCACCTCGCCCTCCAGGCGCGGCTGGACGCCGCTGCTGGTGTCCCACCCTCTGAGCTGCCCGGCGTGCGGGTGCGCGACCTCTCTACCGACGTCGAGGCGGCTCCGCCAAGGTTCGTGCCATTCCAAGGGAGCTGGCAGAGGGGAACGTTCGGCCCGATGACTGCCTCGTCCGCGGGCACCACGCACTCGGCAACGAGCGGGCACAGCGGCGAGTCGGACCCCACACTCGTGAGCCGGCTGGAGCAGACCACGCCAGAGAGCTCGCCCGAGCGTCCCGTCGACCCCAGAACCCTGCTGTCTCCCATCTCTACCGAGAGTGTGTACTCGACATCAGCCGAGACGGCGATCCACGTCCCCGAGGCGTCGACCTCCAGGCTCCCGCCGCCGCCCCTCCCGACCCTGCCCGAGGGCTCCGATGTCTGGGTCACCACGCCGGCGATCACGCTGACGGACCCGGCGGCGTCAAGGGCCATGCTGGCGCACACGGCCAGCCGGAGACGGTCAGGCCAGTTCACCGGCACGCCGGCCAAGACCCGCCTGCAGCAGGAAGCATACGAGGCGCACGGACGGCAGGGCAGCACGAGCCGGTACCCCGTCGCGTACCACCACGGCTCGCTCGGCGGGCAGATTGTCCACGGCGAGAGCGAGGGGTCGTCGCATGCGAGCGACGCGTCGGCCGCGGAGATTATCGAGCTCCCCCGCCGGCGCTGGAGCGGGGGCTCGCGGCAGTGGCGTGCGCTCGAGTAGATTACGGACAGTGTCGGATGCGAAGAGCCGGTTGGTTGCAAAGTGGCGTGTGGTGTGGCGGCGCACTGATCACCGAGGCCTCCATGCTGCGATCCACGAATGGGAAAGAAACCCCAACGCACGCGCCGCAGAATGCTCGCGAGTGAGCTCCGAGCTCATGCAAACCTGCCATCGCGACCTCGACTGACCATCTCACCATGCCCAGCCCTCACAACTGACCTCGTCCACTGCGCCTGTCGCCACACCCCGCTCCTTAGCCACGCTCGTTACCCACCTACCAGATACCATGCGCGCCGCGGCCCTCGCGCTCTGCGCCCTCGGCATCGCGCACGCGCTCCCCGCCGTGCTCTCCGACCCCTCCGCCGCTCTCCACCCCCTCGCCGCGCGCGACGTCCCCGCCGCCGTGCCCCCGGCGGCCGTCCCGCCCGTCCCCTCACCCCCGGCAATCTCCCCGCCCGTCGTGACGCCCCCCACGCCGAGCCCCGACCCGCCGAAGAAGCCGCCGCCGACGTCGGCGTCGCCCCCTCCGGCCCCCTCCCCTCCCCCGCCACCCCCGCCCCCCACACCGCCGAAGAAGGAGCCCAAGGAGCCGCCAGTCGTGGTCACGACCCCGGCCGCGCCCCCGCCCGTGGCTCCGACCACTGTCCCCCCGCCCCCCATCGCGCCTACCACGCCCGCAGCTCCCTCCACAAGCGCCGTCGCCAAGCCCAGCGTGCCACCCTCGAGCGTCGCCTCGAGCCCGACGACCAAGCCGCCCACATCCACCAAGCCGACCACGACCATCTCGCTCAAGCAGGGCTCGACTGCGCGCGCCGTCACCGCCGTCGATCCGTCCGCGAGCGCGTCCGCCGCTGCCGAGGCGCAGAGCAAGTCGGCCGCGAAGAGCGGTCTGATCGTGCGTGTGATTCCAGGAGCCAGCTGACCCCGACCCAGGCGACCGCCGCCATCGGCGGCTTCATCGTCTTCATCATCGTCTTCGCGTGCTGCTGCGGCGGCATCCGCAAGAAGTTCAAGCGCAAGGACAAGTACGAGCAGTGCGTCGGTCCCACCCCAAGTCCTGACGCCAGAATGCCCGAGCCCGAGCCCAAGCGTGAGGAGGACGCGGATTTCAAAGACGTCGAGACCTTCGTCGTGCCCGCGCACTCTGGCGCCGGGGTAGCGAGCAGCGTGCACTCCTCGCAGCAGGAGTACCGAGGCTCGTTCGTGCCCGCCGCCGCCTCCTACCGCGCCAGCCACGCGTCGTACGCCTCACAGAGCGCGCACGCCCCGTTCGTCCCCTACGGCGTGGAGGGCACGCCGCCCGGCTCGCCCGCGCGCTTCTCGCAGCCCGTCCTCGCCGACCCGTACGCGAACGCCCGCGTCAGCGCCGTGCCCTCCCTCGCGCCGTCGTACGCGTCCAACCCGGGCAGCATGTACACGCCCGCGCTCCCGGACCTCGTGTACGCGCCCTACGCTGCGCCCGGGGCTCCGGGCTCGCGCGCGTCCGCACAGAGCTTCACGAGCCTGGCCTACACGAGGCCGGGGTACGGCAGCGGCGTGGGCGGGCTCCCTCTGCCGCCCCCGGGCCCTCCGGCGCCGTCGCCCCTCGCGGTGGCCAGCCCGCCAGGGTCGCCCAGGTCGCCGGTGCACGCGCCGTTCAACCCCCACGCGCCGTCGCCCCTCGCGGCCGGCATGAGCCCGATCGACCCGTTCCCGCCTGCGGGGTACGCGCCGGCCCAGCTCCGGGCGCAGACCGCGAGCGGTAGCCCCCAGGTCCGCCCCCTCCCGACCCCGCCGTCACCCCCGGCGCCAGCGACGCCCTCGACCCCGACGACAGGCCGGACGCTCACGGCCCCAGCCCCCGCCCGGCCGTCAAACTCGATCTACGGCGGCGTCGAGGAGCCAGAGCACGCGCCGTCCCCAACACCCAGCGTCCTGCCGGTGTACTCTCCCTAGTTTGGTTTCGTCGGTTTGTAGTATGGACTTTGGATGCAGCCGGAGTGCGCCACGTGGCGGAGCCGGTGGTGCAGTATAGCGCATGAGTTGACAGTTGTTGAGTCGTCGTCATGGTCAGTGGCATCGGCACCGACGTTTCACAATCGCGGCCATCTCTAACCGTCATATAAGCTGATGCTGCCCGACTCACACAGCAACAACGACTCCCCACCCTGCAATCCGCAATGGCGCACATCGACGCCGCCACCCACGACCACATCGTCAACACCATCCTCCTCCACTCGCCGGTACGGACGTGGCTCCTCTTCCGAAGCACGTCGCGCATGTTGCGGGCCGAGATTGACCGGCTGCTGGCGCGGCACATTGTCCTCAGTGTACCACCGAACCCCCCCCCGTCATCTTCCGCGGACGCGCGGTGCTGCCCAAGAACCCCAAGGTCCGTGTCTCCACGACAGGCTTGGCTGGTGTCCCGTGTCTCCTCGGCGCCGACATGGCCGGGTGGCCCCCGCCACAGCTCTGCAGGGTGCTGGCAGACACCCACATCCTCGATCTCGAAGGCTACATCCCGACTGACGTCGTCGCGCGCCTCGCCCCGCATGTCACCGCACTCCGCTGCGTGCGTGTGTGCCCCGCCGGCGGCGCGCTAAGGGAGAGGGGGAACCGCGTCTTCGCCGTCCCACTCCCCACCTCTGAAGTCGTCTTCCGCACGTTCGGCTACAAACCAAACTACCAAACTCCACCCCTAGACCATCGGTCCTTGGAATCGCAGCAGCGGAACCGGCCGCCGACCACGCTCAACCTGCCGCCGAGGAGAGACGGCGGCGTGCGAATCCTGGACGACCGGGTCGGGCCGATCGCTACCGCACCTCTACCTTCACCTGACCGACAACTGCAACGTTTGCAGACCTTCCCACTCGACGGGAACGGCTGGACCGAACCACCGTCTCCTCCTGCGACTCCCCGCTCGACACCGAGCATGCCGCCCCGGGTGGTTGTCAATATGCCTCCCCACCTCCCTTGCTGGTACACGTTCCGCCTTCCACGGCTCGCCTCAGTGGACAAGCGCTACGACGAAGAGTCTCGTGCTGGCCGCCCGCCGGACCCCCCGTCTCCGCGAGGCCGCTCGGGCTCACCGGAGCTTCTTAATGGGCACCAGAACATCATCGTCATCTTCCCAGATGAGCCCCTCTTCCGGCGCAGAAAGACGCAGGACTCCGGGACCTACCTCGAAGTCGTGGCGATTATCTGGGAGCAGATCGTTGCCTGGTCGGCCAAACTGCTGACCTGCGGCTGCACCGTTACGTTTGTCAACATCGGCCGGCCGATCTGGCGCGATATCGTCGACAGGTGGACAGGGGACATTACAAACCCGTGTTCGCCTTCCGAGGACGCGCAGTTCCTGCTTGACCGCTACTGGTTCGACTTTGAGCTTTCCCAGCGCCGTGTACTTGAAGAAAAGACGCGCAAGAGGCTGAGGTTTCTGAGCACGGAGGAGTAGTTCGCCGAGGTTGGGGGTGTCCGATGGGAGAGGGAGACAAATTTCTGGTCCCAGATACCCTTGTGTGGAGAGCTGCACGTCTGAGGTGTCGAGTTGGTGAGGAGATGGCCGTATGGTGCTTGGTTGTACATTGTTGATGTATGTAAGTAGTTGTGGAAGAGCAAGCCGGACTGGTGAGTTGTTGCCATCGCCGTCGTTGCCGCCTCGGCGTCGCCGCCGCCGCCGAGCTGCCTCCGCCCACGCGACAACAACAAAAGTCGCCGGATCGCACCCAACCGCAGCAAAGTCATTCGTCACGTCCATCCATCCGCCCGACCAAACCGCAATGGAGCCAGCCAGCACATCGAGGGCGTCGAGCCCGCAGTCGAGCCTGCCTGGGCCGAGCCAGATCGTCGCGTCGCCTGACAAGCACGCCCGCGACGGCGACAGCGTCGAGCGGGGCGCGAAGCGCGCAAAGACGGCACACGACGCGCCCTCTCCACTGCCGTCAGCGGCCAAGCTGCCCGTCTCGCGCGTCGGTAGCGTCGACGTCAAGATCGAGGTCGAGACGGAGGCCGGGAGCCGGGTAGCGACGCCCTCGGCGAGCCGGCACGCGAGCCCGCAGCCCGACAAGCTCAAGAAGAAGGCCGCGTCCAAGGCCCCGCTGTCTGCATCGTCGTCAGCGTCGGCCAAGAAGCTGCCCAAGCCGAAGGAGGTGAAGAAGCCTATTGTCGACAAGAAGAAGGCCAAGCCGAAGAGCAGAGTGGGTGGTGGTGTGTGTTGGTTGCTGACTGCAGACGCTCGACGAGCTCAAGTCTGAACGGGCGCGAAGTGTGAGTTTGGTTCTACGCCACCGGTTTCCACACCTTCCACACCTTCCTTTCGCTCATATCCCCAGACGTCGACCCAGCCAACGACACCAGGACTCGACGTCGAGTCTGAAGACGCGTATTGCATCTGCAAGGGCGCGGTCGAGGAGGAGGAAGGCGGGACCATGATCGGGTGTGAAGTGTGAGTGGGGTACTCGTCAGCAACAGCTGACGCCGAAGCTGCGACAACTGGTTCCACCCCAGCTGCGCCGGCGTGGCGGAGAACGAGGTCGACCTGTTAGACGTGTTCATCTGCAAGGACTGCGAGGGCAAGACGTCGCGCCGGACGGTGTACAAGACGTTGTGCAAGCGCGAGGGGTGTGACCGCAAGGCGCGGGCGACGTCCAAGTGGGTGGCAAGGCGCC
This sequence comes from Vanrija albida, assembly GCF_041260175.1. Classification (NCBI taxonomy): domain Eukaryota; kingdom Fungi; phylum Basidiomycota; class Tremellomycetes; order Trichosporonales; family Trichosporonaceae; genus Vanrija; species Vanrija albida. The sequence goes on from NW_027191423.1 coordinate 3,017,779, forward strand.
GCTGAGACTAACCCGCCAGGTTCTGCTCGTCTCGTTGTGCGTTCCAGCACGCGCAGGGTGTTCTATCGACAGTGGACAACAAGAAGGCGCGCACACAGATACAGAGCGCGCTGGCAGCGTACCCTTCCCCAACGCCGACGGTCACCGTCGAGCACCACGGGGGCACCGCGGTACCGGCACCAGCGCCTGGCGACGGCGCGGAGAGCCTGGTCCGCGAGCTCAAGCAGCAGTCGGAGGGCGTGACCCGCGCGCTCGAGCTGGTCGGCAAGCGCCGGGCGATCCTCGAGCAAGCCGTGGCGTACTACGACAGCCTGGTGGTCACGCTCGTGCCCGCTGCGCCGGCGCCGGCGTCCAAGAAGAGCAAGAACAAGCGGCGCGACGGGCAGAAGGAGGAGCGGCCGTGCGCGTTTGACCCGCGGCTGCTGTGGGACGATGACGAGGTGGGCGCGTGGGCGGGGGACGAGGCGCCGCTGGAGGACGCGCCAGAGGAGGTCGAGCCCGAGGCCGGGGCCGAGGAGGACGGCGCCGATACAGCTACTCCCAAGCCGCCCTCCCGCGCAGTGTGCAAGAATGGGCGCCGATGCGACCGCCATCAAGGCTGGCAGCGGACCACGGGCGTCGCGCTCGATGTCGAGGTCGCGCAGCTGGTACGTGGGGCCGACGGGCGAGCTGACAGCAGACACGCCGGCGCGACGAACTCGCGGCGTACGCCGACGGCATTGAGCGCGAGGCTGAGCTCGACGCAGCCGCCGCCAAGGCAAGGTGGGTGGGTGTACAGGCAAAGCTGACTGGCAGGGACGAGGTGCACCGGCGGCTCAAGGCGTAAAGTCATGCATGTGTCGTGTATTCTCGTTGCGTTGTCCGCTCCCTCCCCCAAAAGCCCTAGTTAACCGCCTTCCCTCCCTCCTCTGACACGTCCTCCTCTTCCGCATACGCGCCGTCAGCGTACCCCCGCGCGCGCGTCTTGGCGGCGATGCACATGCCGAGCGCGGCGGCCACCAGGACGAAGAGCACGGCGCCGACGACGCCCCCGGCCTAGCGTCAGCGCTGCCACCATTCCCAACCCACCACAATCCCCGTCATGCGCATCGCGGCGGCCGCGGCGGCTGCGTTAGTCGGCGCCACGGCACTCGTCGTCGGCGCCACCGTCGCGCTCGTGGCCCAGGGGTACGGGCGCGAGCTGGGGCGGTAGGTCGAGGTCGGCGCGTTGGGCGTGTACGTGTAGCTCGCTGGCGGGGGGATGGAGAGCGTCTTCTGGCCGGGCGGGGGTGGTGGCGGCGGCGGCGCGCTCGACGAGGACGAGGACGAGGGGCGGGCAACGCTCGTGACGACAACCACGCCGCCTCCCGGCTGGGTCGTCGTCTGCGGGGGTGGCGAGGCCGACGGCGGTGGCGTCGTCGTCGGCGCCGCAGTGGTGGGCTCGGCCGGCGGGGTCGTGGTCACGGTCGTCGAGCTTGGGGGCGGGGGCTCGCTCGTCGTGCTCGGCGGGGCTGGCGTCGTCGTCGAGGCCTCGGACGACACCTGCCGTCCGTTTAGGCGGCGCGCATATCTTGTTTTCTGTCAGCTCCCCACCCCGCCGCCCACGCTGACCCACTCTACCCTCCCCTCTGCGGCGACGGCCGCAACAGCGGCCAGCAGCAGGACGAGGAGCTGCACAAGTCGTAAGGAGCGTGGGGCAGTGGGCATGGTGTTCAGTCCAGCTGGTGTATGGTGCATTGGCGACATCGCTTGTCAGTTTGCTTCGCTCTTTACGAGCTGCGCTCGCTCCCCCCCGACCCACCCCTAGTCGTCGCGAGTGGCGCCGCATGGTTCTCGTCTGCGCCACCTCTCGAGTCCCGTGGCGTCCCCCACACGCTGCACACTGCACGGCGGCGCTCATCAAATGCATAGCGTCATCCCCTCGCTGCCTTTGCGCCGACGGCCTCGGACAGCGGCGGCGCAAACACAAAGCTGTAGCTCTCTGCGCGTTCTCTCCCCGCCGCGGCGGCATCTGCGGCCGCTGCCGCCTCCTTCTCGGCGGCTCTCGGGCTCTCGCTGCGCACGCGTCTGCGCGGGCTCGCGGGCGGACTCGTCTTGCCCAGGCCCGGAGGCGGCGTCCCCCGTAAGCTCTGGGGCGGGGTCGTCCCGCCCTGCCCGGGGATGCCCTTGCTCACGACGGGCGGGAGACGCTGCCAATAGCTCGGGTGCCACCACTTGCCCTGTGCGCGCGCCTCTTCGCGGCTGCGCTCCTCGCGGCGGCGCTCAAACGCGGCCCGGTAGCGCTTGTAGCCCTCCTCGAAGTGGTGGTCGACGCGCGACGAGAAGATGAGTTCGCCGCGCGGGTTCTGCGACGGCGGGATCTGGGCCATGACGAGCGACTGTGAGTGCGAGACGCGGCGTGCGAGCGGCGCCGAGCCGGCCGGGCTGGGGCCGAGCCCGAGGTTGCCTTGCGATGGCCGCCGGGCGACCGGCTGCGCCTTGAGCGGGCCGGGGGACGGGCGTAGGGCGGCGGGGAGCGGGAGGAAGGAGAGGAACGAGGCAGGCGCGCGGCGCACGTTGAGATACATGTTGAGCGGGCGGAGCGCGCGGTTGGAATGGTTGATGTAGCTGTGGGCGGGCATCGAGCGCAGCGAGGTGCACGCGGTAGTTCGTAGAGATGCAGGCGGTGGTTCGTAGAGCGAGAACCAAGAGCAGCGAAGAGCACAGCGTCAGCAGAACCCCCAGCCGGCCAACCCAACCCACCTGTGCGAGTACCGGATCTTCTCGTCATACATGCCCGACGCGAAGAACAGGGCGAGCGTGATGAACACGACGGCGACGGCGGCCTGCAGCCCGCGCAGGAGGACAATGTTCTGCCGTCAGCGCCGCGGCCGGGGGCACACTCACATCTGGCGGCATCACGACGAGGTGGTAGCCCATGCCTGCGAGGCCGGCCATGAACGAGTAGAGGAAGACTGCTGCGTGAGCGCGTTCGGCGGGCAGGGGGGGGGGGGGGTCGGCCGATCAACCGACGTCGTCGTCGCATCGCAGCTCGGTGGTGGGGCCGGCGCTGGCTCCGAGCGACACTCGCGTCTCGGCGCTCGCTGGCCGTCGTCCCACAGAGCTAGCACAGCAAAGGGCTAGCGGCCCTCAGCGCATGTTTCCGCCGCCGCTCGCCGCTCGCGCGCCGCTCACACCCCGCTCACCAACTCACCACTGTACCGCCGCTTCCTCCGCCGCAGCATCTCGGCGTTGAGCTTGAGCCGCTCCTCGAACAGCAGGAGGTCGCGGTACGTCGACGTGTCTGCCGGCGGGTGGAAGGGCGCGGTCGGGCTCGGGCGCTTCGGCTGGGGTGTCGTGCGGCCCTCGTTGGTCGGCGCGCCAGACGGCGCAGAGTTGACATTGTGCACCGGCGACACCGAGTGCACGTTGTGCACTGGCGAGGGATGGCTTGGGCCGGCGGCCGCGTTGGCGTTTGTGCTCATCGCGGGCGGCGGGCGGGAACGAGTGGATGGTGGTGAGTGAGGTTGGTTGTGATCGGGCGACGATGTCCACTCCCCAACCCAATTGTGTTAGGCGTGGGGCAAAAGTGGGCGGCCGGCGGCGGTATCCGGCCAGTGACGACACGACGGCGGCGATGGCGCCGGCGACAACGACCACGACTAGGCATCTATGCATAGAGCTGTACAGGGTATACTTTTGTGCATGCAAGATAGCCTTGCCTCTACAACTTCCACACGAGCGACACGCCCTCGTCACCGCCAGAGATGACGGCCTGCGCAGCCGCCAGGCCGTGGTCGGATGCGCCGGCCGACTCTGGGAGCGGCGCGACGCTGACAGAGTTGACGACGCCGGCGTGGCCCTTGAGCTCGGTGACGAGCGCGCCAGTCCGCACGTCCCATGTCTTGAGGATGCGGTCGGCGGACGCCGACGTGACGAGGTGGACTGCTGGTGCTGGGTGGGCCGCGAGGGACGTGATGGGCTCCTGCGGTAGTGTTAGCGACAGTCCGAACACCCTTGTCCACGCCTCTACTCACGTCGTGCTTCAGCTCGGCGCGCACTCGTCCAGTGGCCACGTCCCACACAAAGCCCTTGCCGTCGGTTCCGCCCGACACGAGAACGACACCCTTGCCGCCACCGGCACCGTTGAGCAGGTCGATGAAGACGAGCGCCTCGACACTCTCGCCCTCGCCGTGGCCCTCGAGCGTGCCGACGACGTCGCCCTTGGGGAGGGACACGAGCTTGACCTTGCCGGCGGCGCTGCCGACGGCGGCGATCGTGCCGTTCGGGCTGACGGCCAGGGCGGTGATGCCGACCTCGGAAGGGTCGAGCTCGGGGTCGTTGGGCGGGCAGAAGATGGACGCCTTGAACATTGGCGTGCCGGCCGCGGGGTTCCAGAGGATGAGCGACGAGTCGAGCGAGGCGGTGAGAAGCTGGCGGCCAGCCGGAGGGGGGAACACGCCCTGCGTCACGGGCATCGTGTGGCCCGAGAGCACGTTGAGGACGTTGCCAGATGGCACCTGCCACAACCACACAGTCGCGTCCTCACAGCCAGCGGCAAGCACCGGGCCCTTGGGGTGCCACCTGATCCACTGGATCTCGCTCCCGCTCTCGAGGTCGGCCACGACGGCCCAGGTGGCAAAGTTGTCGTCGTGCTTCCACACGCGCACGCGCCCGTCCATGCCGCCCGTGGCGACGTACGCGCCGTCCGAGCTCCACTCGGCGGCGACGACCGAGTCGGTGTGCCCGTCCAGCGTGATGGGGTTGAACGTGTCGGCGTTGATCTCGGCGCCGGTGCCGGGGGGCAGCGGCGCGTAGACATACGCCGTGTCGTCTTCGCCGCCAGAGACAGCTAGTGGGGGGTTGGGGAAGGCCGGGTGGAGGGAGAGGGCGAAGATGGACTGGTTTTCCTTGTGCACCGCTGGTAGCTCTGTCAGCAATGGCCGCGCTCGAGCCCGCTCCACCACTCACACGTCGCGCTGATCGAGTTGTCCTCGAGCTGCTCCTCGGCCCCCTCGCCCATCAGCTCGTCCTCCTCGCCCGGCATGGGCGCGCCAATGACAATCTCGCCGTCGTACCCGGCGCCCTCGTAGTCGTCGTCGTCGTCGACCATGGGCTCTCCGGCGCCGTCGTCCTCGACAATCTCGAGGGCGTCGTCGGCGTCGAGCGTCGCGTCATCGACGTGCGCGTCGTGCGAGTGGTCGTGGTCCTGCTCTGCCGACATTTTGGATAGAGAGTGAGATGGAGTAAACAAGGTGGGGTCGGTCGTCGAAAATGTCGTCACAAAGTCTGTCAGCAAAATTGAATTCTGGCAGGCAGTGGTGGAGGTGGAGGCGGAAAGCCGCCAGCGGGTGGGTCTCTTGGCCATGACAAAGACAATGGTGCTTGCTAGAGTCTCGTTGCCGCTCAGGCTTATGCATCGGGCGACACGTTGAACAGGCGGATGGGGAGGTAGAGATGCGAGGCCGCCTTGTCATCACCGACGGAGCACTGCATGGGCCGTCGGCGGCGAGCAGCTCAGCCGTCGCCACCACCCTTCACCCACTCGCCACTTCACCCACTCGCCACCGCCCAAGCCCATCCAATCCTTATGCAATATCATGACGACTGCTAACGTACACTTCTTCCTACAGATTACCCTCCCAGCTCACACCCCTACGACAGGTTGGTGCCGACAATGACCACCTTCTTGACGAGGTACTCGTCGGTGCCCTCGTGTCCACCCTCCTTGCCGTAGCCAGACTCCTTCCAGCCGCCGAAGGGGATGAAGGCGCTCGAGATGGCGCCAGTGTTGGCACCGACCATACCCGTCTCAAGGGCCTCGGCGACACGCCAGATGCGGTCTGCGTCCTTGGAGAAGAAGTAGCCGGCGAGGCCGACCTCGGTGTCGTTGGCGAGCTCGATGACCTCGGCCTCGGAGCTGAACTTGATGAGCGCGGCGAGGGGGCCGAACGTCTCCTCCTCCGTCAAGAGGCAGTCGTTGGCCACGTTGGCGAGGACAGTGGGCTGGAAGATGTTGCCCGGGCCCTGCTTGCCGCCGGCGATGATCTTGGCACCCTTGGACACGGCGTCGTCAATGTGCTGCTGCACCTTGTCGACGGCACGCTTGTGGATGAGGGGGCCGTGGGTGACGCCCTCGTCGAAGCCGGGGCCGACCTTGAACTGGTTGACCTTCTCGGCGAGCGCGGCGGCAAACTTGTCGTAGATGGCCTCGTGCACGTAGATGCGGTTTGCGCAGACGCAGGTCTGGCCCGAGCCGCGGAACTTGGACGCAATGGTGCCGGCGACGGCGGTCGGGATGTCGGCGTCCTCGAACACAATGAGCGGGGCGTTGCCGCCGAGCTCGAGCGACATCTTTTTGAGGGTCGACGCCGACTGTCCCGCGAGGATCTTGCCGACGCGGGTCGAGCCAGTGAACGACACCTTCTTGACCTTGGGGTTGGTGGTGAGCTCCTTGCCGACGTCCTGGAGGTTCTCGTGGGTCGTGACGACGTTGACGACACCGTCGGGGACGCCGGCGCGCTTGACGAGCTCCATGATGGCCAGGTTGGTGTACGGCGTCTCGGAGGGGACCTTGACGACCGACGTGCAGCCAGTGGCGATGACGGGGGCGACCTTGCGGGCAATCATGGCGGCGGGGAAGTTCCAGGGGACGAGGAGCGAGACGACACCGACGGGCTGCTTGGTGGTGAAGTTGCGGTTGCCGGGCAGGCTCGAGGGGACGACCTCGCCGTAGATGCGGACGGCCTCGCCAGCGTACCAGGCGACGTAGGACGCGGCGTAGTTTGCCTCGCCGAGGGCGTCGGCCCAGCTCTTGCCGTTCTCCCAGACGATGAGGCGGGCGAGGTCGTTGACGTTGGCGAGGAAGAGGGCGTGGAGCTTGAGGAGGTACGCCTGGCGCTCGAGGGCCGACGTCTTCTTGAACGTCTTGAACGTCTCGTACGCGACGTCGACGGCGCGGCGCGTCTCCTCGACGCCCATCTCGGGCGCCGTGCCAATCACCTTGCCGGTGGCCGGGTCATCGACGGTGAACGTCTTGCCAGAGTCGGCGGCGACCTGCTTGCCGGCGAGGATGCCGGCCTGGATGAAGAGGGAGGGGTCGTCGAGACCGAGCTGGGGAGTCAGCCGAGTCCGCGAGTCCACGCGCAGCGCGGGCGAGGGGTGAGGGGAGCCGGACGGCCGTGTGTAAGCGAGCGCACGGCGCCGCACAGCGCGGAGCACATCCGCGGCCTCGGCGCCGACCGACGGATCACACCGACCCATCCGTCCTCGCGCCCCCCTCGACCCCAACTCCCACCACTCCACCCATCCCCCACCTCACACCAACTCACAGGGTTCTCCTTGGAGATCTTGGTGGGCCAGTTGGACATTTTGACGGCGGACGCGCTGAGCTGGCGGGCGAGGGTTCGGGTGAGGGGCTGCGCGGGGCGGAGAGCGGCGGCGGCGGCAGAGGGGCGGGCTGAACGGGCTGCAGCGAGAGTCGCGAGGCGGAACGATGGACGCATGGTTTCGGGGGAGCTGAAGCGCAGTGGGGGGTTATATACGAGCCCCGGCAGCCCCCATGACCTATGTATGCTGCGTGCCGACGGGTAAAGGTTGCAGCGACGAGATTAGGCACCCAGCAGTGGCAAACTCCGTGATTTGACTTTTTTACCCTGGCCATTATCTGACCTTTTGCCAGACATCTGACCTTTTCCGCCAGGGCTCAACCCCGCATTCCGCCGCGGCGACCAGAGCGACCCCGGAGTTGCTGACGAGCCGCTGACTGGCTGACGGGGAGCAAGGGGGGTGGCTTAAGCGCCTGCTTGCCGCGGCGTGCAGCCGGCGCACCCCCTCGGCAACGGCAAGCCTCGGCATCCTTGCTCCCTCGGCGCTGGGCGTCGACGGACATGGCCGATGGCGAGGTTGGCTACGGGCCAGTACATATATCGTCGCCGCGAGTCGCGCGCCCAGCGAGAGTCACAGACGCATGCATCGGCTACCTACGCTTCGCGCATCGCATCTCCGCGCCGGCAGACGGTCGGCGATGAGGCCAACCCGCCGGCGGTGACCCGGCCGGGTCGGTCAGTTTCCGGCACCGGCAGGCACAACCGGCCGATGACGGCGGCGAGCGGTATATAGCCAGGCCGGCAGTCCTCCTCGACCCACCGACGACCACAATGACGCTCGCCGCGACAAGCCCCGGCGAAACAAGCCCAGCCTGGCCTACCCAGCCGCGGCGGCGCGCGCCCCGCGCCTTCACCGCTGCCGACGTCGCGGCCTTCGACGCGCTCTGTACGTCGTGCCGAGGCCCAACTGACGCCAGGCGCGCAGAGCACCAGTGCCGCCGAGTACCCGCTCGCGCGGGAGATCGCGTCCAACGTCCCGATCTACGACGCGGCCGACCTGCGCGGCCTCTCGCCAGAGCAGCGCGACGGCTTCATGGGCGAGCTGCACGACGTCCTGCTCTCAGGGCCGGGGGTGTACGTCCTCCGCGCTGCCGTCCCCCCGGCCGTGGTCGACCGCGCGGGTGCCGCGCTCGACGGGGTCATCGCGGCGGAGGCGGGGCGGGGCGGGGGCGACCACTTCGCTGCGGCGGGGCACAACTCGCGCGTGTGGAACGCGTTCGGGAAGCACGCGGCGGCTGATCCCGCCAGCTTTGTGGAGTACTACGCCAACGAGGCGCTGGCGGCCGCCTTTGAGAGCTGGCTCGGGCCGGGGTGGGCCCTCACGGCGCAGGTCAACGTCGTGCGGCCTGGCGGCGCGGCGCAGGTCGTGCACCGCGACTATCGTGCGTTGCTAGCTTGGGACAGGCTGACGCAGACCTCGGCTTCCAGTCGCCCGCGACGACGGCGCGCGTGCCGTACCTCTCGCAGCTGGCGTCGCAGCTGCTGACGCTGCAAGGCGCGATCGCGCACACCGACATGCCGCTCGCCTCGGGCCCGACGCTGCTCCTGCCCTTCTCGCAGGCCTACGGGCCGGGGTATGAGGCGTACTCGCAGCCCGCGTTCCAGGAGGTGTTCGCCCGGCGCGCGGTGCAGCTGGCCCTGAAGAAGGGCGACGCGCTGTTCTTCAACCCCGCGCTCTTTCACGCCGCGGGCGAGAACACCACGAGCGACGTGCACCGCGCCGCGAACCTGCTCCAGGTGAGCGCGGCGTGGGGCAAGCCGATGGAGAGTGTGGATAGGGGGCGCGTCGTGCTCGACGTGTGGGAGGCTTTGGTGGTAGCGTGGGCGGACAAGATGCTCAGCCAGGGGGACAAGGACGCGCTGCTCGAGGCAGTGTGCGACGCCTACTCGTTCCCGACGAACCTCGACCGCGACCCGCCCCCGAAGGACGGGTACTGCCCGCCCACGATGCTCGACGCGGTGCAGGGTGCGCTTGGGCGGGGAGCGGGGAAGGACGAGGTGGAGGCGCTGCTTGCCGAGCTGGCCGAGCGGCGGCGGGCGTAGTGAGCGGGTTAATAGTAGTAGATGCAATTGTCAGAAGGATGTGAGAGGCGAGCCCCGCCCGACTTCCGCTCGAGTGACCGCCGGCAAGCGGCGGCTCGGCGCACGTCCGGGATGCGGGCTGTCACTCCCCGTCAGCACTTCCGTAGCCTACTCGGCGCAGGCCACAGCAGCATTATCCCGTACATCCTGCTGGCACTCTATCCCAGCTGGCGCTCGCTGCCCCTCTCTCGTCGCGGCTATTGGAGCTTTTTGAGGGCCTCCTTGACGGCCTTGTTCTCGAGCCACTCGACGCGGCTGGACAGGTCAGCTCGCCCAACGCACCGACTCACGCGTCCTCGAGGTGGTCGTCCAGGTCACGCAGGGACGCGTGCAGCCCGTCCTTGCGGATGAGGGCGAGGGTGGCGGCGCGTACGCCTTCGGGTGGGTACGTGACGTCTGTCGAGGCCTGGGGTGAGCTCTGGTTCGACCAGCACAAGACGCACGACGTAGGCCGGCCCGCTGGACCCAAGCTTGCCGTTGTCCACCTGGCGTCAGCTTGGCCCCCAGCCCGGACCCACGACGAGCGACCACACGCCGAGCCCGTCGACCGCCTTCGCGCCCCACCGGGACAGCGCGGCCTCGCCGCCCTCGCGCGCCTCGTAGTATCCGACCACCTTGAGCCCCCGGCCCGCGGCGTACGCCTGCACCAGGTCGATGCCGAGTTCGGCCGTCGGCGAGAGGGAGGCGTACCGGTGCACGAGGGGGACGGCGTCCGTCACGTCGTCGGCGGTGGGGCCGAGGAGCAGCCCGGAGACGGTGCTGCTCGGGTGCGCGGCGGCGTGGAGGAGGGGGAGGGCGTAGGCCGTGGCGGAGAGTGTTGGCATTGTGGTGGGGGGGATGGGCGACGGCGACGGCGACGCTGAGATCGAGGTTGAGGTCGAGCCGGACGAGGTTGTGACGACAGCGGGGCCACGTGGTCCACGTGGCGGCACCGTCGTTGTTGACAGCGGCGCGGCCAAGCCTCCCTCCTCTATCCCGCCCATCCCATCCCGCTCTGCATGCACAAACACCCCCCACCATGGGCCTCGCAATCGTCGTCGGCCCGTACAGCGCCTACGAGCCGGCCGACCTCGACGAGTTCAAGCCCGTGCTCGACGCCGACCTGGCGCGGATCAACGCGGCGCTGACGGCCGAGGGGCTGCCGCCTCACACGGAGCCGCAGACCGAGATAGACTGGGACAGCCAGGCAGGCGTAGCCTCGTTCCCCTACTCGTTCCTGCACTACCTCCGCGCCGCAGCGTACCACCACGCCGAGGGCCGCAGCCTGCCAGCGCAAGACGGGGAGGGGTACGACGCGGCCGACGACTACGATTTCGACCCGGGCAGCCACCTGCTCAACCACTCCGACTGCGAGGGCTACTACGTGCCCGTTGACTTCGCCGAGCCGCTCGTGGACGAGCAGCTCGCAGGCGGCATACTCGGCAGCTCGGTCGCGCTGCAGCGCGAGCTGCTCGCCGTTGCGCCCGCGCTCGGGATACAGGTCGAGTCGGCGGGCGGGCGGGTCACGGACGAGAGCGTGGCTGCGGTCAACGCCAGCAGCGAGGACGAGGACCACGCACACTGGCGCGCGCGCGAGGTGTGGCTCGCGCTGTATGATGCGACGCGGCAGAGCATCGCGGGCGGGCAGGTGATTGTGTTTCAGTAGGCGCGGCGGCGGAGGGCAGGACAATGCCTGGCATGCAATGCACAATGTGTAATGCAACGCACAACGCAACGCACAATGCAGACTCGTCGCCAAGCAGCGGGCATGCTGTTGTTCCCGGCGCGTCTAGGGCTGAGCCAGCAGTCGTCGCCTGCACACGCTCACACGACCGACGCGGTGAGTGCGGGGGGTAGCGAGATCTGATGGCATCGGCGTCCCCGCGCGCGTGCCCACCCGCCTGCCCTCCTCGCCGCCGCCTGCGCACCTGACCCGCCCGCGACGCTCCCACCGGTCGCCTGAGCGACGCCACACCCGCCGAGCGACGCCATGCCCGCGACCGACGCGTGCAGGCAGCGTTGGCGTTGGCGTTGGCGGTTGGCGTTGGCGTTGCTCGCGCGCTCGCGCGCTCGCTCGCGTCGGTCGATCATACGTGTCATCGGCACGGGACCTTGCGTGAGAGCCGGCAGGGTCGAGGCTTGTCGAGATGCGTCTGGGGGGGGCGAGGGGGTCGTGGTATGCATTGGACAACGGGAGGAGGAGCAGCAGGACGCAGCATGCCTCGGTTATTGTAGTTCTCACCAGGCAGGGGCGCCACGTGGCGAGGTCGCGGGGGTGCGAGGGGTGGAGGCCGTCCACCCGCCTCGCCGCGGCGCACAATGACGCGACGACGCATCCGATTTCTTTGTGACAACGACTACAGCCCACGACGACAGCAGCGGCAGCGCACAAAAGCCCGGGGACGAGGCGGGGGGCGAGCTGCAGGCAAGGCAAGGCAGAGTGACGTTGCGTGGCCAGACAACACACACGCAGACGGGCGTGTACAGAGCAGACGAGCGCGAGCAGGCGAGCAGGCGAGCAAGCAAAGCACAACCGACCAGCAACTTATCCCCTACTCTCCATTGCACTTCCACCCATCCTCAACCATGCCCGCCCACGCCCCCGCCCCCGCCCCCGCCCCGACCTTCCCGCGCGCCGAGTGGCCGGCCGACAGCGCCTGGTCGCCGCTCAGCGCGGCCGCGCGCGCGGCGTCGCGCCGCGTCGCGAGCGACCTCGAGGTGCCCGACGCGACGTTTGCGCTGGCCGTGTATGACAAGGTGTCCGAGTTGTGAGTGGGGGGTTTGGGGCGGGGGGGGCAGTGGCCGTTGGGAGGGGCGTGGGGACGGGGGGAGAGGGGCAGGGGAGGCGCTGACACCCCAGCGCGACCTACCTCCGCGCGATGCGCGACGCCGCGCCCCCGCTCGAGCACTGGCGCCTCGAGACGGACGCGCTCTGCGCCGCGGTGTACGCGCTCGCCGACGCCGCCGTGCCCTGTGCCCCCGAGCTGCCCGACATGCTGCCGTTTCTCCGGGCCGCCCTGGACGCCGGGTACGTGCAGGGCCGGGACGGGGACGAGGCCATGCCGGCGGGCGAAGGCGCCGCGCTCCGCGCCTTTGCCGACGAGTATGGCCTTGTGTCTGAGGCCAGCGTGGCGGAGAAGGAGATGGCCGCCGCCGCGTCCCTGTCGGCCGATGAGGGCGACGCGTCGCTCGCCCGCCGCCGCCGCCGCCCCAAGCTCTCGTTCCGCCGCCGTATCTCGCTCGCGCCGGTCCCCATGGGCAAGATCAAGATCAAGAGCGCGGCCCTCAGCCACCAGTTCGTCCGCCTGGCCGTGTCGACGCCGTAGGTGCGGGGATACGAGTAGTCTGGCGTATGCCCTGGATCGAGTTTGTCCGGCTAGATCCCCCACCCCAGATATGTACGACGTCGTCATGCCCCCTCCCCCATAGACACCCCACCTGTATAATCCGTGCCTGCATGTACACATACTACAGTGTCCAGTGTCCCTTTTCACTATGGGTTGGCGACCCACAACTTTCTGCCCGACGGCCGCGCCGGCCGCACCGTGCCAGAGCTGCTCACCCCGCTCACCCCGCTCACCGTCGAGAGGCGGCTGTGCGTGTCAAGGTCGCCCGTAGACAGCGGCCGGTGCCGCGCCTTGGGCGTGTCGCGTGGCGTGCTCAGAGCCGAGTCGCCGACATTCTCCAGCGACGTGTCCTCCCACAGAGCGTCGTCGTACCCCGCACCCGAAGGCGTGCCGGTGCCGCGGCTCGACCCCGGCGTGCTCGGGGGCGAATGCGCCCGCCGGGCCGGGAACGAGCGCGCGGGCAGCGGCTTGGCCCGGGTACTTGGACTGCCGCGCGGGCTGGGCGTGTTGCGCGCTGAGGGCATCGGCGGGGTCGTGGTGCGGGTGCGCGCGGGGTTCCTTGGGGGCTGCGTCGGCGGTGGCTTTGGCCCAGTGCTGATAGACAGCGCCGGCTTGATTGGGGGAGTAGACTGCGAGCGTGTGTGGTCACCCGCAATGCGTGAGGCCGGCGTTTTGCTCGGGCGCCTGGTCAACGCTGGTGCCGGTTTGGTTGTGCGTGGCACAGTCGTCGGCTCGCCGTCGTCGAAGAAGTTGAGCCGGAAGTTGCCCCCTACGCGGCGGTTCTGCAGCGTGTCCCCGGCTGATGACTCAGCAGGGGAGGTATGTGCCTGGGCCGGAGCGAGGGGTATCAGCAACGACGACGGGCGCGAGGACGCGGGCGTTGCCGTCGGCGTGGGTGTCGGCGTGGGCTTTGGCGTGGGCACCGGTGTAGCAGCTGGCGTGCTGGCTGGCGTGGACCTAGGCGTGGCCCTCGGGGTGGCCCCCGGCGTCGAGGTGGGGGAGGGTGCCTTTGCGATCGGGGAGGTCTTGCCTGGCACTGCTGCCGCTGCCTTGGCTCCCGATGTCGGCGATGCCGTCTTGCTCACCGCCGCTGTCACCGGCTTGACCCAAGACGATGGCCGGGGCTCAGGCTTGGGGGCGACTTCGGCCGGCGGTTTCGTCGGCACGACAATCGACGGTGGCTCCGAGTCCACCGTCAGCATCGAGGGGATTGAATCGCGCACCACCGGCTCATGGCGCCCCCTCTCGAGCTCTGGCAGGTTTTCTCGTGGGCGGGTCGGGTCCACCACATTCGCGTAGCTGTTGTAGCTCACGACTGGTGGTGCGGGGGTCGTCACAGCGGTCGGGTTCAGGAGGATCGACTTGGGTCGCTCGCTCAGGGCTGCGGTCGCAGCCTCAACCTGCGGCGTGCTCGGTCGCGGAGGCAACGTCGGATCCTCCTCGCTGAAGGTGCTGTACAAGCTCTCTTCCGATACGATCGATGCCACACGCTCCAGCTCGTGAGGTGGCTCAGGGGGCGGGGGCGATGCCGGGCGCTGGGTCGGCGTCGACTTGAACGACCACCGCTGCCGGATCCCGAGAACCGAGAAGGTGCCGCCTTTGGGCTTGTCGGCGACTTTGATACTGGCGTCGCTGATGGCGACCTTGGCGTCGGCCTTGATGCCTGCCTTGGTTTCTGCCTTTGCGGCAGCCTTTGCCTCGGCTTTGGTTTCAGCCTTGGTGTCAGCCTTGACTGCCGCCTTTGTGGCGGTCTTGGCAGCGGCTGCGGCTGCTGCCGCCGTCGAGCTTTCGGCAGGCACCTCCTTCAGCACGACCTTTGCCACTTCTGTGAACACGGATGTGGACGCGGGCGATGCGGGCGCCTTCGGCCCTTCGCCCTTAATGTTGATTGCCGTGGTGGCGATCTGCGCCGGTGCGCTGCTCGTTTCTGCCTTGGGCATGCTCGAGCTCTCCGCCGCGCTGGTCGCCAAGAGCGTCCGCGTAGCAGCCGGCGATGCCGGCTTGCTCTTCACCTCGTCGTCCTCCTCCGGCGGGGAGGGGTTGGCGATGCGCAGAATCGATGCGAACGGTCTCTTGAAGATTGTGCCGGACGACGAGGCCGACGACGAAGCCGGTGCTGGCGGGGGCCGTGGCGGCGGGTCGAGGGGAGGGAGGACGGGGTACATCTGTGGCGGGGGTGGCGGGAGCGGCGGAGTCGGCGGCGGTCCCAGTGGAACTCTCACAACGGCGGGGTTCAGCGGCGGCTGCGGCACTGACATCGGAGGTGGGCCAGGGGGAACGCGCAGGATGGCCGGCGGAAGGGCGAGCTGGTCAAACGACCCGTGTCTCGAGTGCGGCGGCGTTTCGCGGTCAATCGCGAGCCCCGTCTCGTCGGGCGGCACGTCCCACAGCGGCGTGTTCTCAAGGAGCGTGTTGAGCGTCGCCGTCCCCGCCGACGAGCGGTTCGACGCATTGTACTTTGTCGATGCGAGACCCATGCCGCCGTCCGAGGGCGGGACGCTGCGTGTCAGCGCTGCGGGGATACCCACCCACGCGAGGTAGCTGTCGCGCGGCTTCTTGCGCCCGAGGAAGCAGAGAAGCACGCCGAGGGCGACGAAGAGCGCGACCGCGCCGAGGACAATGCCGACCTGCGGTGGGCGTTAGCGTTAGGGCCGAGTGTGCGCCGCGACTTACGACCATGCCCCACATCGAGGCCGACGACGACGAGCCGGGGGAAGCCGCCGCCTTGGTGTGCGTCGCATTGGGCAGGTCGTTTGTCGTAGTGGTGATGGTCACGGTCGACGCCGGGGTCTGGGAGTTTTGCGGTCTTCTCGAGCCCGTGCGGGTCGTCGAGGCGCTCGTCTCGGTCTCGGTCCCCGAGTTGGGGTCGGTCGTCGGCGGCGGAGGGGGCGGGGGATCGGTCGTAGGCGGCGGCGGCTCGGCCGACGTCGTAGGTGGCGGCGGGGGAGGCGTAGTGACAGTGGTTGTTGGGGGCTGGGTGGTGGTGGTAGTGGCGACGGCGCTGCTCGTCGTCGGAGGAGAGCTCGAGGTGGTACTGCTGACGGGCCCGCCATAGCCGGAGGACAGGCCCGAGGGGAACCCAGAGAAGCCAGAGGGCATGGGCGGGCTGACGACGACCTCGCGCAGTGCTGGGCGGGGCCGGCGGGCGATGGGCGCGGCGAGCGCGAGCGCCGCGAGGGGGAGGAGCGCGGCCAGCCGCATGGTGAGGGCCGCCCGGGTGGGTGAGAAGGAGGAAGAGGGGGTAGAAAGAGTGTCGAGGTGGGAGAAATGCAGTGCCAACGTCGTGGCGTGTGCTGCTGCTCTGTTGCGGTGCGAGTGAGGCCGGGCGGGGCGGGGCGGGCGACCGGGAGAGCGAGCGAGCGCCGCTCGGGGCGGGTCTGACGTCGTCGACAATGGTGGCGTGCACGGGCGTTTTGGTGGCGACGGGGGTGGGTCGCGGCTGGCCGTCGAGCGAGCAGCCGCAGATCGAGCAGCAGCGCATCAAGCAGATCAATCATCATGCAATAACAAGCACTAACTACAATCCCCCACAGCGAGCGCGCACTACTCCTCGTCGTCGCTAATGTTGAGCCACCACGGCCCGCCACCGCGCCCCGCCGCAGCGTCAGCCACAGCCTCATGCGCGCACGCATGCGCCGCCGCCTTGAGCTCGTACGCGCCGGTGTACTCGTATGCGTGGGTGCCGGCCGTGAGGAGGGCGAGGTGGCGGTGATACGCGGGCCAGTACTGTGGTGTCAGCCGCCCCGCAGGCTCTGTAGGCGAGCGGCGAGATAGCGCCGGCTCGCTGACGCTCGCCGCCACGCCCCACCCACCACGCCCTCCTCCTCCCCCCTCAGCCGGCGCCACTCGTCCCCGCCCACGGCGAGCACCTCCTCGTCCCCCCGCTCAAGCGGCAACCCGCGCGCCGTGGTGAACGCCCATACCCACCCCGCCGGCCCCTCGAATGAGCCGAGCTCGTCGACCGCGCCGGCGAACCACGAGCCGCCGTCGAACCGCCGGTAGGCGAGGTACCGGAACTGCTTGGTGTAGAGGGGGCCGGGGCCGACTGTCTGTCGAGGGGCGTCAGCGCCGAGCGGCAGGTCGCAACCCCGAGGAGGTGGCGGCGGTTTGGGTCCCCTGCCACCAACGCCGCCCCACTCACCCAGTTGTGCCGGAACGGCGCGGGCTGGCCGTGTACGTGCAGCGACATTATCTCGGGCGAGAGCTGACAGCGACCTGGCCATGGCATTTTCAGTCTCTCGCAGTCTCCACTCGCCACCTGCTCAGCGGCCCCGTGGGCAGCAGCTCTCCATGGGGCGCTTGACCGCGTGGTGCATGCCGGGCCTCGAGTCAGCAGATGAGCCAGAGGCGCTCACGAGGCCAATCAGCGTAGTGTTAGTCGCGTGACGGCCACTTGGCTCGCAGACACGAGCACATCCTTCGAGTGGCGCTCGAGTAGCTGGACCGCATGGGCCAGTCGACGCGTGTTGCTGGTGCCAGTGCGTGGTCACGCTCGCTCGCTCGCCGCTCGCCGCGCCACTTCTCCCACACCCATGCCCAGTGCACGCGGGTTCCTCGCGCGCGCGCGCTCCCTCGGCCGCCTGCACCGGCCCGCGGTAATCGGAATGTCAGCGCCTGCCCTCCCAGCCGCCGTCGTCAGCCCCACCCCCAACGCGGAGTTGTTGCTGCATATTCCCGCTACATGACCATGCCGCTGGACCCTTTTACTTCTTGGAAGGCGCAAGCACCTGGTCGTCGGTGACGCTGAGCAGCAGGCTGCTGCTGTCGAGCATGACCTTGTTGCCGCTCTGCTGGAGCGTCTGGGCAATCTCGCGCGCGGCCTCGAGCTTGCGGAGCTGCAGGAAGCCCTGCGACTTGCGGACGGCCTCACCAATGAGCTCGGCACTCTTGGCCTCACCCTGGGCGCGGACAATGATCGACTGCTTCTCCTGGATGGCCTGGTCGACCTGGAACGCGGCACGCTGGGCAATCTGCTGCGCGACCTGCTTGGCCTCGACGGCGTGCGTGAACTCGGGCGAGAAGGCGACGTGCGTGATCGACACGTCGTCGAGCACGAGGTTGAACCGCCTCGCGCGGCGCGTCAGGTTCTCGCGGATCAGGCGCGACACCATCTCACGCTGCGTGATGAGCTGCGAGGCGTTGAACTGGGCGACGACGGATTTGAGCACCTCGTTGACGATCGAGGGGAGCACACGCTCGTCGTAGTCGGTGCCGAGCTCACGGTAGCTGGGGCGCGTTAGCACCGAGTGTAGAAAAGAGACTGCGCCGTCGAGCTCATCCACCTCGGCCTCATCCCACTCACATCGTAGGCAGGTCCTGGGGCGCGGGGCGCGAAAGGACACGGCAGGTGATGTTAACCTGGCGGGTCAGCAGCTTCCTCCACTTCACCCACCATCTGCAAGTCCTTGGTGCCGGTCAACGAGGCGATATTCCTGGGCTTGGCGCGCACGTCGTAGATGATGGCCGTCTCGACCCAGGGGATCTGGACAGTCAGCCGAGACCTTTGAAGCAGTCCGGTCCACTTACACGGAAGTGGGTTCCCTCGGGGTAGATGTTGGGCATGATGCCATGCAGACGCGAGTACTTGATCGCGCGGTGTCCACCGTCGACGTTGAAGAGGGACGAGTTGAGGACGAGGCCACCAGTGACGAGGGCGACGATGAGGCCGCCGCCGGCAAACAGGCCGCCGGGGGAAGGTCCGCTGCCGTTTGATCCGCCGCGGCCCCCGCCGCCGGCCTGCATGCGCGCGCGGTTGAGCTGCTGCGCGAGGCGGGCGAATGCTTCTCCTCCTGAGCGGTTCATTGTGCGTGGAGGTGGGGTGAGGGGGAGTAGGCGAGGAGAAGAGGAAGGTTGTGGAAGAGGCCGACGGGGGGAGGAGTGGGTGAGCGAGTGACGGAGCGGCTCCAGTCGTTGCGCGGCTCTCGGCAGAGTCGCGGAGTGCGAAAGTTCCTGCACGTGACCACGTTGCCAAGTGCACCACGTGGCTTGCTGTCATGACATTACGACGCCTTGTTTATCGCTGTTGTTATCCGCGACCGAGCTATGGCAAACGAGGCAACAACGGGGCTCTACTGCATGCGTGACGAATGCTACTCCAATGGGTGGTGGGGTGGTAGGAAGAAACTCAATATGCTAGTGACACAACAGCGCGCCGCGGCAAGGGGGTGTGTGGCCGCGCGCAACAACCAAGGCTAAAGTACGGGGGTAAGCCGGCTAGAGCACGACGCACTTCTTGCCGCCCTTCTTGATCACTCTGGATACGCCGCCGCGGCGCAGGCTCTCGCGGATCGCAGTGTCAAACACCTCGCGTACGCCAGTGCCCTCCTTGGCCGAGCACTCGAGATACCGCCGTGCGCCAATGTCCTTTGCGACACGTTCTCCCTCGGCCGGCGTGATGGGACCGACTCCCTGCGCAGCCATGAGCGACTTGGTCGTCGGGTCGTTGCGTAAGTCTGTCTTGGTGCAGACGAGGAGGAGAGGGACGTTCTCGCAGAAGTGGGACATTTCAGGGAACCACTGCGTTGGGTCAGCGACAAACACCGTCAAACACCCACCTTGTCGAGCACATTCTCCAAACTTGGTCGGTGGTTGCAGGCAAACACGACCAGGATGACATCCGTGTCGTTGTAGCTCAGCGGCCGGAGACGGTCAAAGTCTTCCTGGCCTGCCGTGTCCCATAACGCGAGCTCGATCGTCTTTGACGGGTCCGTTGGGTGGGGCACAGTCGTGATGAGGTTCTCAAAGACGGTCGGGACGTAGGTCTGAGTGTGAGCTAGACCTCCGGCCAGTATAGCTCACCTCTGGGAAGCGGTTCTCGGCGTAGACGGTCAGGAGGCAGGTCTTGCCACATCCTTTGGCGTGTGTCAGCGGCGCGCACGTACGCGGGGCAACGTGCGGCTCGTGCTTGCACGCGTATGCCAGGGCCTTGACGCGTGCAGCATGCACCCAGCACCACTCACCTCCATCACCGACGACGACGAGCTTCTTCTTGAGGTCTGGCAATCTACGTGATCCCTCAAACTGTTGGTGTCAGCCGCCGTGGTGGTTGTGATGACGGCCTGGGTGTGTTTGTTTACGGCGAGGGTAAACAAGAGGATGGGTGGGGGGGAAGGTGATACTTGCCGACATTTCCGGTTAGAGGACTGGGGTCAAGGTGGTGTCGAGTGGCTTGTGCTAGTCGGTGTACCGTGTCTTGCTGATAAGACGTGTCGATGTAATGTGTGTTGATTGCAAGATGAATGGGCGGTGAGTGGGGGTCGAGATGAGTGAATTGAGGGCCGTGATTACACTGCAGTCCGTCTCATCCGACGTGCTCGTTGTCTTTTGGTGGCCAGCCAGAAGTGGGTGGCGGAGGAAAAACAAGTCACGTCGTCGTCGCAATAGCGGGATCAAATCTAGGCTCACACTCAGACTCGAGGGGGTGGAGGCACATTATTCAATTTCCCAATTCGAGCAATGATAATCCCAGTTGGGGCATTTGAAATTACTGTTTGGTTAATACTGGGCTATGCTGTTATTGGGCAATCAAAACCGCGAGCCTAGTCACCCACCCCCTGCCTGGCCGCCCAATGCGCCCCAGCCAGCCAGTGCAGTCCCCCTATTACCGACTGATCCCGGTATCAACCAACTTGCACAACACCCCCGCCGCCTTCCTTTTTCCCACCCACCACCCCCACCACCAACTACTTTTTTCTTTAACAACCACCCGTTTACAAGACGACTTGTAATCACCACCTCTTCCCTTAATCCAGCGCCAGAGACGACACTCGGCAAGGCATCAACCACATCAACAACTATCAACGTGAGTGACTTGTCTCGCAAAGTACATGCATAGAGCAACAACTCGCCCGCTCGCCATTGCCCACTCCCCACCTCGCCGCCGCCCCCCACCTCGCGTGTGCATTCTGCTAACATTGTCGTCCCATCCAACTCGTATCAACCAAACATCCATCCACCCAACCACCACCACCCATCACCCACCCAACTCTCCGATGCCACAAACAGTTTCACTATCCCTACAAGCAACATGTCCGTGTCGTACGAAGAGATGGAGGCAAAGCGTCAAGAGGTAAGCACCACTGCCTGTTCTTCCCCCCAGCGATCCTCCCTGCCTTCCCTCTCAACCATTTCCCATTCAATCCACCGTGGCTGGCTCACTGGCTGGCCGGCCACTTTGGCTCTGGCTAGGGCGTCCACCATACCACCACCCAGCCAGCCAGACCTCCACCACACTGCCAGGAGTAAACAACCAGTGTCGTCACTGTCATCCCACCTCCACTCCACCCACCTACCCACCCACCACAGCCACCATCTCCTCACCATGCATACACAACGCCGTGCACATAAGTTAACACCTCCAGATGGTCGCCTCCTTCAAGGAGATTGCCAACGCCATGACCCGTTGCGTCGCCATCATTGAGGACTATGCCAGACTGTCGCCCTCGACCCTCACCACCACCGCTGCCCTCGCTGCCGTCGAGAACGGCGCGCTTGCCCTCGGCGCCCTTGAGGGTGTTGCCGGCGGCAAGAAGCAGCGCAGCAAGAAGGAGAAGAAGCCCAAGGACCCCAACGCCCCCAAGCGTCCTCCCTCGGCCTACCTCCTCTTCCAGAACGACGTCCGCGAGAGCATCCGCACCGCCAACCCTGGCATGCCCTACAAGGAGATTCTCAGCGTCATTGCCAACCGCTGGAAGGACCTCTCCGACTCGCAGCGCAAGGTGAGCTAAACTCTCGTGAGCTGTTGCTCACCCCGCAGGTCTACGAGGACGCCTACAACGACGCCACGACGCAGTTCCGCGCGGCTGACGAGGCATACAAGGTTGTAAGCATTTCAGTGTGAGCACATGCTGACGTTTACAGACCCTTGGTGGTGTCCCCGCTACTCTTGCTGGCATTGCCGACACTGACGACGACGAGGACTCTGACGCGACTGTGGGTCCTTCTTCAATGCCCCATGACCCCATCTGACTCCGCAGCCTCCCCCCGCCCCCAAGCCCGCGGCTGTCACGCCGACGCCCAAGAAGGCCGACAAGAAGCGCAAAAAGGACGACGCCCCTGCCACGCCTGCCGTCGACGCTGCCGCGGACAAGAAGGTCAGTTGGGCGCCTTGGCGGTATCAACCCGGCTGACACGTAGCAGAAGCCCAAGAAGAAGTAAACTAGCACAGCTCATAATTTCTTCTTGGTTGTCTCTCTGTCTATGGGTGTAGCGTTGTCTGGGCTGTCGTGTGTGTGTCGAAAATTGTGACGAGCGTGCTGTGAGCCGGTTGATACCTCTACCTCCTCCCCCAAACCACCATCGTTAATAGTATCTCTCCCCTCTCTCCCCTCTTCGCCCTTTGATTTGTCTCTAGTCTTGTTTCCCCTCTTTTTACCCAGTTCCTCGTAGCGAGGACGTTTTACCTGGAGGGCGATTAACGCTCTCGGCGTTTGTTAGTAGTGACCCATGCATGTTATGGAGTCCAGAGTGAGATTGTTGCATGCGCCGTATTTGCATTGTGTATTTGCAGCATTGTCTCTTGTCGTTGTCTATTGTGTAAACACGGCTGTCGCAAGCTCGCAAGTGTGCTCTCTCTCCCGCCTTTGTATTCCGGTTGTGGCTTGGCTTGGAATGGCGCGACAAGGGCGAGGGGGTGAGTGGGTGAGGCGTGCAGCAGCCAGCGCAGCAGAGGGATGAGTGATGTCAACGACTTGGTCAGGTGCCCGCCGCGCCGCCATTACTGCGCGCCGCCATATAGCCCGCCGCCGCCCACCCCCTGTCCCCCTTCACTCGCCTCCGCGCCAAATCTCACCCGGCCGCCCGCCCTGGAAGCCGACCGGCCGCCCTTGCTCGCCTTCCCCCCGCGCCACCGACCGGCGCCGCCCATTCACACCAATCTCGTTCGTCTTGTCACACTTCTCACACCACAATCTCTCTTCTCTTTTACTCTTATACCAGCATCGACTCCATCGCCCCCCACCCAGCAACAAGCAACTCGCATTCACAATGGAGTCGCTCATGCTGGGCGCGTACCCCATCCCAGCCGTATCCAGGCAGCAAGGCGACCCCAGACGACCCACCTCGTCCCTCCCCCAATCCACAAACAGACCGCGCCAGTCAGAGCCAGCAGCAGGACCAAGTCGTCCGTCCACGCAGCCAAATCTGATCAACACGAACCCATCAGCAAAGAAGAAGAAGCGCCGCAGATCAGAAGGGCAGCACAACACGAGCCCCTTTAGGCCAGGCTCGACCGGCTCGTTTGTGCGACCGGCCATTCCACGCGTCCTCGTGCCAACAACCCAGTCGCAGCCGTCTTCCTCGCACCGCACACAGTCGTCGGCCGCCCCATACTCGCCATCTCGCCCCACACAGCCTCAGTCTTCCCAACCCACCCCGCCACGCCCCTCGCTCGCCGCCACCGCCCTCGCCCTGGCTGAAGCACAGCGCAAGGCCGAAAAGGCAGAACGCAAAAAGGTCCGTGCAGAGCGCCGACAAAAGCGCAAGAGCAAGCGCGAGGCCAAAGCTGCGCACCGCGATAGCCAGCAGCACGGCGAGTCATCACAGGTTGCAGGCACGAGTGAGGCCGAGTCGTCCGAGCCCCCGACCCCGAAAAAGCCCAAGGAGAAGAAGCGTAAATCCGACGCTGTCGAGCGCGACGTCGATGTATCGCACGCTGCGGCGCCCACTGCGCCGTTTGAGCTCTTCAGTGCCGGCGTCCCTGTGGGGGAAGGCGGGTTCGACTCGAGACCTGAGAAGAGCAAGAAGAAGGACAAGGAGGAGAAGAGAAAGAGCCAGGCCGAGACCGCACCGGAAGGGGACCCGATCACCGACTGGCGGTTCGCCTCGCCCCCGACGTCTGCGCTGCGCGGCACGTTAGACGATGTCGAGGCTGCCCCAGCGCTTTCGTCCCGGGCACTGGCCCCGCCCCCTGTCGCCAGAGCTCCCACCCGGCCTCGTGCCAGTGAACCGAACCGCCCCGCCGAGCCTGCTGTGTCTCGCGCGCGCACTTACTGGGAGCCGAGACAGTCACTCCCGGCTGCCACTACCGAGAGAGTACTCGATTTCGATGAACCTGAGGCGGAGCGCGCCCCAATCCCGGAGAAGGCGAAGATCAGAACTGCCGACAGGGCCAAGGCGACCGACGTGCTTACGACTGGACCCCTTACCCCCACCGACAAGGGCAAGGGTAAGGAGAAGGCTCCCGCCAAGGACAATGACAGGTCGGCCGACAAAGGCAAAGAGAACGAGGTGCCGCCGGCCGTGGTCATTGCATCTGCCCCAGAAAAAGGCCAGAAGGAGACAGAGCCGGGCAAGGAGAAGGCTGTAGGCACGGCCAAGCCCGCCGAGAAGCAGCCACGTGCCACCCGGGGCAAGAACGCAGCTGCAGACATTGTGCCATCAAGCCAGCCTGCGGAACGCGCGGAAGCTGAGGCCACCATCGGCAGCAACGTGGCAACAGCGGAGCCAACGACTCCCCGGACGACACGTAGAACGGTGGCCGCGGCACTGGTTGCGGAATCAGCCCTTGCGACCTCTCCCGAGGTTCCCACTGCTGCGTCCGGCGCACTCGCCACCCCCGCCACCGCCGCCGCCGGCCCGTCAGGCTCGGTTGCCAAAGTGGCCAAGACCAAATCTTCGGGTGGTTCTCAACGAGGTGCACCAACATACGTCCCCCCCGAGGTGGCTGCCGAAGTCGCCACCATCACTGGCGTCGACGTGTTCGCCAAGCGCCAGACGGCAAGGTTCTACCTTACAGTTCCTGGTGCCAACGACAAGGTGTCGTTTGAGCCGGCCTTGGGGAAGCGCACACGCGAGAAGCAGCAAACGGATGAAGAGCTGCGCACTCTCCTTGCGAACGAGGAGGACATGTTCGACTTCTTGGCGTCCAAGTGGATGTCGATTGCGGAGTTGCAGCGGCTCGAGGCAGCAGGCAGTGAGTCGGAGGTTGACCAGTCTGTGAACACATGTTAACGTTACAGTTCTGAGATACCGTCGCGGAAAGTTCTTGCAGTCAGAACTGGCGGCCATTCATAGCGGTCTCGAGGCGTTCCGTCGGGTGGGTACGGGTTGATGGAAGCATGACTGACGCACAGGAAAACAATCTCGATCGCGACGGCCTCCGTGAAATCATCCTCGGCAAGGGCCTGCAGAGTGAACGTGCCAAGTACCCCCGATTCTTCCCCGAGATCGCACGTCTGTGTCCTGGGCGCCCGGTGCGCTACGTCAAGGAGTGCATCAAGCGCCTGTACGACCCGCGAGCACACAAGGGCCCGTGGACCGAAGCCGAGGACAAGGAATTGCTGAGGTGGGTGGCGGCATCACACTGTGGCTGACCCGACAGACTCTATGAGCAGTACCCCCGCCAGTGGGTCACGATCGCCGAGACCATTGGCCGTACGGAGACCGACTGCCGCGATCGTTACGACGGGCAGCTGATGTTCAAGGGCAAGATTGAGCAAGGCGCGTGGAGTGCCGAGGAATCTCAGAAGCTTGTCGAGATTATCACGGCGGTGCACGCCGAGCTGGGTTGGGATCTGTCGGCTAGAGACACGCCGTGGGAGGTCGTCTCCCAGCGTTTCGGCGGAACACGAAGTGCGACTCAGTGCCGCAAGAAGTGGTAAGTCGGGCCTTTGTATTGGGAGGGAGAACATGCGTTGATTCCCACTCCAGGGCGGACCACCTCAGCACGCGTGTCATGGATGGTAAGATTCTCGACAAGGCCAACGTCGACCCCGCGCTAGTCATCAAGACGCTTCGCAAGCTCGAGCTGCACCACGAATACGATATCAACTGGCCTGATGTGCTCAAGGTTTTGCCTGTGGGCTACACCCTGGTCCATGTTCGCGGACAGTGGGATCGATGGGCAAGGTCGGCCGGCGGCGAGGAGCGCGCTCAGCTGTCCCTGTCTGGTGAGTTTACGTTTGAGATTGTTGCTGACTTCAGAACTCCTGGACCGAATCGAGAGGCTCTACGAGCCCCGCGGTCAGCTCACTCTGAGCCATGAGCGCCAAGTTCGGAAGAACGCAACACGGGAGAAAAACAAGGAGACGGGGGCAGCCAAAGAGGCCGAAGCGGCGAGAAAGCAGCGGAAAGCGGCGCGGGAGGACCCGGCCGCTGTGGCTGAGAAGCAGGCGGCCGCCGAGGCCAAGCGCGCGGCCACAGCCGAGAGGAAGAAGCTTGCTGAGGAGCGCAAGGTCGCGGCCGCGGAGAAGAAGCAGGCCATTGCGGAGAAGCGCGCGAAGACGGCCGAGAGAAAGCGGCTCGAGGCCGAGAGACGAGAGCTGCGCAAGTCGAACGCCAAGAGCGCCGAGTTTGTTGACAGTGACGTGGACGAGGACGACGACATGGAAGAGGAAGAGGAAGACGAGGTTGACAATACAGTTGAGGAAGACGAGGAGGTGGACGAGCTGGACCCGACGCCCGTGGCCACGCCACTGGGGTCCCCGCCACCTGTCCTCCGGGGCACGAAGCGAGGCGCGGCTGTGCTCGGCGACGACGACGAGGCGAGCACGCCGTCGCGGCAGAAGGTGACGACCTATAAGCGCACGCGCTCTGGTCGAGCGTAAGTGGGTGGGGAGTGTAGGCAGTGTAACGCATGCAGATATGGTATAGTCAGTCAGAGTGGCCGGGGCGGGGGGTAGTGGTTGTGCATCTCTACGAGCGGGATCAAAAGAGTCCGTCAAGGTCTGTGTTTGCCACTTAAAAGTTGAGCGAGATGAAGTCATTGACATCGCACCAACAACACATGCTGCAGCTCGAATGCTGACACTGCGAGCGGCCACAACGCGCGCCGCAGTGCGCGCCGCCGCTGTCCCGGCCGCCGGGCCATCCCGACTCCGCGCATGCGACTGCCTGCTCGTCCTCGACGCGCGGGGGTCGTCGTCCTCGGCCACGACGTCGTCGACCTCGCCCTCCTCCTCGGCGGCCTCGTTGATCCCGGCCTCGCCGACGTCGTCTTCGTCGGCGTCGCCCGCCCCGACCCCCGCCCCCGAACCCAAAGCCCACTCGACCAACCCGTTCATCACCGACCCGTCTCGCGCGCTGCGCGAGATCCGCGCCCTGCTCCTCCGGGACCGGCGGCGCGGGCCAGCGCAGGCGTCCAAGGCGCTCAAGCTCGCGCACGCGCACCTCAGCTACTCGCGCGACTTTCCCGCCGCCAACGCCTCACAGCAGCGCACGCACACGTACCACTCGCTGCTCAGGACCTTCCTGGCGCACCCGCACGGCCGGGAGGCGGCGCGCTCCCTCGTCGCCCGGCTGCTGGACGAAGCGGGCCCGCTCACGCCCGAAACCCTCGAGCTCGTGCTCGCCGCCGGCGTGCTCGAGTCGGTCGAGGCCCTCCTCCCCCACCTCCCCAACCCGCTCCCGCCCCGCCTCCTCGCCCTCACCCTCTCCGCGATGGTGCGCGAGACCAACCCCCCGCCCGGCCAGGTGCGCGACATGATCGAGGCGTGCCTCGCTGTCCAGGGCACCAGCGGCGCCTGGCACTGGGACCTGTGGGCCGTGCTCCTGTCGTCGTACGCTGCGGCCGCCGACTTTCGCGGCGCGATCACCACGCTCGGCGAGTTCAAGCGCGAGGTGCTTCAGGCGCGGGGGGCCGCGCAGCTCGCTGGCGCGCCTTGGCCCGACGAGAGGGCCGGCGCAATCGCGGCGGCGTACACGGACGTGATGCGCCTCTGGAGGCGGGTACGCTTCGCGAACCCGAGCGTGCGCACGCACGCGTCGGCGCCGGGCCGCCTCGCCGCCGACCTCGAGGACCTGGTCGGCGGCGACCTGCCCAAGCCGTTCCTGAGCGCGTGGCTCGCGGCCGAGGTGGCGGGCGGCAGCGCCGACGCCGCGGCGCGCGTGTGGCACCGCATCGCGGGCCAGAGTGTGGCCGACACGGTGGCCGGCGTCGCGCCGCCGACGCGGCCAGATCCGGGGAGCTACGTGCTCCTGCTCAAGCTGCTGCGCGCGGCCCCGCCGCAGACGTACGCGCACGTCGCGGCGCGCGTGCTCGAGTCGCACGCGAACGCGCCCGCGCTCAACGCGCTGCTCGGCGCCATCGCGAAGCGCGACGACGCGGCCGACCTCGCGCTCCTGCTCGCGCTGGTGCGTGCCGCGCCCAGGGGCGCCGTCGACACGCGCACGGCCGACATCGTTGCCGGCGGGGTGATCCGCGCCATCCGCACGGCCAAGCTCGCGCGCGAAGCCTACAGCCTGCCCGGGCTCCCGCCGTTCCCCGAGAGCGGGGTAGTCGACACCCGCGCTGGGAGGGTAGGCGCGGCGGGGATACGCATGGACGAGTGGCGCTGGCTCTCGGGTGCGCTGCCCACGCAGTTTGCCCCGTTCCCGCTGTCCCAGCCCGTCGCGGCGACGAGGGAGGACGCGCCGCAGACATCAGACGCCGCGCTCAAGGTCGAGACGCACCGCGCCGTCTTTGGCCGGGACACGGCGGCCGACGACAGCGCGCCCCACGTGCTCCGTGCCCTCGGGCGCATCCTCGAGCAAGTCGTCGTTGCGGATGCGCGCCGCGCGGGGGTCGAGGGCGAGGATAAGGACGTCCTCGCTGCTGCGCTTGACAGGGTGCACGCGCAGCTCGTACAGCCGTCCTGGAGCCGCGACTGGCGCCGGCGGAGACCGCCCAGGCCTGACTGGCCTCAGCCGAGAGCAGAGGACACAACACACGTAGACACGTAGACACACACACACACACCACTCGCATCACCACTCGCATCACCAATCCAATCTGTACTTCCCATCCATCATCCGTACAACTCTATTATGTATTACAGCACAGTGTCCCTATTCACGTCCTTCCCGTCCTGCACTAGAACAGCGGAGTCGCCTGGTAGATGGCCGGCTGGGGCTGGTCGTAGCCCGCGCCGTTTCCGTTGCTGTTGCTGGCCCCGCCGCCGCCCCCATTGGTGCTGGGCTGCGCCGGCGCGGCCGGGTCGCTCACGGACAGCGAGCCGACGTCGTACCCGTCGCCGAGGCCCCACCACACGGTGGGCTCGTAAAAGGTCTGGAGGCGCGCCCACAGCTCGGTGGCGCTCAGCTCTTTGGCCGCGCTGTTGGCCATCTGCATGGGCGTGCCCGGCTCGTGCTCGGCAAACGGCAGCGGGTTGAGCGTGTACGCCGGGCCCTGGATGATGTGGGGCTCGTTGTTGGGCCCCAGCGGCTGCGGGGGCGCGCTCGGCTGCTGCGACATGTGCGGCATGAAGCCCGGCTGCTGGTTGTTGAGGTTGTGCACCACGTTGCCGAGCTGCAGGTCGAGCGTCGGGATCGACGTCGTCAGCGGCACATTGTACGCCGTGTACTGGAAGTTTGGGTCGGGCACGAGCATCTGGTGGCCCATCGTGCCGGGGTGCATTGGCCCGGCGCTACCCTTCCACTCGTCGGGCGTGACCCGGTCGCCTGGCGTCGTCGAGCCCGAGCTGCCAGCGTTGGGGTGCGGCGGCGGCGCCATCTGCCCGGGCTGGTTGCCGTTCATGTGCGGCGGCTGCAGGTGGTGCGGCTGCTGCTGCTGGTGCTGCTGGTGCTGCTGGGCCTGCTGCTGCGCGGGCTGGAGCGTCGACTGCTGGTCGAGTGGCGAGAAGACGGCCGCCACAGACTCGGTCATGTGCGTCGCGCCCTGCGGGCCGTGCTCGTCGACCGAGCCGCCAAGCAGCGCGTACAGCATGTCGGCACCCTCGGCGTTGATGCTCGGCGTTGAGGCCTGGCCAAGAATGTGCGGGTACCGCGCGGCCAGCATGGTCTGCAGCACGGGCATGAGGGCGTGCACGCCCCGGGCACGGTTCGAGCCGCACTCGTCGATCATCTGGCACACCTCGTTGAGCTCCATGAACGCCTGGCCGATGAGCGTGGGGTCGAGCTGCGGGCCGACAAAGATGGTCACGGCAGTGATGGACACGGCGGCGGAGAAGACCTGCACCCAGGTACTCCAGGTGCGGCCCGACAGGCGGGGCTGGTTGCGCACGAGGTACTTTGCCGAAAGCACGATGCAGCGACACGTCTCAAACGTCGTCATGGCCACCTTGCGGTCCCAGTCGTCGATCTTGTAGTCTGGGTCGGAGCGGATCCGCCCAATGAGGATGCGGAGCGCGGGACGGAACAGGAAGACTGCCACGTTAGCTGCTGCCACTCGGGCGCCACCACCGCCACTCACGAGAACTCTTGTACATGGCCATGCTGGTCGTGGTGCGGGCGTGTCCCATGGGCTCAAACGTCGACAGGTCGGCAGGCGGGTCGGGCAGCTTGTGGCCAACCATGGCAGGGCAGTGGACATCGGGCAGGTTGTTGACGTCAAACTTGATCATCTCCTCCTCGACGGCGCGGATAACGTCTGGCGAGGCGGGGTTCGAGTCGGGGCGTAGACCAATGTCGATGACGGCGTACGCGATGCGGCGCATGTACTCGTACTTTGTAAAGTTGAGGTGGGGGGTCATGCGCGCGTACCGCGTCTCAATGTTCTCGAGCGGGATGGCCGTCCTCTGCCCGTGGTTCATGGACAGGAGCGTGTCGAGCTGGAACGACTCGTGGAAGATACGCCGCCTAAAGTCGGCCTCGTCGTCGGGCACGCCCGGGTGCGGCTCCTTGTGCAGGCCCAGCTGCTGGACCGCAGTGGTCATATGCCTCAAGAAGTAGAAGTTGGAGGCCCTCGCACCGCGCCATCCAAAGCCGACGAACAGGGCCATGAGTCCCAAGGCCTGGACACCCGCCACACTCGCTGCCCAGCCGAAGCGCGTGTCAAAGCACTGCTGCGCGGCGTCCCAGTACACGCCGACCTTGGGGTCCTCCTCCTCTTTGCTGAGGTCGAAGAACGTGTCGAGCGTCAGCACCATGAGCACGCATGCGAGCTTGTGTGGGCTGAGCGGGTTGGCCGCGGTGGGGTGGTACGAGGCAGGCTCGTAAACATTGTCAAACTCTTCGCGGTGCAGGATGCTCTGGTACCAGGACGAGTAGATCCAGAAGCGCGCCGAGCGCTTGCGGAGCTCCTCGCGTGGCGGGAGCACGGCGAGGATCTTGCGCAGGCGCATGGCGATGGCCTGGCGGTCATCGACCATGTCGGGTGTGGGGGCACGGGCGAGGATCTGTGCTGGCGGCGCATTGTCGCTCACCCACTCGTTCTCGCGGCGGGCGACAACGTCGTCGGAGAGTAACAGGCTCTCGACGGCCATGCGGTGCGACGACTGGGTACGCGGCGTGCCGACAGAGTACGAGGTTTGGGACGAGCTGCGGCGTGCTGCATCTGGCCGTCCGCTCTCGCCGGCCAAGTCGGCAGCGCCACGCTCGTACCCTGGTGGCGGGTCGACCGAAGCAAAGCCGCCATCGAGGTACTGGGGAGCGAGCAAGGGGTGGTGGGTCGACGACACCTGCTTGTTCGTCTGGAACAAGGCTGCCTCGAGTTGTGCAATCTGGCGTGGGTGTTAGTCGGAGGCACGCGTCGGTCGTGTGGCAGGCACACGAGTGTTGTATCGCGGTACTCACCCTATCATGTAGTTGTTCTGTTGACGCGAGGACGAGACGCTTCCCCTGCATGCAACTGAGGTCTCCGTCTGGACAAACGAGCGCGCAACCTCTACGGCGGCCTAAAAACCTTAATTCAGCTAAACGATCGGATAGACAATGTGAAACGCGGGTCTCGAGGGTGTTTGCCCTGGTCGCCTCCGCGGAACACGGCCGCAGCGACTTACAATTAGAGCAGGGGAATACACGGTCACACTTTGCTTTGAGGCGGCGACACTCTTGACAGCTCTTGCGCGTCTCCTTGCCGCCGCCGGTCGAGCCCTGTTTTTCCTCCTTTTTGGCCTTTTTGGCCGAGGATGGCTGGGCAGACGACGAGGCAGCTGCCGAACCGTTGGGGGGGCTGCTTTCGCTTTCGCGGCGCTTGTTGTTGATGAGGCCGAGGCCGGCGAGTGCAAGCCCCGCCTCGACTTCCTCGGCGTCGCTCGCGCGGCGCTGGGCATCCATGCTGCCGGTGCGCGTGTCGAGGCTGCTAGCGCCACCGCCGCCACCACCGAAAACTGTGGATGCTGCGGAAAGGCGTCGGGCGTACGAGTCTGGCTCTGCCACGAGGCCGCCCCTGCTGGAAGGGTATGCAAAAGATCCTGTAGTCGGCGGGAGAGGAGCGTTTACCGACTGGGCGCTCGACGAGCCAAAAGAGTCTGCACGAGACGAGGGCGAGTTCCAGGTAAGGTCTTGGGACTTGCGAGAGTCTGCGGGAGAGGGCATGATTGAAGTCATTGTTGGGGGACGAGCGTCGTAATGAGCCGGGGCACGCTGCAGGCCGCCACCCGTGACCGAGTTTGCGTTCTCGTCATAACTCTTGCGCGAGGACGCCATGCTACCCAGAGGCCTGTGAAAGGGCGGGATAGAGGGCAAGTGCCGGTCCGTGGGGCTGAGGGAGCCAGGGTTTGTCGACGGCGATGTGATGCTAAGCCGAAGCGACGATGGGCCTCCGGCGGGGCTTGGCTGGGCGCTCGAGGTTGACGACAATGGGGCCACCGAGGGAGGGGCCGATGACGAAGGCGGCGCCGAGTATGGGGTGGGGGCGTTTGTCGACTGGTCGTGGGGGTTGTACGTGAACGGCTGGGTGAACCGAACCCCAGAGTCGTTGGGGGCCGCTGAGTAAGAGGGTGAGGAGGTTGTCGGGCCCGATTGGGACTGGGACTGGGACTGAGATCCAGACACAAAGGCCTAATGAAGTGACGCGGGGGCGAGGCCGAACGGAGCGAGGCGGCAGAGAGCAGCAAGCCAGTGAGCCAAGCGGGCCGGTGATCCCAAGAGATCGACGGCACGGGGGATCGGGGGGATCGACAGGGGACCGACGACGTGATCCAGAGGGTGGGCGTGGTCGACGACGCGATGCCGGCGGGAGATGGTGACGGGGGCACGAGGAGAGCAAGACGTGGTCGAGGTCGAGGATAGCGTGATGAGAGAGGACACGGGGTCGTCAGCGGCGGCGGCGGGGGGCGCGGTCGACTAGGCGTCGGGGGCGGGGCAAGGGAGGGGAGGGAGAGGGAGGAGAGGGAGAGCACAGGACGATGAGCTATGCTTGACACGACGAAAGGATAATGGGCGAGACAAGGATCCTTGGGAACCCGGTGGGGGCGGACTAGGCTGCGGGCATGCATCCAGCAGGCCAGCGCATGCAGGCTAGACGTCCAGCCCTCTGCTGCCTGGCCTCTCGTCGTCCCCGCCATGCAACCCCAGAGCTCCGACTTTGTCGCTGTTTGTCAAGGGTTGTGCTCTCCGGACAATCCGGAGGTGTGGGCTCTTTTTTCCTCGCCTCCTTGTCTCGCGCCCTCGTCGGCCTCGTCGCTCATGCACTCGCCCAGCCCCCACACTATATCTTTCCCTGTGGATGCGGCGGGTAGCGCGCAGAGAGCGCGCGAGAGAGAGAGGGAGACGAGGATCGACATGACGTTTAAAGCTCGGCCCGTGGACGACACACACACCCTCCCCAGCAGCTAGCTACTCACACCTTGTTGTGCCGCTCCGAGATTTGCGCTGTTTGTCGCGTACGGCCTCGGGGGCCCAGCCGACTCCCTGCGCATGGTGGGGAAAAGTAAAGAGGTGGTGCGTGTATTAGCTTGGCGCTGTCGCAAGAGTAGAGTTGGTTGCAAGATGGAGGTGATGGCAGCTGGCTGGGCTCGAGCCTGCGTCGTGCAAGGCGAGCAACCGGGAGGGAGGGAGGGAGGTAGGTGGTATGGCTGGCTGGCATGCAGGTATGCCTGGCGGGCGGCTACACGCTGTCCGTACCCAGCCCAGCTGGCAGTCAGCATCAGTCGATGCCCCAGCCCAGCCCAGCCCAGTGGCGGTCGCGCGCTGACTGCTCGGCAATTCCTGGCCTGCAACTGCTTAGCAAGGCGAGCGTGTGCATGGGCGGCATAAGGGCATCCAAGGCGTCCGCTGACAACAGAGGGTTACACAGGGCCGTTTGGCTGGGGACGCCTCCGGGGGTGGGGGGGGGGGGGCATTCGGTCTTGTCTTACGCGGCCTCCTCTCGTCCCTCCCCTCCCTGGCTTACCTCCCCGAGCCTCCTGTTTTTCCGCCGCCCCCCCCCCCTAGCCTTGGACGCAAGCTGGAGGCAATGAGCTTATTGCCCCCTCAAACTCTATGCTTTTCTTGCATGCCCAAGGGCCGGGGCTCGGCCGTCCTGCACGCCTGGGGCCGACTGGCAGGGGCCGCAGGGTGCTGCCGGCATGCCTCTGTTGGGCTCTGCTGGGCCGCGGCGCCGCCTCCCTGCCCGTGTTGTAATAGAGTGGGAACAGCCCGGGGCGAGCGCCGCGTGCGCCGCGTGCGCCGCGTGCTGCTCGACCAAACCCACAGCAGAGGTAAGACACCAAGGGTGGGTTTCAGGTTGCCGTGGGGAGTAGCCGCTGGGGCAGAGCTCGCTGCCCCATCGCTGCGGTCGCGACTGGTCCCAAGGCAATCATGGCTAGCAACAACAGCAGCAGCAGCAAGCATACATGCACGACCCGACAGTCGCCGTCGCCATGCCGACGCCATAAGTACACGCTTACTCTTCTTGCGACGTCCGCCGGTCCCGCGAGCCTTGAGCCTTGAGTCTGCCAAACTCCCCTCTCCCCACACCCCACGCGTCGGTCGTGAAACGCGGCGCCGGCCGCCCAAGGGGCCAAGGCACCTCGTGCGTCGTGCTCGCCGTCCTCGACACCCAGCACCAGCAGATCCGTCATGCTGCGTGCGTCAGCTGCCCCGGCCTGGCCGGCCAGGCCCGAGGGCCGGGGGAGACGGCTCCCGTCGGCGTCGTCGTCAGCGTCGCCGCCTAGCGCCGAGCTACACCCAGCCCACCCAGCCCGGAGACTGAGCCTATCTGCTCGGAGGAACGCTTGCCCCTCTTGCGCCGCTCTCGACGTAGGTTGGGATCGTGCCCCGGGTACCATGTGCCGGTGGGCAGCGGGTGGATCGCTACACAGTGAGATTGGGAGGCCACGAGGCTGCAACGAGGCATGAGGCTTGCGCCGCTTGCGCCGCCCACATGTCTCCGCGGCATGCTGCCCGCCCCCGACGTCATGAGCTCGTCGCTCGTCGTCACATGGAAATGTCTACATATATGACAGGTCTAGCCTACAGGATGGCATTGACGAGGTTGGACGCGATCGACGCACCGAACCCAAAGCCTGCGCCTTGGACGGCCGCATTGCCGAGCTGCGCGAGTCAGTATAGGCCGACGGCGAGCAGCACCGCCCCGGCGGCTCGCACCGGCGGGGCGCTCCGCACGCGACACGACACTCACCTTGCCTCCAATCCCGCTGCCCTTCTTGGGCTCCTCCTGCACCACGACCGTCTGCTGCGCCGGCGGCTGCTGGTAGTACGGCTGCCCGGGTGGCTGGTAGCCTGGTCCCGGGGGCTGGTACCCGCCCGGCTGGTACTGCTGCACGGCGCCGGGCCCGGGCGGCGGGGGCATGTTGCGCTGGTTGGTCGCGGCGGCGCTGGGTGCATCAGCGCGTCAGTCGATGTCGTGGATACGCATGCACAGCGCCCGTGCACCTGCCCCGGGGGCGGTGCTCCCACTCACGTCTTCTCAATGTAGTTTGACGGGAAGAGGCCGACCTTTTCGCCGGCGCCCTTCTCGCCCACAACGCGGCCGCGGTACCAGTTGGCGTTGACCTCCTCGTCGATGATGATCTCGTCGCCGGCGCGGAACGCCAGGTCGTCGTGCTCGGTGCCGGCGTAGTCCCAGATTGCGCGGCCGCGCGCCTTCCCGTCGTCTGGGTTGGCGGGCGCCGCAGCGGGCGGGGGCGAGATGGCCGCTGCCGGCGGGGAGAAGGTGGACGCCGGCGGGGAGAAGGTCGCGGGCCCATTGGAGGCCTTGTTCAGGCTGAGGTTTGCCACCCCGGCGTCGAGGCTCGCCGGCGCGGGCGACGTCGTGGGAGACGTCGCCGCTTCCGGAGCCGCGAGCTGGGGGAAGGTCGCGTAGGGGTTGGGCAGCTTCCCTCGGATGACCTGGGCGTCGGCGGCGCTCACGAGGCCGAGGTTCTCGAGCAGGGCGACGCTGCTGAGCGTCTGAGCGACGAGGTGCGACGCGAGCGCCTGCGCGGGCTGCTGCTGCGCCATGGGGAGTAGCTTGACTGCTGTGGTCGGCGAGGCTGGGGGGCTGGGGAGGGGCGAGACGGCGGTCGATGTCGACGGCCAGGAGGAGGTGGGCGACGGCGGGGTGTGATGCTCGCAAGTGCAAGTGCAGGTGGAGAGTAAAAGTCGAAGAGGGTCTTGTTGTGATGCCGACGTTGTCGTTGACGACGGAGGCGGTGGCGGCGGCGGCAACTGCTGGCGGGTGGCGGCAAAATGACGAGTCGCCACGTGCCGCGCAAACGTTGCCTGTGGGGTGGGCGGTTAGGCGGTGCCACAAGCCGAACTCACGTCGCGGTACGTCGGCGTCGTCGCCGGCTTGCGGTCGGGCGGGTGGTGCGTGACTCTGGGCGGCATGCGGGGGGGTGGGGCAGGGGCAGGAGGAGGGGGAGGGCAGGCGGCTGCACGACGCGACACAGCGACAAACGACGACCCCACACTCGCCACCGGCAGCCTTTATGTCGAGCAGCGCGCCCACGGGGCCGCAGCGCTGCAGCTCGCTGGCCCCGTGCCCCCCGCGCATTTGTACTCGCGTGCATTTGTACTCCCCTCCGAGATCTGTAGCCCGTGTGCGCGGTCCCCGAAATGTGTAACTCGCGTTGGCGCCGCCTAAAGCAGAAGGACGCAGGACGAGGTGGCTGCCAACACCGGCAACACCAGCCAGCTTGGGCCTGCGACGTCGTCGGACGACTCGTGCCTGCCTGCGCCTGGTGACTCTCGGCAAAGCTGTGGCGCAAGCGGTGACCGTTTCGAGGCCCTTTGTTTGGGGAGGCAGGCCGGTGCGGCCGGTGGCAGCATCACCAGACAATGCTCTTCTGCCCTTCTGCGACATGCCCAGCGCCCTTCCACAGAACTACAGACGCTGGCCACTGCCCGAAACGCCGCACACCCCAACACACTGACGCTTCTACCCCACGCAACACACTGACACTTGCATCAGATCCTAGCCTCTACGAGTCGGGTCATGGGCCTCGGGTTGCCCCTCGGCCGTTTTCCCCGGCCGCTTAAAACACCGTGATGGTGCTCTCGCGGGCGGGACCGGTACCAATGTACTGGATCTTGACACCGAGGAAGTCCTCGATAAACTTGACGTACGCCTTGCAGTTCTCGGGGAGATCCTCAAACTTGGCAATGTTGGTAATGTCAGTCTTCCAGCCAGGGAGCGTCTTGTAGACGACCTCGACCTGGGCGAGGCGGTCGAGGTCGGCGGGGAAGCCGTCAATCTCGACGCCGTCGACCTTGTAGGCAGTGGCAATCTTGATCTCCTCAAAGCCGTCAAGAACGTCGAGCTTGGTGAGGTTGATCGAGGTGTAGCCGTTGATCAGGGTCGAGTACTTGCAGACGACAAGGTCGAGCCAGCCACAGCGGCGGCGGCGGCCAGTGACAGTGCCGTACTCGGCGCCGACCTCCTGGAGGGTGGTACCGACGTCGTTGAGCTGCTCGGTGGGGAAGGGGCCGCCGCCGACACGGGTGGTGTAGGCCTTGACGACACCGACGGCGCGCTTGATGGCGAACGGCGGGATGCCGAGGCCGGTGCACACGCCGCCGATCGTGGTCGACGACGACGTGACGAAGGGGTAGGTGCCGTAGTCGAGGTCGAGCATGAGGGCGTTGGCACCCTCGACGAGGACGCGCTTGCCCGAGGCAATCTTGTTGTGCAGCCAGGTGGGGCCGTCGACAATGTGGGGGCGGAGGCGCTCGGCGAACGCAAGCAGCATCTCAATCTCGCCCTCGGTGTCAAACTCGAAGTGGCCGTAGCGCTTGAAGCGGCCGTCGACGAGCTTGCGGAACTTGGCAGGGAACGAGGGGTCGTAGAGGTGGTGCACGCGGAGGCCAGAGCGCGAAGCCTTGGACGAGTAGGCGGGTCCGATGCCCTTCTTGGTGGTGCCGATCGACGAGCCGCCGAGCTCAATCTCCTTGAGGCCGTCCACGATCTGGTGGAAGCCCATGACGAGGTGGGCGCGGTCGGACACGAAGAGGCGGTCCTGGACCTTGAGGCCTGGGTGGAGCGTCAGCGAGCGAAGCGAGCTGGCGCTGCGCCGAGCGGCAGGCGGGCACTGCTGTACAACAACACTGCACATCCCGGATGACCCTCGCAAATCACCCGGTCGCACAGACATGCCAAGCAGCCACCTTGCTCGGGATTTTGCGCAACTACTCACCCTTGCGCTCGAGAGTGTCGAGCTCGTTGAAGAGGGACGGGATGTGGACCACGACGCCCGAGCCGATGAACGCCTGGACGTTGGGGTTGATGAGGCCTGGGGGTTAGCTGGGCGCGAGCGGAGCGAGGCTCTGGGGGGGGGGGGGGGCAGGGCATCGCCGCGAGGGGCACGGCGTGGGCACGAGCTCAGCCAGTGGAGCAGCGGGGCCGAGTCGGCGTGCTCGCCCACAGCCTAGATACATGGCCACGACGCACCCCTTCGCCGCCCCCGCCCCCCGCCCCCCGCCCGCCTGACGGCGGGCTGGGCTCACTCACCAGACGGCAGCAGGTTGAAGGCATACGACACCTTCTCGCCCTTGTCGTTCTTGACGACAATCGTGTGGCCGGCATTGTTGCCGCCCGCACAGCGAGCACAGACGTCGGCCTCGGCAGCGAGGATGTCGACGAGCTTGCCCTTGCCCTCGTCTCCCCACTGGGATCCGAGGCTGAGCGAGCGTTAGCGAACGAGCGGAGCGAGTGAGCGGGCGAGCCTGCCTGCCTGCGAGCCTGCCAGCCAGCCAGCCAGCCAGCGAGGCAGCCTGCCCAGCACCCCACGATACATACACAACGGTGACTCCTTGCGGAGCTGGGGGGTCAGCGCTGTCTCTATGCGAGGGCCCGCCGGACGCACTGGAAGACATGGTGTCGTCCGTTTGTGTTGGACGATGGGAGCGAAAAGCCAAGATTTGGCCAGTGGGATGAATTCGGCTTTGGGGGGTGTAGGCGCTCGCTGGCGCCAGCCAGCGCAGCGTAGCGCTGGGTGACGCTCCCTCCTCGACCCACCCCCAACTCCACTCGACTCGCTCATACTGCGCATGCATTCCTGACCCCCTAAGCCGACTCGACCGGCGCCTCGACCCCCCACCCCCGAGCCAAGCATACACCCGCACGCAATCCCTCCCCCTCTGGCCTATTAGGATGCCCGGCTGCAGCCCAATTCGCCCAATCAACGGAGGTCCGCGAGAAAAAATAATCGTCATGGCGGAGCACGTGTGGGAAATAGGCGTGGTATACTGTTTGCGCGCCTGGGGGCGGCGCCTAGGCGCCCGCCTGCGGAACTGGCCCGGATCTCGGAGCCTCTCGCCTAGCGTTCGCGTCATTGCCGGGAATCGTGATGGGGCTTGGGGACGGACGGACGCGTGAGGGCTTTGCGTCGACGACAACGACGACGACGGCGTGCTCGCTGCTCATGGCGACGGCTGCGGCTGGGACACTGGCGGCCTCGTCCCCACCCCGCTGGCCGTCGGCGCTGACTCGCGATGCGACGCCCAACTTAGCGCTGTCGTCGGCGCCAAACACCCCACCACGCCGTTCGGCCGACAGGAGCCCCGCCCCCTCGCACCACGTCAACGGCCGTCTCGACCGCCTTGGCACACCCACACCCCGCTAGCTACCATCCATTCATCACTGCTATGCAACTTGTCTAGCCAGTACGGCACGCTTGCTCGCTCGCGGCGCACGCTTAGACGAGGCCGGCCTCCTTGAGCTTGGAAACGAGCTCCTGGACGTTCTCGACCTGGGCGGGTTAGCGACAGAGCATGCGGCAAACCCACCTTGCCGCCGCCCTGGCGCGCAGGGGGCTCGGTGACCGAGATGGTCTCGAGGCGGGGGGTCTGGCGAGTGTCAGTGGGTGCAAGCGGATGGACTGGCGACACCCACAAAGTCAAGACCAAGGTCCTCGGGCTTGAGGGTCTCGATCTTCTTCTTCTTGGCCTTCATGATGTTGGGCTGGGGGTTAGAAGTGCAAAACGGGCGGTAGGCTCACGAGAGAAGCGTAGCGGGGCTCTGGGCAGTGTCAGCGGTGCACGAACAAGATACGCCTGCGCTCGCGTGCTCGCGCACGCTCGCTCGGCCGACTCACCGTTGAGACGCAGGTCGGTGGTGAGCACGAAGGGGAGCTTCGACTCGACCTTCTCGAGACCGCCGTCAATCTCGCGGGTGACGGCGACCTTGCCGTCCGCCGAAACCTCGAGCTTGGACGCGAACTGGCCCTGGCCCCAGCCGAGGAGACCGGCAAGAGTGCCGCCAGTCGAGCCAGAGTCGTCGTCAATGGCCTGCTTGCCGAGGATGACGAGGTCGGTCTTGCCGTCGCGCTCAATGACCTTCTTGATGGCCTGGGCGACGGCGAGGGGCTCGACGACGGCGTCGTCGGCGACCTGGACGTGGATGGCCGAGTCGGCACCCATGGCGAGGGCGGTGCGGAGCGTGTCGACGCTCTTGGCCGGGCCGACGGTGAAGGCCGTGATGCTCTCGACGAGCTTCTTGGTCTTGTCACCCTCCCTCAGGCGGACGGCCTCCTCGACGGCTGCAGCGTGTTAGCCATCGCATCGTCGTCGCGTCGGCGGAGGACAACCGCGCCCGCCGCGTCGGATCTCGTGCCGAGCTCGGCTAAGCGCCGGCTGGGTGCATGTTGGCGCCGACCGGTCCCCACTCACCAATCTCGTCGAAGGGGTTCTGGTCGTCAGCACGGGCATGAAGGTAGCGAGCTCACCATCGAGTGCTTGACGCCGGTGTCGACGCCCTTGTTGCCAGCGGCTATCCGGATCTTGCTGCGTGTGGGTTAGTAGGGGTGCTGGCGAAAAGGTCGTGGGCGATGGGGGCCGACGTACACGGCAAAGTCGATGGCCCTCTTGACGGGGACGAGGACGTGGACGTGGGCGGCGCGGGTAGGGAACATTTTGGGAGGTGAGTGAGGGGGGTGAGGAGGTTGGGAGATGGAAAGAGGAGTAAAGTTGAGATGAGAGTGCCGGTCGGTTGGGGGTGGGAGGAGGTGGCAGTGGGTGGTGTCGTCGGTCGCCAGAGTGCTAGCCGATGGCTGCTGGCTCCGTTGGCCGTTGTCCGTCCAAGTCCGTCGCGCCGCCAAGTCGCGCAAGTTAACCGGACTCTGGGGGGGTGGGTGAGTGATACATCTGATCCCGAACACCGAGGAGGCGTGACGTGGAAACTCTTAGGCGTGACAACGGCTGCATACGCCTACTACTTAATAGGCCCGCTCCCACCACCCATTATACTCCCGCTGCGTGCCCTTCCGAGCGCCAACCAGCTTGCAGCCTTTCGACTGTCGCAGGTCGCAGGCAGGCAGCGACGACCGACAGCGACAACGACGACCACATCGACTCTACTCCCAACCACTCCCCACTCTCCCTCCCAAACAATGTCCGCCATCGCCCCCATCACCGGCAAGGTGAGCACACCGGCAGCAGCGAGCGAGCGACGCGCGCGCGGCGTATCCACTCGAACGCCCGACCGACCCGCGCGCGCCGCTTGCGACAAACCCGACCACTCGGCTGACACTTTACAGCTCCGCAAGCAGCTCTTCACCGACCTCGGCGTCTCGTGCGCATCGTCCCGTCTTACCCAGCTAACGTCGCAGGCTCGGCCTCGGCATCGCCGCCGGCTACTACTTCTGGTGGGTTGGCGTGAGAGACAACGCTGACAGACAGGTACGGCATCCACCTCCCTGCCGGTGTGTATCGCGACTCGACTCCCATCATGACCCCCACTAACCCCCGCAGCCAAGAAGCGCGACGTCTTCTACGCCAAGCTCGAGGCCCAGAAGCTCGAGGAGAGCGCTTAGAGCATATCGACGGGACACAAGTAAAACCACGCACGGCACATCAACAAAGAGGGATCATGGCGCAGTATGCAACCTGATGCCGTCTAGGAGCGCGCGTGCGTCGTGCGGGACGTTGTTCGATGGCCATGCCGCCCCGCTGCTCGACGACGCGCACGCCGAGTGTCCGCCCGGGCAAGTGCGCGATACGCCGAGATGCGGACACTGCCCGCGGGGGCAAAAGGTGGCGTCGGGGTCGGGCGCTCGGGTGGGCGCTGTGGCGGCGGTGTCTCTGGTGTTCGAGCGGCACATTCTGTCAGCGGGGTGGTTGTGGGTGTTGGAGGAGCGCCGAGGCGGTGGGGATACGCCGGTTGTCGGAATGGAGGAGGGAGAGGAGGAGCAGGCGGACTACGGCCGTGCCGACCTCGGCGGCCTCTGCCTGCCTAGTCGGGGGCGCATCCCAGCCCAGAACTGGCTTCACACTGTGGCGAGCATGCGTACTGTCGACCACCGGCTGGTCGGCTACGGCGCACGTCGGTCCGGCCAGCACGGCGACCGGATCCTCATGACGCGTCTCCACAACCCTGTGTCAGCCCTG
Organism: Vanrija albida; assembly: GCF_041260175.1. Classification (NCBI taxonomy): domain Eukaryota; kingdom Fungi; phylum Basidiomycota; class Tremellomycetes; order Trichosporonales; family Trichosporonaceae; genus Vanrija; species Vanrija albida. The sequence goes on from NW_027191423.1 coordinate 3,059,936, forward strand.
CCCCGTCCATCCATGTTGCCAGACCTCCTATCCGTCGCATCCGTCTGCCGCTCACGCCGGCGCATACTAATGTTCGTGTGTACCACCACACATCCGGTGTGCTTGGCGGGGCCATCGCCCGGCCGCCGGTCACGAGCCATCTGCCGCCTCTCCTTCTGCCCAGCTTTGGCGGGCCGTCTTCTGCCCAGCCGTTTTGGCGGGCCGTCTTCCGCCCAGCTTCAGAATGCCTAGGCTGCCGGGTGCGCGTCAGACCTCGATTAGTTGGCTGTGAGCGCCGTCGGGCGGGCCCCATGAGCGTTGCGGCTGGGTATGACGCCTTGGTGTGCACGCGCGTGCGACGTCGCAGATGCTGTGAGCGAGAAAGGGTAAGGGGATTCGGCTCGTCGCGGCAAGAGCAGAGTCAGCCCACACCTGCCCATCATGGCCGGGGTCCCAGATTGAGAGGAGCACGTCGACTATCGCCTGTGGGTGGCAGTTACACCCCACCAGTGGGCGGGATTCAGTACCTTGATACCACCGCACGATAGTCCCGCCACAACGGACCTTCATCCCCTGGCGGCAGACTACGCTGAGCCTACCCGTCTTCGAGACATGTTGCAGACCGCGACCAGAATAGACGCACAACGGATGCCGGGACGGCCGTTAGCCGCAGAGACAGTCTGAGCTACTGCGAGCTATACCGCGCTACGGCCGCGACAACAGTCGATGACACCGGGGTGCGAGTGTTCGCGCCGGCCGGCCGAGCAGAGCCTTGAGGTGGTGGGTTGAGTCTCCCTGCCCCATGGTTGCCGTCTGCGTCATAGAAGAGTGCCGGCGCTGGTACAGCTGCGCCGCGTGGCCGGGCATGACGCCGCTGGTTGTGCCGGTTGTGGAGCCAGCGGCGGTAGGGAGGTCGACAAGCCTTTGCCTTCCAGCCTGCCCCGCACGAGATGGCGCCCTACCCCACCCCCGGCACCCACTGTCCAAGACGGCATGCAGGCCCCGATAGGAAGTAGCAGACAACTATGCAGCACGGCAGGTCCGGTACTGGCCGACCGACCAGTGCCACACACCGCGGTTTGCCCGCCTCACCCGCCGCCGTTCCACCCGCGCTGGCCGGTGCCTCGGCCCACCCTACATCCGCCGCTCCCCACTCCCCCACCTAGCCCCACCCCCGGCCGGCAGAGTGACTTAACTGGCACACTGTATGCAGCTATCAGCCCGCCCACATCCGCAGCGAAAGTGCGAGGGGGGGCGGCCGGGAGATGGAGCGGGGGCGCCGGCAAAGTGCTCGGCGGGGGCTGCGTGCTGCCGGCGTTGCGTCGGCCACGGCGCCGCTGCTTACGCTGCTTCCTGCTTCGCTCTGCCCCGCCACGTGGCTCGCGCCGCGATACAACCCCGCATCCCGGCCACGCAGCAGTAGTGCATGCACGCATGCACGCCGCGAGTGCGGCCCTCGCCGCGGGCCTGGCATGCATCATGCAGAGTGGAGTGGGGTGTGGTGGGTGGTGCAAAAGTGTGGGTGCTGCCTGCGTCGCGTGTCGGTGTGATCGCCGCAAAGCGCCGTCATTGTGCCAATTTGCTCCCGCTTGGTGGCACTCGGCGATCTCGCCGGCGGCGGCGGCGGCGGCGGCGCGGTGTGATGCAACTGTTTGCTCCTCTTGCAGCGAACGCGCCGAGACGCACGCCGGCTCTTTACACTGCCCACATGGTCCCCACCGGCGCGCCAGGCCTGCTCGTTACACCCTCGTCGTCGCTGTCGTCGCGGCGCATCAAAGAATATAACCCGTAGCTTGTTGTTGCTCATCTTGCCCCCCCTCCGCCCTCCACCACTTTGCCTCACTGCCCACCACCACAACCACGACACAGCACGACTCCTCTGCACGCCTCCCCACCACCCCCGCCCCCATGTCCCACCCCCCGTCGCCCCCGACCTCGTCGCCCGGCTCGCCGTCAGCCAGCGACGGCGCGCGCCCGCAGCTCATCCTCTGCGCTGACGGCGGCGGCTCCAAGGTCTGCGTCGTCATCCGCTCGTCGGACGGGATCGAGGTCCGCGGCACTGCCGGGCCGTGTAATGTGTGAGTGGCCTGGGGAGGGGGAGGCGGAGCGGCGGAGGGGAGGGTGTGGGCCTGGACCGTTTGCGAGCGGCGAGCATGGCGGTGCGTGGGCGGGCGGCGTCTGCGAGCGAGGCAGGCCGGTGGGGCCGGTGGGCGAGCCCGTGTCCGACAGCGAGCGGCGGCTGGTGGGCGGCGGGGGCGGGGCGACCACCGCCGTCTCCGTCGCCCCCCACCAGCCACCCGCCCACAGCCTGCCGGCGCCAGCCGCTCGTGGCACGGCGCTCGCGACTCGCGCTCGCCGCATGCCCCGCCCTCGCCGTCTCCCGCTCCCCCCACCCCACCCCGCCCGGCTCCCCACCCGGCGAAACCGGCGCGCAACTAACCCCCCAGCCAATCCGTAGGCCACATCCCGGCCGCCGACCGCATCCTCGAGGCGACGTACAAGGCCCTCTCGCTCCTCCCCACCTCGCACCTCCCCGCCGGCTTCACCATCCCCCAGCTCCAGCAGCCGCTGCCGCCACACGCCATCCCGTCGGGCGTGCGCTCGCGCATGGCGAGCCCGCACGCGAGCGGCGCCAGCACGCCGCGCGTCCGCCCGCCACCCCTCCCCCAGCCGCTGTTTGCCCTGTGCTGGATCGCGCTCGCCGGCTTCACCACCGACGCCGACACGGCCGCCTTCCTCCCCTTCATCTCGACGGCGCTCAACACGCCGGGCGACCGCTTCACATTGACTAATGGTGGGTGGGCTCGAGAGTGATTAGCCGCTGACATTGCAGACGTCAACCTGCTTGCTGCGCCCGCCGTCCACCTTTCGGGCTTGTCGCACTGCGTCGCCGTCGTCTGTGGCACTGGCACCATTGCGCGCACGATCAAGGTCGGTAACCGCGAGGACGACCTCCCGCCCAGCCCGCCCGTCGAGCCGCGCTCGGTCGATGGTAACGACGACCCCATGGTCGGCACCGTCACCAACGGCACCAGCTCCAAGCAGAAGAAGCAGAAGGGCCTGCCGCTGCAGGACATTGGCGTCTCCCGTGGCTGGGGTTACATGTAAGTAGAGGTGCTTCGCATTCGAAGGCCCACGCTCACCTGCCGCAGGCTCGACGACGAAGGATCCGCCTTCTGGGTCGGCCGCCTCGCCATCCGTTACGTCCTCAGCAACTGGGACCGCGCCCACTCGACCGGTGTCTACTCGTCGCCTGTGCCCGAAACCCTGCCATTGCACACCGACCTGCTCGAGTACTTTGAGGTCGACGACCCGACCGAGCTGATCGGCATCGTCTCGCTCATGACGTCGTTTGTCGACGGCCTGACCATCGGTGAGGCTTCTGCCAAGCGCAACGCCTACCAGGCCGGTGCGGGCCGCGTCGTCTTCAAGTGGGCGTTCCCCGCCGACTCTGGGGTGCAGATCACGACGGATCTCGAGAAGGCATCGCACGAGGCCGCCCTCAAGATTGCCAAGAGCGCGATTGAGCCCCTCGTGGACCTCGCCGTCTCAGCACTGGGCGACGGGTCGGTCGTCGACCCCGCCCGCACGGCGCTCACGCTCGGCGGCGGTCTCATGAACTCGAACGGGTACCGCCAGCTGCTGATGGACGGCCTGAAGGCGCGTGGTGTCGCCTTCCGCGACGTGCTCCTGGTCGACGATGCCGCGGGCGAGGGCGGCAAGGCGCTCGCCGCAGTGGCCTTTGGGCAGTGAGTGGGGGGTGTCGGCGCGGTGAGGGACACCACGCGCCGAGTAGAAACTCGCCGTGCGCGGCGACTTGACGCCGCGTCGACGGGGTAGACTCGCCGAGGGCGAGGGCAGGGCCCGCAGCGCCACACTCGCACCCGCCAGAGCACAGGCGGCGCACGTGAGCGACGCGGAGGTTGTGTTGAGTGTATTAGGCTTAGAACGGGCACGAGTGCAAGGCACCCTGGGTCTTCATCTAGCATGGCGGGGGGAGCAAGAGGCAAGAGTAGCACCGTAGGCATTTGGGCTTTGTGACATGTGAACTGTGTATACGCGGGGCGCGAGTGCAGCGAGCGCGGGGTAGCGGGGTGAGGCAACGGCCGTGGAATGAGACGAGTTGGGCGAGGCAGCGCGCTGCCACGCCAAGGACCCATGTCGCGCCGTGTCGTCATCTCGTCATCCAGCCCAGCGAGTGCGCTACAACCACGTCGGGTGCCTCTAATCCGCGCGAAGAACACTGCCGCGATCGAGGCGGGCGACTAACCGCGCAATGTTGTCGCACCATCAGCCGCGAGTGGACGCCGGCGGGCGGCGGCCGCCTGTGGCGTCATGGCGTGCGCGCACGCCACTGCAGAGTGGACGGCGGGGGCGAGGGCGCGATAGATAAAGGCGGGGTGGGGAATGCGCACGTCGGTCGCCACCAGAACAATGTCCTACAGCGACGGCTTTGAGCAGCGCAACGCGGCGTGAGTGTGGGCGGGGGCGGGGTGGGGGCCGGAGACCGGGGGTGGGGGAGACGCTGACGCCGCAACTCAGCTTCGCCGCAACCGCCTTCCCCGGCCCCCAGCCCCTCCCCCCGGCCAAGGGCGTCGCCGTCGTCGCGTGCATGGACGCGCGGCTTGACCCGCGCAAGGCGCTGGGCATTGAGATTGGCGACGCGCATGTGATTGCGAATGGTGAGTGCGGGCGAGCGAGCGCCGCAGGCGCGAGCGGGGTGAGGCGGTCAGCTGCGGCGGGGTCGAGGCGGGCGAGCAGTGGCGGGGGGTGAGAGGCGCGAAGAACGAAGCCACGCTCACACCCCCAGCCGGCGGCCGCGCGGCCGACGCGCTCCGCTCCCTCATCATCTCGCAGCAGCTGCTCGGCACGCGCGAGATCCACATTGTCCACCACACCGACTGCGGCATGGTGACCTTCACCAACGAGGTGCTGCGGGCCAAGCTCGTCGACGAGCTGCACACGCACGCGGGCGACGGGATCGACTTTCTCGCGTTCCCCGAGCTCGAGGCGAGCGTGCGGGATGATGTGGCGTTCCTGCGCGGGCATGAGCTTATTCTCAAGGAGAGCAAGATTGTGGGCTGGGTTTATCAGTGGGTCGGGCGGCGCGCCTCATGTGGACCGAGGATGGCAGCTCACACCCCAGGGTCGAGGACGGCAAGGTGCGCAAGGTCGTCGAGGCGTAGTTGCTCTGGGTTGAAGAGTCAGTGGGTTGACGAACGAGCGTCCAAGAACGAGGTGGACGCCGGGTTGATGACATGCACCCGTGCCCAAACCATCCATCGATCCCTAAATACAACATACTAGTGCTTGAGCGTGAGTGCCAGCACTGCGGCCACGACGGCCGCCACCACGAGCACCATGAAGCCCGCGAACGCGTTGCGACACCTCCTTGCGTACTTGAGTTCCGTCTGGCCAGTTAGTCAGCGTGCCCCGCGCCACACGCACCTGCCGCACGATGGCGACCATGTCGCCCAGCCCGGGCGCCTTTTCCATGTCGCTCGGCGCGTCCTGCACCGTGAGCGGGATGCAGATGCTGCGTGTTGAGTCAGCGGTGCGTGGTTAAGCAGTGGCACGCACAGGAAAGACCCAAAGAGCCACAGCGGGGGAAAGAGCCAGCCCCAGCGCCAGAGCGTCCGCGCGAGCGTGTACGGCTCGGCGCGGGCCACGGCGTACTTGACCTCGTCGGCCTCCTGCCCGCTCACGCCGCGCGTCACCGCCGTCGCGCCCGTCTCAAAGCTCTCGCGCGGCGTGCCGGCGCCCCTCGCGACGGTAGAGTACATGCTAATCGTGTCCGGGTGCGGGAGGTTGCGCGCGAGCTCGTACCGCGCCGACACGCCGGTGCCCGCGCGCGGCCTGCCGCTCGAGACCGTCTCGCTGCGCTGCCGCGTCCGCGTGGCCACGGGCTCGAGCTGTGCCTGCGGTGTCGTGGTGCGCAGCGGCGGGTCCACCGCCAACACGTACATCGGCGCGCCGGCCGCCTCGGCGCTGCCGGGGACCACTTCGCCCGGCGCCACGCTCATGCGGTGCGCGACGTCGCTGTACATGCTGAGCGCGTCCATCGACCCGACGCTGAGCACGCGGGGCCGGTTGGGCCGGCGGGTGGCGTCGAGCTCGAGCTCGAGCTCGAGGTGCTCGAGCGCGTCGTCTCCCGCCAGGTCGGCGAGCGGGGGCGGCGCGCCAGACGGGACGGGCTTGCGGCGCACCTTGTCGGCGGTGTACGCCCTCGCCGGGGGCCGCGTGAGGTCCGAGTCGGTGCGCGTGTGCAGGCCGGACGGGGTGCGCTGGCCCGAGTCGGTGCGCTTGTGCTGCAGGTCGGACGGGGTGCGCCTGTGCTGCAGGTCTGAATCCGTGCGCACGTGCTTTGGCAGGCCTGAGTCGGTGCGCGCGTGCTTTACGAACTCGCCGCGCTCGTCGCTCTCGAGGCTGGGCGTCGAGAAGTCGCGCTCCAGCACGCGCGGGTCGGAGATTGGCCCGGGGGGCGTGAGTGGCCTGGCTGACTCGGAGGAGGTGCCAGAATCCGTCGAGTCCGAGTGCCCGTGGCTGAGGGACGGGGGCTCGGCGTGATGGATGAGGCCGAGCGTCGAGCCGTTGAGGTCGAGGCTGATCGAGCTGTGCGATGTGCTCGAGTTGGACGTGGTGTGCCGCAGGGCCGAGGCGCGCGGGCTGCCCTTCTGCGCCGGCCGGGCCCGGGCCGCGACGGTGGTGGAGCGCCGCTTCGAGTTGACGCGTGTGTCGAACGTGAAGGGGTCGTCTGAGTCGAGGGACCGCTCAGAGGGGGTGAGGGAGACGACTGAGGCGCGGCTGAGGGGGACGATGGCGCTCGCGCGGAGCGAGGAGCGCGGCGGGCGCGTAGGGAGGGGGGAGGGCTTGGGGCTCGGCGGCGCGGCGGGCTTGGCCTTGGGTGAGGTGGCCTTGGCCTTGAGCGCGGCGACCTTGCTCCGGCGCTGCTGTGTGGACGGCGTCGGCGACGCCGAGGGGGAGGTGCGGGGGGCCATTGTGGAGTGTCGTCGAGACTGGTGTTTCGTCGCGGACGATAGGTGAGGGCGCCTGGCCGATAACTGTGTGATGCAGAGACGAGGTGGGTTGAGCGGGAATTGGGCGGCATGTGGTGTGGGGGCTCGGGCCGCTGCGTGCTGCGATGGGACGTCTGAGCGCGCGGTCAAACACTTCTCTGCACTGTGATGGGGGCCGCGGGCGGGCTGCTGCTGGCTGCTGGCAACGAGCCGCTCGGGCCGGAGAAAGACGAACTCAAGGCCCTAGATTCAGTGGCGACTTCTGATTCTCACGACGGCGATGGGAGGAGCTGCATGGGGGACGTCGTTCGAGTGGCCAAGTCCCCGTGGTCAAGTCCCGAGATCCCCGAGAGCTTGACGATGCAGCTCTGCTCCTCACCCCTTTTTCCAAGTGCACTCTGTGCCCACACACGAAACACGCCCGCCGCCGCCGCCATGTCGACGCAAGCCGGCCGCCTCAAGGCGTCATGAGGCCCCTGCGGCGACCCGAGCGAGGGCGACCAGTGTAAGCTGCTCTGCGCGGCTGCCACCACCACCAGGGGTGTTTTGGGGTCGCTGATAAGTGCGAGTGGGTGGGTTGCGATAGTGCGCGCCGCTGATACGGTGCATGCATGGGGTGGTGGGCCGAGTCATGACAAGACAAGCAGTGGTGTGGAAGCTGGGAGTTGCACAGATCGCTAGATCGCCACAACCACGCCGAGACCACGTGGCTTCCACGCGACAAATGACGTGTCACCCCTCGGGCCGACCCGTATCACCCCGTTCCTCCTCCATCTCTCCCTCGAAATGTCGAAACGCACAAAGTCGAGCAACTCACTCACCGACCACACCACCCACAATGCCACCAGCAAACCTCACGTCCCTCCTCTCCTCGCTCCGCGCGCCCATCTTCAACACGGCGGCCGTCGCCTCCAACGCGCGCACAGGCGCAAAGTACCTCCGGAAACGGCTACGCGGCCCCAGTGTGCTCAACTACGTGCCGACGTTCCCGCGCCTCAAGGACCTGAACCGCATCACCGCGAGCAACAAGTACGCCGGGTGGGACGGGCTCGCGACGCCCGAGCAGCCCGGAGGGCTGTACCAGCTCCCCAAGCACCTGCTTGTGCCGGACGGCTTTGAGGAGATCCCCCGCCTGGCCAAGCCCGGCCCGCGCATCAAGGGCCAGGAGGCCAACCTCAAGCTCGCGGGCTGGGTCGAGGACTACACGGAGTACGTGCGCTTTGAGGACGTTGGAAAGAGGCGTGCGCGTGGAAAGGGCGCGCCGAAGAAGGGTGAGTACGAGCCATCGAGCGCAGCGAGATGGCGGGGGCGTGGGTCGAGGCGGCGTGCTGCTGCCTCGGTGTGCCCGGCTTTGCCAAATGACCTTGCTGACACCTCACAGGCCAGGGCAAGCGCTCGCAGCTCAAGGGCGGCAAGAAGAAGTAGTCGGGTTGTGTGAGTTGGCCTAAGGGATCGCCAACTGACGCCGCAGCCACGTTCCCCCTCGCAGAGTCTCTATACCATGCATTGCATTGCAGTTTGTCGGCGGGGCGAGGGCAGGACGGGTAGTAATGACATGGGCGCAAGCGCGCCCGCCGCGCCGGCGATACCAGCCCTGTCGCCGAGGCGGGTGGCACTGGCGTGAGCGCAAGCGCGCGGCGGCGTTGCGGGTGGTACTGACGGCGCAAACGCGCGGCGGCGGCATGCCATAGGCGTCGACAGAGGTTGCTTGTCGCCACGAGCTGACTGACGCTCTGATCGAGATACATCTCTTGCAGCCAAAACCCCCACCCCACACCCCTGTCCACCTCCCCGCGCAACCAAGCCAAGCCAACAACTCGCATCGCATCTAGCCATCTATCTACGCCAGCACCTTGGTGCTGCCCGGCGCGACGCTCTCAAAGAGCGGGAGCAGCTCGGCCCAGTACGCGGCGCTCGCAGCGTCGCCCTTGGGCGTGTGCATGAACGCCGAGGGGCTCGGCGTGGGCTTGCAGTCGGCCCAGAACTGGGCAGCGTCAGCGCGTCGTCCCCGTCCTCGCACGGCACGTACCTCCTCGGACTTTGGCGAGCCAATGGCGCTAGTGACGACGGTCGCGCCGTCGCGCGCGCTACGTGCGTGCCCGTACATCGCCGCCTGCTCCTCCTCGGTGTAGTCGCGCGCGAGGCCCGTCTTGCACAGGCCGGGCGTGGTGGAGACCACGCGGATGCCCGGCAGGGCCGGGAGGAGGCGCCGCACGCCGAGCTGGAGGAGGAGCTTGGAGAGGAAGTAGCGCTCGTCGTTGACGTACTGCGCCGGGTCGTCGACGGCCCTCAGGAGCGAGCCCTGCGCCTGCGTGCGCTCGACAAAGCCGGTGTTGGCCCAGGCATGCACCTCGGACGAGACGATGACGAGGCTCGGGTCCGCGGCGCGCAGGAGCGCCGGGACGAGGAGGAGCGCGAGCAGCAAAGTGGAGAGCACGTTGACCTGGTGCGTGAGCTCGTGCCCGTCGCCCGTGGCCGCGAGCGGGCGCTTGCCCGACCCGGGCGCGACGCCGGCATTGAGCACGGCCACGTCGAGCTTTGGCAGCTCGGCCTCAGCGCGCGCAGCGAACGCCTTGACGCTGTCGAACGAGGCCATGTCGAGCGTCCACACGCGGATGTCGAGGCCCGGGGCCGCTTCGAGCAGCTGCGCGCGCGCCGCCTCGCCCGAGGGCACGGAGCGCACGGCGAGGATGAGGGTCGCGGGCGACTGCGCCGCGAGGATGCGCGCCGCCTCGAGGCCGATGCCTGGGCGTCAGTGGGGGCCGGGGAGGGGGGACGTACCGGTGTTGGAGCCGGTCACGAGGGCCGTCTTGCCGGCGAGGATGGGCTGCGTCGTGGGCTCGGGGAAGAGGGGCATGGTGGGTGTGGGTTGGCGTTGGTGTTGCGGTGCTTGGAGGTGGGCGGGGTGCTTGGGGATGTGGGATCTGGACAACTCGCCGCGCCCGCCATATATACCTTGCCCGGAGGCAGCCCCGCTCCACCAAGCGAGGCGGCCAGCTCGCTGCATTACGCGCAGCTCGGCGTCGCCGCCTGCGCATCGCCGACCGCTCAGCGTGCGTGCCCACTGCTCTGTCAGCCGTGGGTTCAGGCGCCGGCCCTGGCGTCCGCTGCCCGACGGGCTGGATCATGGAGTGGAGGGTGGGTGGCTTGGCCGCGCCGCGGCTGCCTGCCCCGCCTGCCCCGCTGCCCCGCCGCTATCGTCGACGTGCGTGCGTGCGTGCGATATGCGAGCCGAGCGGCGGCGGATAAGCGGACAAGAGGCACCACGAGCGGCGGGCCTGCTGGCACGGCACGTCCCCGTCCACGCCGCGCCGTCCACCGTCCACCGCCGTCCACATCGAGCCCCACCGTCCACGCCGGCGTCCATCCGTCCACTCTGGCTCCACCCCACAACCGCCCGCCTAAACCACACCAATGCAAACACGCTCTACAATGCAATACTACTGCTCCCGATACCCCACTACGATTTAATGCACAGCAGACAACCGTCTACAGGTAGCCCCGCTCTGCAGCGACCTCGGCGTTGATCACCGACGAAGTGGCGGCGCCAAGGCGGACGTTGTCGAGGAGACAGACAAACTTGGCGTCGAGCACGCCGCACTCGCGCACACGGCCGACCGAGACACACGCGCCCTTCTCAAGGTCGCAGTCGAGGCGGGGCTGCGGGCGGTCGGGCGCGTCGTGCAGCACGATCGCGCGCTTGGGTGCCGACGGCGTGCCGAGCGTCTGGGGCTCGGTGACGTAGTCGGTGAAGGCCTTCTCAATCTCGGCGACCGACGGCTTCTTGCCCGAGAACTCGACCGACACGCACGCCAGGTGGCCGTCGATGACGGGCACGCGGTTGCAGTTGGCCGAGATCTTGAGGGGCGCGCCGGCGTGCAGGTCAAAGCTGTTGTCGGCGTTGACGCCGCCCAGGATCTTCTTGGTCTCCCACTCAATCTTCTCCTCCTCGCCGCCGATGAAGGGGACGACGTTGCCGAGGATGTCGAGCGACGAAACGCCGGGGTAGCCCGCGCCCGAGATGGCCTGGAGCGTCGTCACGAGCACCGTCTTGAGCGGGCCGAACGCGACCTCGAGCGCCTTGAGCGGCACGACAATGGCCGTGGTCGAGCAGTTGGCGTTGCACACAATGTAGCCCTTGGACAGCTTGAGCTCCTGCTGCTGGTGGCGGACGACGGAAATGTGGTCGGGGTTGACGAGGGGGACCATGAGCGGCACGAGGGGGTCGCGGCGGTAGTTCTTGGCGTTGGAGAAGACGTTGAGGCCGGCGGCGCGGAACGCAACCTCTGCGGCGTGTTAGCCGGTGCAAGCGTGCGTAGAGCCAGCCGGCACTTACCAATGTCGCCAGCAACGTCGTGGTCGAGACCCGAGAACACGACACCGCACTCGGCAAACGGCTCGGGCTTGCACTCCTGCACAATCATGCCCTTGACGCTCTCGGGGATTTGCGACACGAGCTTCCACTTGGTCGCGTCGACGTACTTCTTGCCGGCCGAGCGGGCCGACGCGCCGAGCGCGTGGATCTCAAAGTAGGGGTGGGTCGCGAGGAGCTCGATGAAGCTGGCGGGGTCAGTGGCTGTGGGAGACTGACTCTGGGTCGGCACAAGTCGACCTGAGGGGCAGCCGACGAGGAGGACTCGCTGGCCGACACACCTCGGCCGCTCGCTGCAGTCTTGACACTTACCGCTGGCCGACGGTGCCAGTCGCGCCGAGGACGCCGACCTTGATGGGAGCCTGAGGAGGGGCCATTTTTGATAGTCTAGTAGATGTTGTTGTTGCAGCAACGTCGAGAGCGAGATGGCCGTCGAGATATCTCTGTCGCAGAGAGCAAGTCGGCCCGACTTCTGACTCGAAAACGCGGCGGGAGCAATTCCACGTGGAATCTACCCGCCACGTGCCAATCCAGAAGGACTGAATATGCTATCGGCTGGGCTCGGCTCGCGGGATCAAAAATTGAATCGGCCCCAGTTCCGCCCTGTTTGGGGAAATGGCGGGATTCCATATCTTTTGCTGATTGCGAGCCATTGTCGTGCTTTGTCGCAACTCTTGGCGGACAGACTGCCCACTGTACAGAGCACAGACAAGGACCACTGCGAGCCGAGGCGCAGGGTGCATGCGCGACCGGCATAGGGTTAGATGGGAACGACGGCTCGAGACTCGGAGTACCAAGGCAAGGCAAGGGAGCAGGGGGTGCCACGGAGACGGCCGCCTGGGGTGGTGCTCGTCCGAGGCCAGGCCGGTTTAATTGCGCGCCAAGCGCAGCAGCGAGGAGCAACAACAGTTGCCGCCTACCCGCCCCGCCAGCCCAGCCGCCTCCGTGCCGGGTTTTGACTCGATCCAACGATATATTTTAGTCATTGCATTGCATTGCATCGCGTTCATCGCACCCCCCACATCTCGTCGCACACCATGACCCAGTTGACAAGCGCCACCTCGTCAAAAACCGAGGCTGACGTCGAGGCTGCCGGCAAGGCGGTCCCCAAGTCGCTCGTCGCACGAAGCGTCGACTACCTCCAGGACCAGGTCGACCCGAAAAAGTGTATCTGGGTGTCGATTTATGCGTGTTTCTTGACGGGCTACACCAGTGCCATGTCCTTCTCGGTGAGTGTGCTAGTGGGCAGCAGCAGCTGCGGCGGTGGTCACTGCTCGGTGCTGCGGTTCGACAAGAAGGCTTGTTGGAGCCGGCTCTCCCTTGCCCTGGCAAGTCCGGCAAGTCCTCCCAGCCTTCCACCCGACGTATCCGGCGCGTCTTGAACGCGAGCCGATCTCGCCCACCCATGGCCTCAACACGAGCTAACCCCGCAGGCATGCTTCATCTGGTGCGGTTTCCAAACGGGCAACGTCGCGCAGCTGGGCATTGCTATTGCGCGCGCGTTCGACCCCATCGGAGAGAGGACGTACGGCTTCGAGAAGCCCGATCAGCAGGCCGTATGCTCGCTCCTCTCGTTCCTCATCGGCACGACTCTCGGCCGCATCGGCGACAAGATCGGCGCCAAGCGCCGCACCTGGCTCGTCCTCTCCAGCCTGCTCCAGGTGCTCCTCGCTGCCGCGGCGACCATCGCGCACCACTACTCGGGCCAGAGCGGCTACGCTGGGTGAGTAGGCGCGTGCGCGCTTGCGAGGAAGCAACTGACACCCGCAGCACGCGCCACAACCCGTCGTGGACCAACCCCCTCGGCTTTGTCGCGCTGGCCTTCATCTCGGCGTCGCTCGGTCTGCAGGGCATCATCGGCAAGGTGAGTGTTCTGCCCCATTACAGCCGTATGCGCCCGCCCGCTCACACGCCCAGCGTATCGGCTCCCCCATGAACACGACCGTCGTCCTGACCACGACCTGGGTCGAGATCTTCAACGACCCCCTGCTCCTCGCCATGAAGAAGGTGCAGTCGCGCGACGTGCGCGTGTCGGGCGTGCTGGCCCTGCTGTTCGGCGCGTTCGTCTCGCGCGCCATCTCGGGCGGCGGAGGCGTCGTGGCTGCCCTCGGCGCGCTGTGCGGCTTCCGCCTCGTCCAGACGCTGTGGTGGGTGCTCACGCCTAGCCCTCCCGAGGCGTAGGCTAGATGTGTTTAGACATAGAGGTTGTAGAGGCGAGGGAGGGGATTTCATAATGCATGGCGCTCATTTTTCGATGTGGCAGACGGCCGGCATGGCACGGCTGCAGATCACGCCGATCATTGCCACTTGCGACAGGCGTCGCACGCATCTCGCAAGCAGCTCGACATCAGCCACTGCGGCTGCTGCTGCTGCTGCTGTCGCCTGCCAAGACCGTGCTCGCAGTGGCGCATCCCATGTCGGCATGTGCCCCGGCGGCATCTTGCCCCTTGTGCGCTCGCACCTCCGCTTCAGGGCAAAGCGCCGAGCGGACCACTCACGTACGTCCGACCAACCATCAAAACACCAAGGTCGCGTGGCCCAATGGCAAGGCGTATGACTACGACTCTAAGCAGAAGTAAATCATGAGATTGCGGGTTCGATCCCCGTCGTGGCCTAGACGCACAGCGTCGACATCTCTCCGGGCGTGTAGCTCAGTTGGTAGAGCGTGTCATTAGCACGAGTACTGCGGTACTACTACCTACTTGACAAGGTCTTTGGTTCGATTCCTAACTCGTCCAGCTTTTGCTGGTGTCGCCAGCGTGTATGTTTTGGCCCTCCCGCATCCAGAGAGGCGATGATCGGCCAGGTCGTGGAAGCGGAGGCCGAATGCTCCTCGAACGTGCGTCCCTTCAAACCGGCGCGTCCTCGATTGCGAGCGCCATTGATGGAAGCCCGCCAAAGTTAGACCACACTCCATGCTGGGACGCTCGAGGCCAGCCCCCTCTCTACTCCGATCGTCTGGGCCTCTCCGACCCGCTAGCACCGGAGGCAAGTGGAGCGCCGGCGCTACTCGTGCGGGGCGGGATGCGCCAAACGCGTATCTTGCCGCGCTTGTGTGGCCCTCGGCTTCGTATGCCTTGAAGCCTGGCCACTGGTCCACCGGCTGCCGATCTCGCGCCGAGATCCATGGCACAGCGGGACCGGCGCCGAGTATTCAAGGGCAGCCAAGCTCTGGTGCCCATCTCAGCTTGGCCAAACTGGCAGCCACAAGCTCCTAATCAGGCTCCGGTCCCACTAGGCCCTGATACCGCCCGACAAGCCGACTATTCAAGGACGACATGCCAAGACTCCAATTGATTCATTTCTGTCCAAGCATGATTTCCCCGCCTCGATTTCCCCGCCGAGTCGTCCCCATCGGCTCGTGCTGTCCGCTGTTCGACGACTCGCCAAAGCAGTCTCGCCTGTTTTCACTTGTCCTCAACGCCCGCTGCTCCGGCAAGCACAACCAAGGGTTCACATGCCAGTGTTTTCTAGGGGACGTATCATCTACTGGCGGCTCGCGCCTCGTGGCGGCCGGCCGCGTTTAAGCTCTACGGTAATTGTCCATTGCTCCTCGGCCACACCACCCTAAACGCAGCGATTGCCGCGACGCCTAAAGCCCTTGCTGCACGCTGATACGACACACTGGCCGCGTGAGCACGTAACGCCACCGGCCTTGACGCCAGGGAGGGCGGTGCAGCTGAGGCGTGAGCGGCATGTCCACAGGTCGTCGCGCAGCACTCACTCGATGCCGGTCGCCGTCGCGTTCGCACCGCCATGGACTCCGTAGCGGCAGCCTCCGCACGACTCGAGCTCAGACTCGGTGTGCAGGCACTCGTACCCGCCCGCGCCGGGGGCCACGCGGCACGCCTGCGAACCGACGGGGCAGTACGGGTTGTTGGCGAGGACCTGCTGACGCTCGAGCTCGGCCAGGCGGCGACGGCGGCGCGCAGGCTCTCCGGATGGTTCGGGCACAACCGCATCCTGCTTGAACGAGAACGAGTTCATCATGCCGCAGCCCGTCCCGGCGCCGTCTGGGTCGGTCGCCGGGTAGTTTCCACAGTTGCACAGGGGTGGCTCAGCGTCGCGATTTGAGCCATAGAACGTGTACTGCCAGCTGGAGCAGAGCGCGAAGCAGCTGCTAAGATCATGAACGACCCCCTTCTGCCCGCCGGCGTCGATATCGCGCTGGTCCATAGTGGCGGAATACCAGCACTCTTGGAAGACGAAGGGCGAGCCGAGGGTGTAGTACTGGTCGTTAGCTGGCCGGAAGGGAGCGAGACACTCACCATCACGCCTGAGGCGGCATTGCACGATTCGGGGTAGTTTGCGAAAGCCCCGCTGTAGAAACCAAAGTCGGGGGCCGTCGAGCCGCAGAGGCAGTCCCACGAATTGAATCCCGGGTACCACATCATTCCCGTTGCACCTCGGGCGTCGCATTCGACCTGCAGCATGGTCAGCCATGTTTGAGCGGGCGGCCGGCGGCATGTGGGCCGCGCTGGCCGCTGGGGGCGAGGCGACGTACGGCACAGTCGTTGAGCGACAGAATTTGTCCGATATTCTCATAGTTCATCTCTGGGACGTATTGACCTCGCACGCACCCGCTGTATGTCTGGAGGATGGGGGTGGGATCAATGGGCATGCCCTGTGCGAGGGCGAGGGGGGCGAGCCCGACGGCGGCGAGAACCAGCCGGAGACTGGAGAGGCGCAGCATGTTGAGGCACTGTTGGCGAGGGGGTCAGGCTGGAAGGAAGTCGCAGTTGGGTCTTGGGGATGCAGTCGGCGACAGTCCAGATATGTACACTCGGAGGGCGGCTGGGCTGGCTGAGTGAGACGACGAACACGGCCGCGCACGATGAGCTTGAGAGCGCGCTGGGGGATGAAGACGGGGTCATGGGTCGCGCGCAGCTTCATATATAACTCCCAGGCCATGTCGCGGCGCAGGAACATTCCATTCAATGAACGCGTATGAATGGGTACAGGGAATCTCTCACAATCGAAGGAGTGGACGACGGAAAACTGGCCGTGGCCAAGTGGTGGGTTGGGTGCACCGCGTTCGCCAACACCAACATGCCCGTGTCAGTTTGAGGAGCGGCTTCTTTGGGCACTCACCTAGCCCTTGATCAGTGCCGTGGCTGTTCGGTAGTCATCAGAAGCAATTAGCGGGGCATCACCTCGTTCCTGGGGGCTTGGGTCGACGTAAATGGGACAGCCCTATCGACGCGCTGCTCGCAAGCCGGCGCCCAGGGTAGCCCCCTGCCCTCGGTGTGGCGTCATTTCGATAGCGCCTGCCAGATATTAAGTCCTTGACCCCACGTCTCCAACTGGCAACCGTTCGGGTTAGGTAGTTTGCTGCACACCAAGTGCCGATGGAAATTCTGTCGTCCAGCCCCCTTCGCTGTTGTGCGGCTGCCTCGCAGAAGGCCCGGCATGGTCCCAGCAGCCGCTGACGCAAGCCAACCGCGGACCGCCCACCGCCCATGGCTTGCGCGTCTCGACGCCCAGTGGCGTCCGCTCCCAGTCCATCGAAAAGGGTTCTCATGGCACCGCAGCGAAGGGCTGAAATGAGACGCGTCTGCGCCATGTGAATGCGGACTGGCTGGGGCGTGAGATTGTGCAACTCGAGTGGCTGGTTCTTTGGGGTGTGCACAGACACCCGGCGCGCACGGCGTGTTAAGCAAGGCTAGGCACACCGTCGCGTCTTCCGCCCCGCCACAGTAGCCACAGCATCCAGCCGTCCATTCAGCTCGGTGCGACGCGTGCCGCCTCCTTTGCGCAGTAGCCGACGACATGGCGCTGGCGCTGCCGCCGACGACATGGCGCTGCCGCTTCTGCCGACGACATGGCGCTGCCTCAGACGGCGTGGCGCTTCATGGGGGCGAGCAATCCATCAAGTCTCGTGGCCGTAGTTCTTCCATCAGATGCATTTCCAGCCGGCCTTCTAGTCGCTCCACCCGATGTTCTTTAATCACTGGCAGGTTCGTCAAGCGCAGTGACTTCTCGTTGCCGTCGACAGGGTTACAACAACCCGATGTATCATGAATATGCCGGCACAGTAACGGAGTAGATAACGGACAGTGCACTTGCCAGTGTTCTATAGAAGGTGACATCTATACAAGCGCCCTGACGCCGGTGTCGGTATCTATGTCTATAAATTGTCCTCTCGCCCATATCACCACCTGGCGATCAGTCGTTACACACAGTGGTTATCCCGAAGCACAAGGCCCTTATTGCACGCAGAGACGATGCACTCGCCACGAGAGCAAGTGACGCCGCCCGGCCTGGCGCCAGGGAGGGAGGTACAGCTGTGGCGTGAGCGGCCTCTCCAGCAGCAGCAACAACGCGGAACTTACTCGACGCCGGTCGCCGTCGTATTGGCGGCGCCATGGACTCCGAATCGGCACCCGCCACACGACTCGAGCTCCGACTGGGTATCGAGGCACTCGTAGCCATCTGCCCCGGGGAACACGCTGCACGCCTGAACGCCAGCCGGACAGTCGGGGCTGCTTGCCAGGAGTTTCTGGCGCTCGAGCTCTGCCCGAGCACGACGGCGGCGGCCGGGCGCTCCGGACGGCTCCGCTCGAACCTGCCTGTACGCGTAGAAGTAGTTCGGCGGGCAGTTCTGCGTCGGGCGCTGTACATCCACGGGAAAGTAGTTTGCGCAGTAGCACGAGCGTGCTGACCCCGCAAACTGCTCGTAAAACCACTCCCAGTCTGCACAGATGGCGGCGCAGCTGTCGAACGTGTTGACACCGTCCTTCCACCCGCCGGCGTCGATGTCGCGCGGGTCGCGCTTGATGAATGACCAGCACTCTTGGAAGGCAAATTTTGATCCAAGCATGTAGCTCTGGGCGTCAGCTTGGAGAGAAAGGGCAACGCACCATCGAGCCTCCAGCCGCCGCACACGACGCTCCGTCGTTTGCTACGGCCGTGACGAAGGAGGTGTATCGTGGCATCATGGCACCGCAGTAACAGCCACCGTTCGTTTGATTATACAGCGCGCCGATTTGCCCTTGGCCGGCACATGCAGTCTGTGGCAGTGTCAGTGACCGCGGATGGTCGGCAGACTGTGCGCCAGGACCATCAGAGCCGACCTACAGCACAGGCAACGTTGGTTGAGTATGTCCCCGGGACGGTCACGTAGCCCATGAAATCGTTCAAATCGTTTTTCACGCAGCCGGTGTACGTCTGGACGATGGACTGGGCCAGAACTATGGGTGTGGCGACCCACAATATGGCTGTAAGAAACCGGAGATTTGGGACGCGCAACATGGTGAGCGACTGGGGTGAGAAGAAACCGCAGGGAAACGATGGCGATGCCACGGGCAGCATGCAGCTTCTTATTATCTCGGCCAGACCATGTTGTTGCGCAGAGGCATCCCATTCAAAGTGGGCCGCGCATGAATGGGGTACACACACAGGGGGTCTCGGACAATCTACGGACTGAGCGACGGAGAGCCGCATGGTCGCGCGGTGGGTATACGCCGCACTTGCCGATGTTACCGCGCCGGCGTCTCTGTTGTTTGTGGAGCATGCTGTTTGCGGCAGTCATCTAATCGGTTACCCTGTGCCGGGGCCGTTAGGTTATCAGAGGCATTCAGTAGTGCATCATTCCGTCCCTCGGGGCTTGCATCATTGATGTACATACACCCAGGGTGCTACTTCACTCTGCCCTTGTGTGGCGGCATTCAGTTGGAGCCCGTCAGGATTTTAGCTCAGCAGCGCCACATCTGTCTTGCTTTCCACGACAGGAAGCCAAGCCAGCGATTCAGACCCATGTGGTGCCTGCCGCCGGCTTGACGCCACCACAGGCAACGGGATGCGTCAGGGCGGTGAGCGATCTATCGAGTCCCGTTGGCTCGGCTCTCTACTTTTTTTTATAGCGACGGGATGCGTCAGGGCGGTGAGCGATCTATCGAGTCCCGTTGGCTCGGCTCTCTACTTAAACTCTAAATAATCGGCCTTGTCCAATCCTTCACCCCGCGACCCGTCCCTAAACACACGAGTTACCACGGCGTACAAAGCCCTTGCTGCAAGCCGAGACGACGCACTCGCCGCGGGAGCAAGTGACGCCGCCCGGCTTGACGCCAGGAATGGACGTACAGCTGTGGTGTGAGCGGCGTGTAGAACAGGGGCCCAATCGGCACTTACTCGACACCGGTTGCGGTCCCATTTCCAGCAGAGCCATGCACTCCGTACCGGCACCCGCCGCACGACTCGAGCTCGTCCTGTGTGTGGAGACACTCGTACCCCACGCCTGCTTCTGGGGCAACACGACATGCCTCAGAGCCCACGGGGCAGTACGGGTTGCTTGCGAGGACCTGCTGCCGCTGGAGCTCGGCCCGGGCACGGCGGCGGCGCGCAGGCGCTCCGGACGGCAGATCCTGCTTGAACGGGAAGAAGATTCTCGGGCCACAGATCGTCGTGTCGCCCGAGGTCGAGGTCGGCCAGTGGTTTGCGCAGTAGCACCCGCTCAGGTCGGTCCAGCCAAAGAAAGTGTACACCCAGTCTGCGCAGAGGGCGAGACACGAGTCCCATGTCTGGTCGGCCGGCTGCTGCCCGCCGGCGTCAATGTCGCGCTGGTCCCTAGTCATTTGCGTGAAGCACACCCCTTGGAAGACGAAGGGCGATCCGAGCTTGTAGGTCTGGACGTTAGCTCGGAGGGGGGGATGGGGCACGCACGATCGAGCCGCCGGCCGCTGCACACGCTGCCGGGTCGTTTGCTGGGACTCTGGCAAAGTACATGTCCTGCCCACCCCCCGCTCCGCAGCTGCAGACGCCGTTGGCCGCGTTGTACATCATGCCGGTATTGCCAGCGCATGCGGTCTGCGGCATGGTCAGCAATGCTGGCACAGCTGACAACCGCCCTGGCCCCTGCCACCACTGCGAACCTACCGCACAGTCGGTGGTGGTCGCATATGTTCCCGCGAGGGGTGCGTAGCTTGGCATGAACTGAATGTACTGGTTCAACACACAGCCCGTGTATGTCTGAAGAAGTCCCTGGGAAAGCACCAGGGGGGCGAGCCAGAGTGCGGCGAGAAGAAGATGGGGAAGAGTGGTGCGGGGCATGGTGAGATGAGGAGGGGGGGGGGGATGGGGGGGTGGCACGGTGAGGAAGTGAGGCTGGGTCTTTTGGAATACCGGGTGTGTCGATGAGCAAGGTCTGGAGACCACGCAGGAGCGACGCGGAGAGAGAGTGAGAAAGTGAGAGCACGTTCAAGTTGATGGCGGTGGGGGTCAAGGACGAGGGAACCTTTATAGCATCTGCCTGGTGGGCCATGTCGCCATGTTTGGGCTCGCCAAGGCCACAGTGCCACACCTCGGCAGTTGCCGACCGATGTTTTGGGCAAGCGGGCACTCACGTTTCTAAATACGTCTATTGTGCTGGGAGTGTCGGCCCAACCTACGTGTACAGTACGTGTGTCAAGCGAACGGCCAGGATGCCACCGTGCCACCCAACTTTGGGTGTGCCACCAACAGCCCGTCATTTTGATAAAGCCTGCCAAGAGTTCAATTCATCGGACGGGCCTGGCTGGACCTGACTCAACCGGCGGTCGGCTCCTTGTGCCGACTGCACGGCTGCATACCGCGGTTCTCTTATCACAGTGCTGCATAGCGAGCAGCCGGCTCTCTGTGCTGCTTTATGTGACTGATGACTGTCGCACGATGGGGCACACCGAGTCGCAGCTACTGCCGACAGCAACCACCACGCCTGGCATCACCGCCCACGCCAGAGGCCCCAGCATCGAGCGTTGTTTACTCCGATTCCACTCCGAGGACCCTCACAGCCGCGTCTGCCCCGTTTCAGCGCGCCCTGACAGACTGGGCTTTGCATCCGCAGCGCGAACGCAAACCCGAGGAATGTGTCGTTCGGCGCGTGTAGGTGCCGACCGCGGACTCCGGCGGACTGGTAGCAGGCATCATGGGGGTACTCTGCCAGGCCTGCCAGCGCCACCAAGGTTCCACAGGGCCAGGTCGGCCATTCAGCCGCGGTGTCCCGCCTTGCGCCGCCGGCGGCGAGGGAGCGCCTCAGGGTGGACAGCAGGCCGGCTTCAAGGTGCATTTGGATCCGGTGATGGCGTCCAACGTGTGTGTCCTGAATCGGAGCATGTCCACCAAGGTGGAGGTGAGTCTCGATGAACGCGTAGATGTACCAGCTCGGAGACGCGGGTTGTGGGTCGCTGCGAGTTGTGGGGCAGAGAGTTGTTGGCGTACCTGACGACCTGCACTCGATTGCTGGTGACGCGCCATAATTGCCACCCACTAGCAGCCGACCTTGTTGTTTCACACCAACCATCTGCTGCTATGCCGGCGCTCGACCACACAGTTTATCCCTGCCTCATCGACATGATTGTCGAGGGATGCGACATCGACTCCATGCGGGCGTTGCGGACGACCTCGACTGCCTTCCGCACCCGGATGGACAGCCTCCTCAACTTGCATGTCGAGCTCGTGCTCAACCAAGAGTCCAAGGGCCTGTACATGCTCCTCTCTGGCCCCAGAGGCTCGTGTGAGTCACCGAGCCTTAGAAGGCCCGACATCACTTGCTCACAGCGGCAGCTCGTCAAGGTCGCAGACTTGACAGCACGTAGTCTGGGTTGCGGCAACAACGGCAGCGCAGTTCACCCACAGCTGGTACGACACGCTCTCGAAGCGCTCTCCTCATTGCACACCTTGCGCCGTGTGGGCAACGCTGCCATTGCCTGCGACGGAGTCGATTCCGCCCGCTGGGTGCTCCCCAGTGTCGAGACGGTGGTCGACTTCTTGTCCATCAACCTGCCCCCGCGGGAGTATGCGACGCGCTTCAACCCCTACCCGCTGCCCCAAGTCAAAAAGTATGTCCTTCACATCCGGGCGCGTAGCAACCCAACCGCCAAGGCGGAAGACCGCGACTTTTATCCGCCCCTCGCGAAGCTCAAGCTCATCGACCTTGTGCTCGTCCTCCATCCGCCTGGGGAGCCCGCAATGCTCGGCATGGCCCGGACTGTAATGGCGGCGCGGTATACAATCACGTACTTGCTCGGCCGCTTTTCTCATCGTGGAGGGTGGCCGGATGGTGGATCCATCACGATCGTCGGAATGGAAGGCTGGCAGCCTGGACCCAGTGGCCAACACCACGTTGCTCGCGTCCTTCTCAACTCGCACTTGGCACCCTTGCAGTATCGCTTCGACAACAAGCTGCCCGCCGTCGACACGCACCCACATGTTCCGCCCAAAACCATTTGGATGACTATGGATGACTGGCTGCAGAGCCTGGGAAGCAAGAAGCACGTGGAGGGAGTATGGCCGGAGGCTGGGTAGGCTCAGCCGCTCTGCGGGGAAGCCGATCACTGTAGCTACCAGCGAGTTGCAGGGACAAGCAGTTGGGCAGTGGGAGCCAGTCGATAGCATGTAGACTTTCCATGCAAGATGAAGGTGGTGTGCGTTTTATGTCATGGAACAGATCCGCAACGTAATCACCCCCCCGAGACTGGTACTTACCTGCTCTCCGACTGGATTATCGTCAAGCAACTCTATTTTCCGTCACGGCGGGTCGTCCCAAGCCTTGAAAGGTTGCGTCATTGATAACGAGCGCGTGTCGGCGCGTGCGCGACTGAGCCAAACGAACGCGAGCACGAGATTGAACTACTGTGCACGCAGGACTGTCGGGCAACACACTCTGGGGAGGAGACATTGTCTTCCACCTCCGGTGCTCCTCACGCATGCACTTTGGTTCCAACGAGGTTCCGGCTGCTCAGTCCCTGTGATTCCCGGACTCGTGGCGTCATGGGACACGCTTGAGGCTCGGGCAGCCGATCCCGGGCACCGGGTGTCCATGGCTTCGCTCGCCTGCCGCCTGCCGGGCAACACGTCAGCGCCGTCCGCTACCGGACTCCACAAGCGCCGAGAGCCGCTCTCCTCATGCACATGCGCACATGACCACGCCGAGACGCGGTACCCCCGTTTTTCACTGCCTTGGGTGGTGGGCAGGGGGATTGCGGTGCTCCCAGCCGTTTCAGCGCCATTCCTGTCGACTTTGGTTGACAACGGCCAGAGGCGAATTGGCAGTGGAGTCGAAGTTAGCGGCAAGCTGGAGTCGTGGTCGGAGACCTATCTGCAGCCGCACTCATGCATGTTGGTGTTGCCACTCATTCGACATTCGCTCCAACATGTCGCTCAACGGGGACGAAGGCCTCCCTGCCGACGAGCAGCCGCTGCTCCCGACGATACAGAACCCCTCGCCCGGAGAGAAGGCCCCTGCACCGAAACACCGCACCGTCGGCGATGAGTTCGTCGACGCCGCGACTCGGGTCGACGGGTTCTTCTTTGGACAAGCTGAGGGCGACGACGCGGACGAGGCGGACGACCCCAAGGCGGCGCTGGCAGCTTCAGCTTTGGTCATCAAGTTCCTCGTGCGGCGTATCATCAAGACGATCCGGAGACTCGGACGCCCCAAGCGCAAGACGGTCATCGCAGTCTTGATCGGTCTGTTTGTCTTTGTTCTGTTCTGCGTTTGGTCGATCGGTCTGGCAGCATATCTTTTCAACTTCAAGGAGTTTTGGACCAGCCCGACATGGATCACGTCCGAGATCGAAGGGAATGCCAGAGACAAATACGGCAACCCAACGAGAGATGGGCGTCATGTCGTGTCCCTTCCTAAGCCTGACCGCAATCAGTGGGATAGCTATGCCAAGCAAGGACTTGTTCAGATGTGGTATTCCCGCAGCCTGAGCAACGGAGAAGAGTGGATCAAAGAACCAGATCGTCCGTTCCTTCAAGAGCTGAATTGGGGACGCGAGTGGGGTTACTACCCCCCGCGCTTTAACAAGTGGCGGCGAGTGAGTACAAGTACATGCATGTCCCTAACGTCCAAAAGAAGAGGTTTGGGTCTACCGAGCAACCGTGCACACGGATCGTAGGCGACGACGATGACCCTCTTACATCGACGATCACCTGCACAACCCCCCTGGACCAGCATCTTGGCATTGAGGTGACTGGCTTTAGCAAACCTTCCCTCACGATCTCATATGCGACCGATACCATCGATCCCAAGACAGTTCTTGTCACAGTCCGCTCTCCGATACGACGTTCCTATGCCGGTGCTGAGGTGAATGCAAGCAGCAACATTGGGGGGTCAGCGATGATGATCAAAGGGTCTGGCCTGCCGGGAGCACACGCCATACATATCCAGGTACCCCCTGGATCGCGCGGGCTGTACTCTCTCTCGATTCGGGTCGACAGCAGCCTCAATATCACTGCCGGCAGCGACACCCCTCGGGTCGGACGATTACTCGCATCGGCGACGGAAAACATTGACGTCGGACCACTGTCGGCCTTTCAACTCGCACTCCTGTCAACCTCTGGGTCTATCACCGCCCGAGGTGTTCAAGTTGCGCGCCGTCTCAACCTGGACGGAAGGGAAGGAATCATCGCCAACGTCTCCCAGTCCTACTGGCCCAAGCCCCTCACACACACATTCACCGACATTAGGCGCGCGTTCATCCGCAAACTCGCGGAGGCATTGTATGCCTTTGTCCCTTGGTGGTCCGATGCTCCGAGCCGGGTTTATGGCGACAGCAAGCATTCGTCGACAGTTCTGCGCAGCAACGGCGACATTCAGTTGACTTATGAGCAGAACGAAGACATGGATGGGCTCGTCGAGCTCATCACCTCGCGCAACGTGGTCTTTTCGGCGAAGAGCAAGTTCGTATCACGCTTTCGAGCGGTAACGGGGGCCACCGCCAAACAGCGTCTGCCCCCAAGCGTCGTGTTGGGGGTTAGCAGCGAGGGTGAGGTCTCCGAATTGGCCCACCACAAGCCAGCCAAACTGGCGTTCGGTGGACGGTGGCGGCCCAACCACGTACCCCCGCGAGTGCCGCCCGACAACCCTGAGCTGCCCCGCTTGTCTGGCAGAGTAGCGACAGGCGGTGAGTCTGACAGCTTTGGCTCGCTCGTTGCCGCCTATTCGAGTACTGGCACAGTGACGTTTGAGTTTGGGGACAGTCCCAAGGCATTCGAGTGGTAAGCGTGGGGGGGGAGGTCCCGGTGAGGCTGTCGCCGTGGTCAGTCGGAAGCGATTCAAATATATGCGGAATGATTCATGTATTCATGTCCTGTACGGGTCGGTGGTGCCGTCACAGGTTGTGCATAGCGCGCGTAACAGCAACGATGCACGCAAACAATGTGGCTCGACGCAAACAAACAAACAAAGAGACCGGCCGGCCTCGGCAGCAATGGTTGTGATGACGTCAGGGTCCAGAGTGACCAAAGGCACCGGAAACATCGGCCAACAACGACAGCAACGACGACGACGATGCAATGATGATGATGCCCAGTCTGTCTGCTCGAGCAACAAGAGCTCCAACAAGTGCCTTTTGCTCTTCACACTCTCTGCGATCACTCGCTAGACCAGGAGTACAATGGGTAACGACAAGGACACGGCCAAGTCTGCAGACGCCGACGTCATCAGCCAGCCGGCCACGGAGGGTCAGACGAAGCCCAACGGCAAGGACGGGGGAAGCGCCTCCGACTCGAGCGACAGCGAGCCCGAAGGCGGCTACGACTCGACGCAGCTGAGCCCGTCCAAGGACGAAACGTACGTGGTGCGCATAGTCTTCCTCTCGGGGACCAACATGCCCATCGCCGACGTGGGCCAGCTCTCGTCGGACCCGTACGTCCTCGCGCAGCTATCGGCGGACGGGGACGGGCGGTACGGCAAGCGGCACAAGACGGACCCGTTCCTGCGGTTCCGGAGCGCGACGGCACACAGCACGACCGAGCCGCGGTGGGAGGCCGAGTGGGTCGTCGCCGGCGTCCCGAAGACGGGGTTCGTCCTCACGGCGCGCGTGTACGACGAGGACACGGGGACCAAGGACGACCGGCTGGGCAAGATTGCGCTGCGGAGCGGCGAGCTCGAGGACGGGTGGAGCTCGGACACGAGGGACTTTAAGCTCAAGAAGCGCGGCGCGTCGACGCGCGCGTGGGGGCTGCACGCGGTGCGCAAGCTGCACCCTGCTAATCGGGACAAGGACCCCGCGCTCTCCATTTCGGCCGAGGTGCTCGGCAAGACGGAGGACGAGTGCGGCAAGATCTACTCGCTCACCTCGTGGTGGTTCACCCACTACTCGCCGCTGATTGGGACGATTCTTGGAACGACGAGCACACAGGAGGGCGTGGAGAAGGCCAAGTGAGTAGGTTTGAGTGCGCGGCTGACGGCAGCTTCCAAGCCAATGAGTTGAACCTCCGTGGACCGGTCCCGAACGAGCTGTACCACCGCTACGTCGAGTTCAAGTCGTTCATCAAGGCCATGTTCGAGGAGCGCGGGATCCACGGCGCCATGATGGGCGGCGCGATGCGCAAGCAGCACCGGCGCGTGTACCACTTTGACGGGACGACAGAGTACGGCCGCCTGCCTGGCCCGGGCAGGTCGATGGCGCAGCGCTTCCTCGACATGACGCACTGGGGTGAGGGCTTCCGCATCTTCACGTACATCATCACGCTCGACGGCCTGATACGGTTCACCGAGACGGGCAAGGAGTTTGGCATCGACATGCTCAGCAAGCACGCGATGCATTCCGAAATCGACGTGGGTGCGATGTGTGCGGGAGGGGCTGACGTGCAGAACTACATTGCGTACTCGGGCGAGTTCTACGTGCGCAAGTATCGGAGCGGTAGTGGAGAAGCGGCGGCTGGTACGAGCAACGATTCCACCAGTGAGAGCGGTACCCTCGACTACGACGCCCCCAGCCACAGCATGCTGCGTCCGCCGAAGGATGCGGATGACACGGACGGCGTTGTCGAGACCCACGACCACAACCTAGTGTTCCGAAAGAAAAGGAAGGGCAAGAAGGGCAAGAATGACGCGGGTGGTGGGGGCGCGCACCCCGCCGCTGCTGAGCCCGCATCCTCCCAGGCTGGAGACAGTGCTCCAGACATGGGTCGGCTATCACTCGCGCCAGCGAACGGTGGGCCGGGCACCATGTCGCAGCCGCAAAGCACCGGGGCACACGACAATGGGAACCCTCCACACGTGTCCCAAGAGCCCAAGGCACCAGATGGTTCGGAACCCACCGCCGAGGCCAAGGAAAAACGCGACACGTCGCGACCCGTCGAGACGCTGCACCTCCACGGGGGGGAGGAAACCGAGTCACTCGACCCCTCGGCGTACGAGCTCGTCATCGACAACGACAGCGGCACCTACCGGCCCAACAAGGACCTGCTGCCCCTCCTGCGAGCGTTCCTCGCTAGCAATTTCGTCGGGCTCCACGTCACCGTCAAGGCAGCCGACGACGACGCGCACCAGGAGGCCAAGAAGAAGCGGCACGCCGAACGCAACGAGGCGACCGGCGGCGTGCGGTACTATGAGAGCTCGAGCGACCTCAGCTCGGCGGCGAGCAGCGCCGAGTCGGATCCTGACGAGGTCCAGCACTTCCGTGGCAAACAGGACAAGGCGTGGGATGCGCTGCTGGACCCCAAGGCGCCGGTCAAGGAGAAGAAGGAGAAGATCAAGGACAAGGTCCGCCACCTGTTCAAGAAGGACAAGGGAGAGGAGGGGGAGGAGTAGTCGGTATCTGCCGCCCGTGGTTGGGTGCGCTAATTAATTGGGATTGCGGGTGCAGAGCAAGCAGGGCTTGATGGGGAGCGAGCAGGATTATGCGATGAATGATGAAGGGGAAGGCTGTGCTGTTGATAGGAAGTGGTACGCGGTGAGAATGGAGAGTGACTGAAGACAAAGCGAGGGGGGAGCGGGTTAGAACGGAGTTAGTGGGCCAACCACGGCCGCACCGCTCGTTCTGGCCGTCCCCACCGCCATGGCCCAGCAGATTGAGTATACTGGAAATCACTCTGGAGTTGGCATGATGATGCAGGTTCTAGTTCTAAGTGGTTAACGGTCCAGCCGCTCCGAACCTCTGCTTTTGAGGCGCCGTAGTCTGCCTGGCCTGCCACTAGCCCGCTCGCAGCGAGTCTCGGCGCGATCGTCACTGCACATCAGGTACATTCCCCGCCCACCACCCCGACTGCTCCAGGCCCGGAGCTGGCGATACTCACCCCGGACAAGGACGCCACAAGTCAGACAGCCGCGGCCCGCCCACCCGCAGCTATCGCCCTCCGCGGCCTAGCGTGCAGCATCCGCGCCGGCGCCAGTTCGGCTCGGCTCCCCTCGCTTCTGGGCTACCATCCGCAACGCGCTAGCGCGGAGGTGGGTGATCCTCGCGCTACTCGCGCGGGGTGTGGCTACGCGTCGCGGCCTGTGGCGCTCGCTCTCGGAGCGAGTGTCTCGGACGCCACTGTCGGGGGTGAGTGCGTCCGCGACAGGCGGGCGGGTCTGGTGACTTGTGCTTGTGTTGTTCGCTCAGAGGCCGGATGTGGCGTGTTTGTGTGAGGACGCCTGTGGGCCGGTAAGACGTTGCCCCCTCGAGATCGAGTATAATAGAGGGGAGGGCGGGGCTTGACGCTGCCCACCATAACCCACCACAACCCACACCATGCGCCTCACTGTCCTCGCTGCTCTCGGTACGTGCTTCCCGGCTCCCCAACTTACCCCAGCTCTCTCCGCCGCGTCTGGCGCCCAAGCATTCTCCTCGGACTGCCGGGACGAGTGCACGACCTTCTGGGCGCTTTCCTGCCCGACTAACGACCCGACGTGTGTGCCGACCTACTGCAGTGTGCGTGCCGCCTCCCTTCCCCCTCGCTTCCACTCCCCTCTCCTCCTCTCCTTCTCTCCTCCTATCTCCTATCTCCCCCCACCCCCTCCCGCTCACGCCCAGTCCAAATCATACGACCTCTACCAAGGCTGCCTCGCGTGCTGGGAGGCCAGCCCAGACGCCACCATCGCGACGCCGCAAAAGTCGGCCATCTACCAGTTCATCTGCGCCCTCGTCGAGATGTGCGACATACGCAACGCGCCGATCCCGGGCCCGGCGCCAGCCAACATCGGGTGTGCGGGGTGAGTTGGGGTGGGGCGCGCAGCTGATAACAGTGGTGCGGGGACTGGTGCTGCCGCGCCGCCGGCCGGTGCGGTCTCGTCGAGCTCGGCTGCGGTCTCGTCGTCGGGCTCGGCTGCGGCCGCGGCTTCAGTGAGTTCAATAGAGACGTTCAAGCTGACTTTAGCCGTCGCCGACGAAGAAGAGCGCAGGCGGTCGTGCGGCCGCTGTTGGGGCTGGGGTGCTCGCCGTGGGCATCGCCGCGGGCCTCTGGGCTTAGGTCTGCGGTCAGTCGCCTTCGTAGTCAACAATCTTGAGCCCATGAAGTCAGTCTTGAATCTCGAGCGGGGCGCGTAGGCTGAGAGTCAAACTGATAAGAGACCGCCCACGGGGTACTGACCAAGGTCACCGCAGCTACATCACGCCGAGCGACGGCCGAACGCAGAGCGTCGCCAAGCCGACTCCTGCCACATCGGCTCGCTCCCCTCGCCAAACGGCCGACCACCGGCCCGGCGACCTGACCCTCGTCCCAATCACCGACCGGAGCGAGCATCGCAGCAGCAGCAGCATCTATGCATGCTGTCGGACGGACTAATTGCTTGCCTCGACTAACGCCGCCAGCAGCTCTTATCATTCCACAGCGACGGCCATCGCCGGCGGGTATACCAAACGTCGTGGTGGGGCAAGTGGGGCAGCCGCGAGCCGCGGCTCACTCGGCTTCATTCCTCCAGGCAACAGCTATAATGTCAGCGGGTCTTGGTCGCCCAGCTGGCCCCACATTCTCGAGAATGACAGTAACAGCGACGCACACGCCCGACGGGCTGACCCCCGCCCTCCTCGACGAGGTCGAGGCGGCCATCCTCGCGCTCACGCCGGCGCTCACCGCCGTCCAGGCCGACATGCACGCGCACCCCGAGATCGCGTGGCAAGAGCACCGGGCGCACGACACGACCGCCGGCTTCATGGAGGCGCAGGGGTGGCGTGTCACGCGGCACGCGTACGGGCTGCAGACGGCGTGGCGGGCCGAGATGGTCGTCGGCAGCGGCGAGGGCCGGGTCGTGGGCTTCAACTCTGAGCGTGAGCACTGCCGAGGGGCGAGCTGAGCCCCAGTCGACGCGCTCCCACACGGCCACGCGTGCGGGCACAACCTCATCGCCATCGCGGGCATGGCGGCGGCCATTGGCACCGCGCAGGTGATGGCGGCGAACGGCGTGAGCGGCCGCGTCGTCCTCCTCGGCACGCCGGCAGAGGAGGCGTATGGCGGCAAGGACTTTCTCCTCCAGCGCGGCGCGTACGACGAGATGGACGTGTGCCTGATGTGAGTGGGCGGGCCGAGTGGGCTGACTGGCAGGACCCACCCGGGCATCACGGGCAACGGGTCGTGGCTGCCGTCCATGTGCTGCAACGCGGCCTTCACGATCGAGTACAAAGGCGCGTCGGCACACGCCGGCGCGATGCCGTCGGCGGGCGTGAACGCGCTTGACGCTGCAGTCTCGGGGTACACCAACGTCGCGCTGCTGCGCCAGCAGATTCCCGACACGCACAGGATCTACAACGTGCTCAAGGGGAGCGAGGGGTGGACTGCGAACAGTGGGTCTGGCTGCACCTCCTGGCTGACGCTCGCTGACCCTCGCGCAAGTCATCACGTCCAACGCCAAGGTCATGTGCGGCATCCGCGCGCCGACAGCGCGCGAGGTGCACAAGATGATCGACCGCGCGCTCAACTGCTACAAGGCGGCAGCGCTCGCCACGGGCTGCAGCTACACCATCACAAAGGACGCACTCTACCTCGACACGCAGCACAGCACAGAGCTCGACGCGTACCTCGAGACCGTGACCCAGCGCTGGGCCGGCGAGGGCTACACGTACCGCAAGTTCGTGACGTACGGCACGACGGACTTCGGCAACGTGACGTACAAGTGCCCGGCGCTGCACCCCATGTTCCAGCTGCCCGACCTGCCGGAGGGCGACTTCTGTCGTGAGTAGCGTTGGGCTGTCAGTGGGATCAGACCTGACGACGGCAGACTCGGACACGTACGCCAACCACACGGCAACCGAGTCGGCCGTCAAGGCGGCGCTCCGCTCTGCGACGTGCCTCGCGGCCGTCGCGCTCCGCGCCGCCGTCGACGACGCCTGGATGGCGACGGTCAAGACCAAGTGGGAGGCGCAGATGGCGGCGTGCGACGGCCCCGCCACGGTCAAGGAGCTCGAGGCGCTGCTCGCGCCGTACCCGCTCAGCGACGTGTGCGCGCACGCCGTGTGCGAGGACGGGTGGAAGGATGTCGCAGCGAAGGCCAGGGCGGCGGCGTAAGGGGCCGCAGCGTAAGTAGTCGGATATGCAGCAGGGACACAAGGGACACACCGCATACATCGCTCGTGAGCGCGCCACCTAGCACCGTCACTCGTACCGCTCGTACAGCGGCTGGATCTCGGTGCCGCTCGCGATCGAGCCCCACACGAGCGAGCTGCCGCGGTGCCCGTGCCCGTGTCCGCGCGGGGGGTGGGGGAACGCGGGCGCGACAGGCGAGTGGGCCTTGTACAGCAGGGCCGAGGACGGAATGCGGCGGTACGCCGGCTCGACGGGCGAGCCGACGCTGTCGTCATCGCGCCACTTGACAGCGCTGACGGCGGCCGCGCCACGCCCGTACCGCCACTCGGTGACCTGTGCCATGAAGAGGCCGTCGAGCTCGTCATGCGTGAGCAGCGTGATCTCGTCGTCGACGCGCCTGTTGCCAGAGCTGTACGCCGCGATGTCGACCTCGTCGGTCGCAGCAGCGCTCAGCTTATGCGCATAGGCGTAGGCCGCGGCCTGGACGTCGGTCGGGGGCGGGAGCAGGTCCTCCTCGTCAATGCCGGCGTGCAGCCAGATGGCGAGGCGGCGGGCCTCGAGCGCGGAGAACTTGGCGTGGTACGCGGGCCAGAACTGGCGAGCGCGTCAGCGCGAGCATGCTCCAGCATGTTGGAACTAAGCCCCCACTCACAACGACATTCACAGCCCGCTCGATGCGCTGAAACTCGGCCAGGCTGATGGCCCGCACGGCCGAGTCAGCGCGCTCAACCCGCTCCCAGTCCTCGCCGTCCTCGTCGCCGACGACGGCGCGCGGCGCCGTCCGCGCCCAGATGACATGCTCCCACTCGAGCCGGTCGTGGTTCCACCGCGGCGTGACGACGCTCACGGCCGGCGCGTCGCCCAGCACCGTGCCCGCGAACCAGCCGGCGCCGTGCGCGTGCTGGAAGGCGAGGTAGGCAAACTCGTGCCGGTAGGGGCCTGAGAGGCCGTACGACTAAGTGAGCGCGCGTCAGCGCGCGAACGGGCTGGTTTTGGAGGGCGGCGACCCAGGCCGACCCGGCGGCCCACTTACCCAGCGGTTCTGGATGGGGCTCTGGACGCCGTGCACTTCAGCAGCCATGGTGGTGGGGTGTGCGAGAGAGAGAGATACGACGAGATGATAGAGAGGGGGTGCTAGCTGCTGCAGCCGCAAGGGGCGAGCACGAGGCATGGCGACGCCGGTGCCCCGTCTTGTCTTGCTGTCGGCGCCGAGAAAGCTCCCAAGAGCCGGCGGGGGCGGGGTCGCTCAGCTCGCTCGTGGTAGCGAGCGCGCGGGCCCCGCGGTCAGTGTGCGGCTCGGGCCGTTCGAACGTGGCCTCTTGGTTCGTACATCTCCATAACTTCTACGTCACCATTCTCCACCCCGGCCGGCGCGGCGCGTCCCGCGTCGGCGTCGCGGCCTGCACGACGAGCACAGGCGGCCCGGGGTCGTGCTCTCCTTCCCACCCGTCGGCCGCGAGCTGGCGCCCACACGAGACGGCGCGCCACACAGCCTCGTCGCTCGTGCCCCGGACAACGCGGTGCGCGTACGCCAGCGCGGCGGGCACGTCGGAGCGCATCAGCTTGAGGCGGTATGCCGGCCAGAACTAGCGTGAGCTACCCGGGTGGGGGGACTCACGACGTACTCCTCGCGCTTTGAGAGGCGGGTCCACTCGCCCTCGGAGACGGCGACGACGTCGCCGTCGGCGCGCTCGAGCGCCTCGAGCGACGTGCGGAACGGCGCGCCGTCGGGCGCGACGAAGGCCCACACCGTGTGGATCCACTCGCGCCGCGTGCTGTCCCAGCGCGGCGTGGTGCCGGGGAGGAGTGTCGGGTGCTGCACGAAGCCCGCGAACCAGGACGAGCCGTGGACGTGTCGGTAGGCTACTAGGTGGAAGGTTGATGGCGCGGTCGTGCCGTATGTCTCTGGGTCAGCTCGCGTTTGGCAGGGGCTCACGAGGCCGTTGCGGAGCGGCGCGGACACGCCGTCGACCGTCTTGGACATGGCCGTCAGTGTGGTGTCAAGTGAGGGGTACGACGGGTGTAGAGATCCACATGGACGTGCATGGGGGCGAGGGCGAGTAACAGGGGCCATAGCGACGGCAAGGCGCAGGATGATCGTGACGCGGTGCATCTCTCACTTGCTCGCACGAGAACCCACAAGCTGCTATGCATCCCATCTCACGACCCCACGCACTACCACACACCCTGCCCCCCGCCGCTGGGCTGCCGCCGCAGCTTGGGGTCAATGCCGAGCTGTACACACCCCTGCACCCATCTCCGTCTCCACGCCACGAGCTCGCTCTCAACGGCGGCATCGCACTCGTCGTGCGCCTCGCTCTCATCGCCCGCGAACGGCGCGCCGCCGGCCCGTAGCCTTGCCGCTTCCTCGGTAGTCAGGCTCGCAATCTGCCGCTCGGCGTACGCCATCGCCACCTCGTGCAGCGTTTCCTCGAGCACTGGCGAGAGCGGGAGGTGCGTGAGGCCCCAGCTCGCGCGGAGGCGAGGGCGGAGGTGCTCCTGCTTCCAGCGGTACGCTGGCCAGAACTGCGTGGGTTAGCGCTGCACTGCAGTGGATACCCACAAGCTTCGCCTCGTCCACGCGCAGCCGCTCAAACTCGCCCTCGTCGATGCCCCGCACGTCGGCGTCGCGCCGCCACTTGCCCGTGCTGCTCCGCCTGCGCCACCCCTCGGCGCCGACGGCGTCGAGGCCCCAGACCCAGCTCGCGTCCTTCTTGTCCCTGTACGACTGCTCGGGGCGCACAACGGCGGGGAACCACAGGCTGGGCGCCGAGGCGCGCTGGAAGGCGAGGTACTTTGCTTGCCGCTTGCCCGTGTCGTCTGGTGAGGGAGCGTAGCGCTGGTGGTTAGTGGGACTGTTGCTGCGACGTGCCTCACCCAGCCGTGTGCGTGGGGGGATGGCTGCCCGTCTGCGAATGTCGACATGGTGGTGCGAGGGGAGGGGAGGGGGTGAGGGGAGGAGGAGGAGGGCCGTGAGTGAGTGAGCAAGTGCAAAGTTGATGCGAGTTGGACGAGCGAGGCGAGGGGCAGGACAGTAGGTCGAGTCGAGTCGAGGCGGAGCGAGCGCGCGGCGGGCGGCACGAGCGGCGAGCGACCACGGCGCGTCGCTCGGACGTCTGGCGCCGCCGGCGGCGTGACTCGTCGAGCGTACAGCCTCGATCAAAGGGGTGGGTGTCGACGCCGTGCGCGCGATCTCTGCGGCGACGAGAGGGCTGGCGGGGAGTCGGGCAGCTTGTAAGAGGCCGATGGTGGTGGTGGTTGGAGTGGTTGTGGGTGTGCACGGGGTGCATTGGGTGAGTGTGATGGCAGTGGCGTGAGGACGAGGACATTGCAGACGACAACGTGCTTCCTATCACCCAGATACGCTCTCACGTCGTGCTCTAGCTCTCCCTCCCTCTTGCTCCTCGTCTCGACCGCTCACTCGGCCTCAAGAGCACACCCCTCGCCGTCGTCGACTCGCAGCGTCCTAGCATCGTGCCTCGGTAGTCGCCCACCACCACCACCCCTCCCATGTCAACAAAGTTCCAAGGCAAGCCTATCACCGGGCCGTACGCTCGCGGCTGGGTACGTCGCCCCGAACCTCACCCCGAGCCAGCTGACACGCCCAGCGCGCCGGAGCAGCCCCCTACCCGATCCGCACGTTCCACTACATCGCGTACCGGCGCCCCGAGTCGCCGGAGACATGGTTCGGCGGGGCGGTCTTCCTCCCCCTCTCGGGCTGGGACGCGCACTCGCGCACCTTTGTCTGGGGCATAACCACGGTCAAGGGCGAGCGGATCACGCGGCCCGACGCCGAGGTCGCGGCCATCGGGTGGAACCAGTACAACGACCTCAAGCTGGGCGAGGAGCGCGTCGTGGGTGCCGGCGGAGGGCGGAGGGGGAGGGAGGGAGGGAGGGGTGCTGACCCACAGTTCTGGCCGGCGCACGACCGGAAGCTCAGCGCACTGCAGCGCCGCCGCTCCAACATCTGGACGTCGGCCAGCGTCGAGCCCGAGCCGCTCGCGCCTGTCCCGGTCACGGAGGAGGTCAAGGTCGCTGCGCTGGGGGCCGCACACGCGCGCGTCAAGGTCGTCGACGCGGCGAGCCCGACCGAGATCGTCGCGGACGAGGACGACTACGACAAGCACGACGAGTGCGACCACCTGTTCTGGAGCGAGGTGCAGGGGATCCCGAGTTAGTGGGGTGGGGTGGGGTGCGATGGCTGCTATGAACGACATGACTTGTGCCAGAGGTTGTTTGTGGCGGTCTCGTCGAGATCGGCGCCGCGGACATCTGACTGACCCGACCTCAACATCATCCTCCCTCTCACCTGGTGATGCATGCGTGGATGATGTACATTGTCAGCTGCGCCTCGTGCGACTGGACCGTGACGACGCCGACGCCACCACCTCGCACTCGTCACGCACAGACATGGCAAAAACAACAATACAGCGGCCGGGATCATCGTCGTCCATCTCAACTAACATGTCGCTCAACGTCCAAGGAATAGACAAGCCCCACGCCAAAGGCTTCACCGGCTACTCTGGCACGGTACGTCCCTCCCCCTCCCACTCCGCTGACACCAGAACCTGCGCGACCTCAACCCCCTAGGCCGGGTCTTCACGTTCGTGGCCTTCCGGCACGCCTCGCGCGCCTGGTTCGCGGGGCAGGTCGCCGTGCCAATGCCGCAGTGGGACGAGTCGGGCGAGTACTTCTGGGTCGTGCGCTCGCGGCGCGGCGGGGACCTCCTCATCCCAGACAGCAGGGTCAAGGCGATCGAGCGGGACGAGTACCTGCGCCTCGTCGAGGCCGAGGAGTGTGTGGTGGGTGGTGTCTCGTTCAAAGCTGACAGCGAGTACTGGCCCGCGCACGGGTGGAAGGCCGCCGCGCTCCAGGCGAGGAGGGAGCATCTGTGGAGAGTAGCGGGCCACGCTTGGCCTGACCCGCCCCCACCGCTTCCCTCGCAGTCACAGGCAGTCGCGCACGACTTTGCGCTCGGCGTGAGCGAGCTCGCGCGCACAGAGCACTGGCAGGGCCTCCCGGCCCACGTGCAGGACCTGCGCGCGCACACCGAGGGCGACGCCGAATTCGTGGCCGAGGTGCGCGCCGCGTTCCCGGTCAAGTATTGGGCCAGCAAGCCGGCGCCGGTGTTCGTGAGGGGTGGCAAGCGCGCCGTGTGGGCCTGAGGTGGGGGGCGCGTGGGGGGCGGCTTGGGGGGGGTGGCCATGGCGGGCGGGGGGGAGCGGGCGTGGGAGGCTAGGCGCCATGCACCGGGTTCTGCAGCGCCGGTTCTGCTTCTAACTCTCACCTGCACACTCACACGAGCAAGCACTGACTGACGTCGACCCCGATCTGCGGCGTGCAATACAGGGAGGCGGCGCCAAGCCGGACGCGGCCGGGGCGGGTCGGGCCGGCTCGCTCGTGGCGGCTGTGTGGCGGCCTGCCGGCGTCGGCGCGGCGCCGCATGCATGCTGGTCGTGCGACCGCCGCCTGGAACCAGGACTCCGTTCCAGTGGCGCGCTCGGCATCTTGGCCAGCTTGGCCCGGAGCTGAGGCTATAACAGCCTACTTCTGCCCACAGACCGCACGATGCTCCTCCCCTCCAGCACTCACTCTTCTAGCACGCCACACGTGTCGCGCTCATACCGCGACCTGACGCACCTCGCCCCCGCCCGACGAGTACTTTACGAACGCGGCGTGCAGGCAGCAGCCGCAGCACAGCAGTACAACATGTCGACATACCTCAACCGGCCGACCCCCCAGCCCTATGCCGCCGGCCTCGTGAGTCCACCCCTCCCCTGGCCCAGTGCTGAGCCCAGCGCCCGGACCCAGACCGGTTCCGCAACGCGGCGCAGTACGTCGCGTACCGGCTGCCCGGCGAGTCGACGTGGTTCGGCGCACGCGTAGAGCCCACGTTCAGCGCGTACGACCGCGCAGCGCGCGACTTTGTGTGGAGCGTGGTCTCGGCGCGCGGCGAGACGCGGTACGTGCGCGATGGGGAGGCCGCAGCCATCACAGCGGGCGAGTACGAGCGGCTCGCGCGGGTCGAGCTCGGCGTGGTACGTGCCTCGTGTGTGGCGAGCTGACGGCAGTTCTGGCCGGCGTACAAGCTCAAGATGGCCCGCCTCCAGCAGCGCCGGCGCGAGGTGTGGGGCCAGCGCGCGGAGTGGACCGACCCCCCGCCGCGTGAGGAGATGGACGCGGCGGCGCTGGCGTACGCCCACTCGCGGGTACGTGTGGGCGAGGGCCGGCCGCCCCGTATCCCGCCCGACCGGGTGACCAAGCACGACGAGTGCGACGCCGTGTTCTGGCGCGAGGTGTGGGCCCTCACCGGGCGGTATCGGCACGGGTCGTGGGCCAGCGGCGCGGGCATGGAGGATGTGATGGGGGGGAGCGTGGGGAGCGTGGGCAAGACGGCGTAGCCCGGTTGTAGTTGTATGCGTCGAGAAGTGGCACCTGCGCGAGGTCTGTCCGGGTCAGGAGCCCCTGCGGGGAAGAGGAGATATAGCTTGGCACTTGTCTTCGTACCCCTCACACGACCTCGCCACCATGTCGCTGCACGTCGACGGGCAGGACGCGCCGTTCAGAAACCACTGGGTACGCTCGCCCTCGCCTGACGCCGCCGCGCCCTCGCCGCTGACCAGACCGCGCGCAGACTGTCGGCCCGGGATCAGTCCACACCCACCACTTCCAGTACGTCGCCTACCGCCGCCCGGACGGCGCGACGTGGTTCGGCGCCGAGGTCGACGACTTCGAGTCGCACTACGACCGCAAGGGCGGGTGGGTGTGGAGCTTTATGACGGTGCGCGGGGTGCAAGAGGAGCGGCGCGACGCCGAGGTCAAGGCTGTCGGGTGGGACGAGTATAGGCGGCTGTGGCGGGACGAGGAGGACGTGGTGGGTGGGGCGGGGGAGGGGAGAGCTGATTCCAGTACTGGCCCGCGTTTGAGAAGGAGCTCGCGAGGTTGAAGGGAGCGCCAGGGCACCGGCTCGACCCGGCGCCGCTGCTCCGCGCGCTCGCGCACCTCGCTGCACATCGGCACGTCCGCGCCGCCGAGGGGGACTCGCATGCGCTGCTGAAGCGGAGCGACGCGCTGTGGTAGAGATGCATTTGTTGTCGCCGCCGAGGACCACCGAGGAGGGGCCCTCCAGTCCGGGGGAACGTGTGGCGGGGGAGGTGGCGAGGGGCCGGGCGGTGGCGTCGACCCACGGGCACCAGCAAGATCAGTGACCTTGCTCCTCCGTCGTGCGTATCCACTGCCGCCCGACAGCTCTTCTCGTCGCTCACCCCCAGACCATGGCGACCGACCTCGGCCCCAACGCCCTCGCCTCCCCCCACCGCGCGGGCTACGTGCGCCCCGCCCCTCTCCGAGCTGACGCCGACGGCAGCTCCCCAGCCCCTGGAAACCGGGGGTCCAGTACCTCGCGTACAAGTGGGGCGGCTACTCGACCTGGCTGCCTGGCCAGGTCGTGGGCGACGAGTCGTTCTTCGACCCCCAGCGGCGCGAGTTCATGTGGCGCATAGCAGCGAGCACGGGCGCGCGGCTCACACGGGCTGACAGGGACGTCGTGGCGATTCCGCGCGCGG
Source organism: Vanrija albida (assembly GCF_041260175.1). NCBI lineage: Eukaryota > Fungi > Basidiomycota > Tremellomycetes > Trichosporonales > Trichosporonaceae > Vanrija > Vanrija albida. The sequence goes on from NW_027191423.1 coordinate 3,099,079, forward strand.
TGTTCGACCACATGGCGCGGGTGGAGAGGGATGTGGTGGGTTTCCGTGTGCTGCTTCTCTGATCCAAGTACACCCCCGCGTACAAGTACAAGCTCGAGGCGCTCGGCGAGCGCCGGCGCACCGTGTGCGGGTATCCTGTTTGGGCGGCCCCGCCCCCGACCGAAGAGATGCGCCAGGTGGCCCACGCGTTTGCGAATGTGCGCGTGCGGCAGGCCGAGGGGCTGAGCTCGCACGGGCCAAGAGCATGTGGCCGGGGGGGTGGGGCGGCCCGCGCTCGCGCCGAGCTCGGGAGCGCACGACGACTGCGACGCGAGTTTCTGGGCTGAGAGGGAGGGGCTGGAGCGGGACAGGGTGATTGAGGAGGGGGAGGAGGGTGCGTGAGATGCATGTCGGAGATGTCGTCACGTCCCTGCGAATGTGGCACGGAGCAGCATCAATTTCTTCGTTCTACTCCCACTCACAATGTCGACGCGTCTCGGCTCGCAAGCCCTCTTCAGCCCACACTCGGCCGACATTGTACGCCGCCCCCCTGTGCTGCTGACGCCGACGCCAGACCCCCGGCGCAGACAAGCTGCGCCGCCGCACGTTCCAGTACCTCGCGTACCGGCACGTGCCGACCTCGACGTGGCTGGCCAGCGTGGTGGTGCCGAACGCGTCGTTCTGGAGCAGCGAGAGCAGCCGCTGGATGTGGTGCATCGCCGACAGTGTGACGGGCGCGCGGGTCATGCGGCCGGACGACGAGGTCGCCGCCGTGCCGGGGGACGTGTTCCGGCGCATGCAGGCGGGGGAGCGGGATGTGGTGAGTGCGGCGGCGACGGCGGCGGCCTCCCCCCTTCCCCACCCCACCCCACTCCCCCCCACACCCACGCTCGCTGACGCTCGCTCACGCCCCAGTACCGCCCAGCATACAAGTTCAAGCTCGCCGAGCTCAGTAAGCGCCGACAAGAGATCTGGGCCTGGAAGCTGCGGTGGAACGACCCGCCCCCGACCGCCGAGATGCGGCGCGTAGCCCACGAGTTTGCGAACACGCGCGTGCGCGTGGCCGAGCGGCTGCCGGCGCACGAGGCGGTCCTGGCCGGCGGCAAGCTCGTCGTACCGCCCTCCGCGCCGAGCCTGCACGAGCATAGGGAGTGCGACGCGAGCTTCGTGGCCGAGGTGCGGCGGTCGTCCTCGGCCTCTGAGCGGCTCGCGGCGCCGGCGCGCGCGCTGCGCACGTCAGCGGAGTACGCTCGGCGGCGGAGCGCGAGCGCTGAGCCGTATGCCACGCGATGATGCGATTCATGGCTATGGAATGGGAGCTAGACGCCCTTGGGCATGAGCGCGCCCTCGGAGGGCTTGTTGCGCGCCCTAAAGTCTCTCTTGATCTCGGCGAACGTGACCCACTCGACGCCTTCGTGCGTGTTCACCCAGGTGATGAAGCGGTCGAGCATCTGCAGCACGTCTGCCGTCAGCGTGCTTCGTTTGGCGCACTCACGCGGGCGCCCGCTCACGTCCGGGTGGATCGTAATGGGCATGACGAAGCCCTCGGCCCGCTCATTCTCCCACAGGTACTCGAACCAGTCCTTCCACTTCTGCTCAATGACGTGCGCGTCGACGAACCCGTGGCTGTTGGCCGCGCTCTTCATAAACAGCATCGGCGGGAGGTCGTCGAGGTCCCAGCTGACGGGGATCTCGACGAGGCCCGTCTCCTGCCCCCGCTGCACCGGCTCCATCCAGCTCGCGGCCGGCTGGTCGTAGTCGATCTTCTTCCACGTGTCGTTAATGCGCACGAAGTACGCCGTCGCGTCGCGGTGCTGCAGCGAGTGGTCTGCTGTCAGCTAGCCAGTCCGGCCCAGCACCCACCATAGCGGATGCCCTTCTCGAGCAGCAGCTTGGTGCCCTCAGCGCTCGCCTCCCACCACGGCGCGACGCTCCCCTCCGGCGCCTTGCCCGTGAACGCGACCATCTGGTCCCACGTCCGGTCGAGGATGTCGCGCTGCTGCTCGAGCGAGAGCGAGGTCGGGTTCTCGTGCGAGTAGCCGTGCAGCCCGATCTCGTGCCCCGCGTCCCGGACCGCAGCCAGCTGCTCGGGAAACGTGTCGAGGCTGTGGCCCGGGATGAACCACGACGTCTTGATCCCGTGCTTGCTGAAGAGCTTGAGCAGGCGCGGCACGCCGACTTCGCCGGCGAACATGCCCTGGGGGTGAGCGAAACACAGGACGGGGGCTCACGCGCGAGATGTCGGCTGGCGAGTCCTCGCCGCCGTACGAGCCCAGCCTGGGGTCAGGGGCATCGTGAGGGGGGGCTTACCATCCGGCTACTGCGTCGACGTCGACGCCGAATCTGGCGCTGGTCAGTGGTGCCGCGCTCGGCAACCTACGATACGAGGATACGGCCCATGGCGTGTTGGTGGTGCTGGTTGAAGAGGGAAATGTAGCGGTGGGCGGGCGCTTCCCACCCCCCCTCGCCTCTCTTATGCTAGCCTGTCTCCAAGCATGTCCCGGGGGCGAGGTCGAGACTGCTACGATGTCCGCCCAGTCAGTGTCTCAGCCATCACCTGACGCTTATCGCGGCCTCGAGGCACGGGGTATGGACCGACCGCATGGTTACGCCGACGACCTCGACTCGCTCTCTATCTGGCCCCCAACGCTGCGCATGTGCTAGTGAAGGCGGCTGCAGCAACCCGACGAGGCAGATATCCGTACTTCGGTATGCGCACGCGACCCGATAGTCGTGTGAGTGCGCGTGTGCCGCCACAGTACAACAGGCGACTACAAATCCGCCAGTACGCCAACAACGCCCTTCGCGAACCCCTCGTATGCGCTGGGCAGGCTCCACGGCGTGATCGGGCCCACATGCAACCCATGCGGCTCCTCAAACACGCGCACGTCGACGCCGTCCCGCCGCATGGCGGCGATGACGACCTTGTCCTCGTCGGCGAGCGCCTCGTCCTGGCCGTACGAGACGAACACGGGCATGTGCGCAAACGGGCGCCAGTATCCCTCTGGCGCGAAGACCGGCGACAGAGGGGTTGCGTACCACGCCGCCTCGGTGTAGTACCGTAGGCACGCGCGGCTCAGGTGGCGCACGTAGTGGCGCACGATGAAGTCGCGGTTGAAGAGGGACCACGAGGCGGCCGACAGCGTGAGGTCGCACCACGGCGAGCAGAGCGCCAGGCCCCCGGGCAGCTGCGAGGCCGGGTCCGCGTCCGACTCGGTGCGGTGCGCCTCTAGTGCTACAGCACGGCGAGGTGCTGCGCCAGCCAGAGACACAGGTGCCCGCCCGCCGAGTCGCCCATGAGCACGATGTCGTGCGGCGCGAAGCCGAGCGACAGGACGTACTCCCACGCCGCGTACGCGTCTACCAAGGGCCCGGGGAGCGCGTCGTTGCCCAGCACTTTGCGATACGTTGGGCCGAACACGCGCGTGCTCGTGTCGCGTGCAATCTTGTACGCGAATGTGTGCGAGAGCGGGTGCCCGTCGACGTACCCCCTGCTTGTCAGCCCCACCCCACGACCCACTCACCCGCCGTGGAAGTAGAGGATGAGCTTCTCGCCCGGCGCGGCGCGCTCCACGCCCTGCCGGCGCGTGCTGCCCGAGCTCAGCATGTACCCCGGCAACTGGATGCCCGGCACCTCCGGGGCCGGGCGGCGCTCGGACGACACGGGCGGGATGGTGACGTTGGTGACCTGTATCAGCCTGTCGAGCCCGCGGAACGGGAGGAGCTGGAGCGCGCGCGCGCGCTTGCGCTGGTCCTCGACGGGCGGCATGGCGCGGTGCGTCACGAGCGTGAGGCAGATGAGCCGGCAGAGAACGTAGCCCGGGAACGAGTTGAAGCCCTCTGGCCGGCGGAGGAAGTAGCGCGCGGCGAGGAGGGGGACGGCGGCGGTCGCGAGGAAGAACGAGGCCAGGAGCCCGGCGAGCGCGACCCACCGGTTCGGCTCGCCCTGCCGCGCGCCGGCGTCAGGCGTCGCCCGGACGTGGTCGAGCAGGCCGGTCAGCGCCGCCACCTGCCCCGCCGCGGCGGCCTTGTACTCTGCGCCGAGGGTGCGCCGCTTGCCGTTCGGTACGCCGTTGGGCTGGCTCATGCTTGCGCCATGGGGTGGGCGGAGGATGCGAGCATGAGTATATAAGTAAGTCTCGTGCGTGAGCTTTGGTCGTTGTTGCTCGCTTGCTCGTTCCACTGCGTTAGTCGGTGTTTGGCGGATTGCAGAGTGGTCGCCGAGTAGCCAGCCGCGGTTATCCCGCGCCCGCAACCGGCCGTGGCCATGGCGCAAGTGGCAAAGCTCAGGCATGCTGCAAGTGTGGCCTGCAGGATGAAGATGGAGCGTCGTGAGCATGCGTTGGCGGGGTGGCACGCTGACACGCTGGCATGCATGCCTCTGCGGGAGGCATAGTCTCCATAGTGGCGAGTGGCGAGTGGCGAGATAATCGCGACAACACACGTGCGGTGCGGCGTCCATCATGAAGGCTCATTCCGCTGTGCTGCCACTCCCAGCTCGATCACTACGACATCGTTCATAACTCCAGACTGCTGCCTAAACCCAAAGAACGACCCACAGCCCCACCCTACTCCAGCACGTCGTACAGCTGGCGCTCAAACTTGTAGTAGACGTCGTCGACGTACACGGCCGGCGCGACCGGGTTGGCGGCCAGGACCTGGGTGCACATGATGGCCTGGAGCGTCAGCAGCCCGTCTCTGCCCACTACTCACAGCAATGCCGGACGCCGGGTCGAGCCAGTACAGCGTCTTTGCGGCGCCGCCCCAGCTCCCGCTGCCGGCCTTGCGCCCGAGCTGACTGTCGACCGTGTTGAGCTGGAGGCTGAGCGAGAAGCCGAGCCCGTCGCCCGTATTGGCTAACAGCGTCTTGTCAATGGGCAGGATGGACATGAAGCCCGTGAGGTGCTCGTAGACCGTGTGGGCGCCGCCGCGCTCGGGCAGCGCGTTGGTGAAGAGCAGCTTGTAGCTCTCGGGGGTGATGATTCCCCCGGGCTTGGCCGAGGCGAGCACGCCCTGCAGGAAGCGGAGGTAGTCCTTGGCCTTGCCGTACAGCCCATCGCCGCCGTGGAACTGCTTCATGGTGTGAGGGGCGAGCGCGCGGAGGCTGGGCGCGTGCTGCAGCTTGCCGTCGGCGTCGCGGTCCGTCACCTGCTGCAGGCGGTCGATGTACTCCTGCGTCAGGATGAGTGTGAGGCTCTTGATCCCGAGCGGGGCGAAGATGCGCTCCTGGAAGTACTCTTCCAGCGACTTGCCGCTGAGCCGCTCGACGAGCACGCCGGTCCAGTCCATGCCGATGCCGTACACGAACGAGGTGCCGGGCTCAAAGAGGAGCGGAACCTCGAGCGCCGAGAGCCCGGCCTCCGGCGCCATGAAGACGGCCGGCGCGTTGTGCTCCTTCACCCAGCGGGCGTAGCGCGGGTCGAGCATCGGGTAGCCCAGGCCAGCAGTGTGCGAGAGCAGGCGGCGCAGCGTGATGGGGTTCTTGCGGGCCGAGAGCACCTCGTTGCCGTCGGCGTCGTAGCTCAGCACCGGGAGGGCCGCGAGCTCGGGCAGCGTCTGCTCGATGATGGCCGGGTCGTCGACCTGGATCTTGCCCTCGTCGACGAGCTGCAGCGCCGCGACCGCCGTAACGAGCTTGGTCATCGAGTAGAGCTGGTAGACTGGGCGTCAGCGCGCCCTGGGGGCCCACTCACTCGTCGTGTCGTCCACCTGCCCCTTGTCGGGCTGGCCCCAGACGCGCTCGCCCTCCGCAGCGAAGTAGAGCACGTCGTCGGCCGTGGCTGCGCCGAAAGCGAGCGCGGGCGTCTCGGGCGTGGCCACGCTCGCGTGGAGCAGCGCGTCGAGCTTGGCCTTGCCGGCGTCAGAGATGGAAGGCATCACGAGTGGTGGGGGGCAAGAGGTGCATCGGCGCCGCTAAATAGCGTCGGCCAGCCGATGCACCCCAACGCATTGCCTATCTACAGCCGAGTGATGGTGCCGACTGTGGGGTCGAGGGGCGCCCGATGAGGTCAGGATGGTGCCATGGGCCATCAAAGAGGTCAGGTGATGCACTGGTCAGAAGCGCTTTACCCGGCGCCGAGCGTCCCGGCGCCCGTAATCTTGCCCGCTGCGAGCGCCGACACCGAGATCAAGCCGGGTGGTGAGGGGGGTGCTTGACCCGGCTCTCGCGAGGCCGACGGCGTTGGTCAGTGACCCGGCCCTCTTCGGAGTCCGAGGTCAGGGCAGGGGGGTCGGGGGTGGGGGTATTGGTATCGGCGCGCGGTGCCACCCCGCGGTGGGTGAGCTCCGCGGGATATCCCTTCGGGTGTGGTGTGGGCCAGGAGATTGTCAGTGAGCGTGCCGTTGTCTCGTGCGCGATGAGCGCTTGTACAGACAGGACTGGAGAGATCAGTCGTTCGGTGGGGGAGGTGAAGGAGGATGGGTCCAGGTTGGCGGCCCATGGGGCACCGAGGTAAGGGCTCCTTCGAGCTCCTTCATAAGGGCAGGCCGGACACCACCACAGATTGCAGCTGCGACTTATGTACTCTTGGCCATGCCCTCGTACACATGCCGCACAGCGGATCCCACAAGAGCGTTGCACCATACTCGTGCCGCCGGCACTGCGCACTGTCTAAGTTGTTGCTAAACGCCTCGGCCCTCGGCCCGCTGGCCACTTCCTTGTCCACTCCCCCCATCCCCATCGTGCGTCATAAACGTGCAGGCCACCTGACCTCATGACCTCGTTTCGTTCCAGACCACGACATGCCGGGGCAACGCGCCTGTGTATGCTGAGTCAAGCAGCAGCCGTGCCGAGTATAAGAAAAGGAGGAGGCGGGGGCTGGCTCATCCCCTCCCCACCTATCGCGAGTGCCCTATCTGTCCGCTTCATCCAGCCCCGCCACTGCGACCAAGCCAAAACCCACAACTACCAGCGACCGCAACCCGCCCCCGCAATGAACCCCGCCGAGTCCAAGCGCTGGTCCGAGCAGAAGGCGGCCAAGGTCGCGACGTCGCCCACCCAGGCCAACGGACACTACTTCAACTTCCGCCGCACGTCGATGGACCAGGCGATGGCCGCCAAGTCGGCATGGCGCCGCGAGACGCCCGCGCAGCAGCAGGCCGCGGCTGACGCCATCAAGCAGCGCCGCGACTCGACCGGGTCGTCGGGGTCGGCCAAGTCGTAGGGGGCGGTTAGGAGCGTGAGAAGAGCGCCGGCGCGAGTGCCCGCGCTGGTGGCTGGGGCTGCGGCTTGACGGGCCGCATTCCACACCAGTTCAGAAGTCAGTGATAGGATCAGAAGTACGAGCGGCGAGATGTATGGATGCATAGTGTGCAGCGCAGACAGATGTCCGTTGCTGAGGTGCGGCTGGTGCGTCATATGCCGGCTGGCGGCGGACGCCGGTGTGGCGGATCACGCGCGCGCATCCCACTCCCCGACCCCCCAACCAATGCAAGATGCCTATCCATACACTCTACTCTACAGTCTATCCTAAGCCCTCTCCTTGGACTGCACCCGCCCCTCGGTGTCATTCGCGTCCCCCTCGAGATCCTCGAACCCGTGCCCGTCCATCCCGCGCGCCTCGCGCTGGATGCGCTCGGCGTCGATCGCGTCGCGCTCCTGCTGCATCAGGAGCTTGGAGTACTTGCTCCGCGCGCGGATCCGCGGGCCGTAGAAGAAGGCGACGAACGGCACCAGCGCGAGCACGGCCGCAAACGACGCCATCATGACAATCGCCCACCGCGGCGTCATGGCTCCGAACATCGAGTTGGTCGCAAAGGCGATACAGCCGCCTATCAGGTTGCGCGCGCTCGACTGGCCCGCGATGGCGGACGAGGCGTAGACGCCGTAGCATTCGCTGACGTAGGTGAATGCTGTCACGTAGATCATGAAGATTGCGGCTGGTCTGTCAGCAGAGGGAGGAGGAAGAGGGGGAGGAGGTTGAGGTGGCGGCAGAGGTTGGTAGGGTAGGCCGAGCCGACTCACTGATGACGACGACCTGGCCTACACACGACCCTATCCAGTGGATGTTGGGAAGCGCAGTGAAGCCCGTGATGAAGCAGCCGATGGAGAAGACGACACCGGCGACCATGGGCCCATACAGACGGGCCTCGACACCGACCCTCGGCGCGTTCTTGCGGTACAGGCGCTCCTGGATCTGGCCGCCGCAGAGACCAAGCACCGCACCGATACACGTCGTAAAGTACACCAGGCCGACCTCCTCCGTGCTGAAGCCCCAGAGGTGGCGCATCATGTACGGCAGGCCAGCGATCTGGACGTAGAACACACTCCACTGGTGTCGTCAGCGGCTGGGTTTGCCTGTACTTCATAGCCACTTACCGCCAGAGCGACCCAGAGACTGAAGAACATGACGATGGGCTCGGTGAAGAGGAAGATGAAGGGGCGGTACAGGCTCGTCGTCACAGCCTTCCAGAACGACACCTTGTCGACCTCGGAAGAGTGCATGTACACGCCGCCGTCGGCCAGCCCGCGCTCCTTGCGCAGCTGGGCGGCGCGGCGGCGCAGGATGATGTCGGTGCGCGTCTCCTTGAGCCCGAAGACGACAAAGGGGATCATGAAGCCGACACCAATCGTGTGGATGTACCACACCCAGCGCCAGGACGCGCGCACGTCGACAAAGCCGAACACGGCGCCGCCGAGTCCGGTCGCAAAGTAGACGATGAAGCCCGAGATGGCCATCGGGACGCCGCGGTGCGCGGGGATGAAGATGTCCGAGATTGTGCCGCCGACGACTGAGGTTCCGATGGATCCCGCGGCGCCGAGGAAGAAGCGGGACATCAGCACCGTGGCCATGTTCTTTGCGCTGTGGGGTCAGAGGTGCTCAAGCGGCGCGGGGACACTCACACGCCGTTGGCGAGGTGGAAGACGAAGAGCGCGATCAGGGCGAACAGGTAGACTGGGCGGCGGCCAAACTCCTCGGACAGGGGCGCGACAATGAGCGGAAAGATACCGGCCGCCCAGGCGTACAGGGCGACGCCTGCCTCGGGCTCGAACTTGCGACAGTGGAGCGCGTCACACGTCGACCCGACCGAGATGGCGAATGCTGAGGCGGTTGAGGCTGGGCGTGTCAGAAGGCTTGTGGGAGCACGCCTGGCTGAGACACTTACAACACCAAAAGGTGTACAGCAGCACCGTGGCCGTGATGAGGAGCTTGCGCGCCGAGGAGAAACAGATGGGGTTGTCGGGGCTCGCGGGCGGGAAGTCGACCCAGATCACGCGCTTGTCCGCCCCCTCGTCGTCCTTGGCGGGGACGGTCCCGTACGAGCACCCATCCGGAAGCGACTGGGGTGTGAGGGTGGCCTGTGATGTGCGCTGCGACAGGCGGCCTGGGAGCGTGCGCTCGTCGGCGTCGGGCTCGGCAGTGGGGGTCGCTGGGCGCTCGGTTTGTCCAAAGGACAATGTTTTGCTCATCGCGGTGGGTGTCGTCTCCCTCGCGGCACGACACGGGCCGTTATAAAGCAGTCAGAACGCCGTCAGTGAGAAGTATACAGTGAGACGAAGATGCCGATGCACGCATCAGTTTTGTCGTTCCGGGGATAGGCGGTACCGCGGCGCAGGCCGACAGTTGTGGTCATGCGATCGGTTGACAAACCGAGCTGGGCGAGAAGCGCGGGCGGGAGGGCGGCCGACTGGCCGCGGTCGTGGGAGTTGACCGCGCTGCCGCCGCCGCGCCGCCGCCGCACATTGATGCCAGGGGCTCGGAGGAGGACCAGGGGAGGCCGGTGATATTGGCCAGTTGAGCCGATTATCACCCACTGACACGCCTTGAGGTGGCGGGAGAGCGCGACGATGGCGCGGCAACTCCGAGCAAATGCCAAGCGAAATCGGTTTACCCGCGGCCAAGTGGGGCATGGGGGTGCACTCATAAGAATGGGGAGGGCACAGAAAACATCACAAATCGAATCGGCGAGATGGCCGAGCGGTCTAAGGCGCTGTGTTAAGGTGTGCATCAAGCATATCCGCAGTCTTCGGACGTGGGTTCGAATCCCACTCTCGTCAAATGGGGATTAAGTTCCTTCCAATATCCGATTCCTTTTTTCGTGGCGCTCATCCATGGGTGATCCATTGGCGCTGTGGCGCCAGTGTCTACGCATTGACCTCCGCTCGTAGATCCTCGAATGTCCTCGTAGATCTCCGGGCAGACAAGCCAGAGATCTCGTAGAGATATAAACGCGGTGGCGACGATACCCGGGCAGAGATACCAATCGCCACCGACCCTACCACACCATGTCCCTCCTCGTCCAAGGCCTAGACAGACCACATGCCAGCGGGCTGAGCCCGAGCGCGCGCCCATCATCGACACCGTCCCGCCTGCTAACATGGCTCAAGCCCAAGGCGCGGCGCGAGGTGGACCGGAACCGCACCGAAGCAAAGATGAGCCGGCAAGAGCTAGCCAACAGGCGGTTCCACTACGTCGCGTACCAGCGGTCGGACGGCGCGACGTGGTTCGGCGCAGAGGTGGACCCGACGGGCTCGAGCAGCGTCGACGGCGAGTGGCGCTGGGCGCTAGTCACCGCCGTGAGGAGGGAGCGGGTGCTGCGCGCCGACGCAGAGGTCAAGGCCATCGACTGGACAGAGTACAGCCACCTGCTAGAGCGGGAGGCGAGCAGCGTGAGTGCCTGTGGGTTGGGGGCGCGCTGACACCCAGTACCTCAAGGCATACGACTTCTTCCTGCTGACCCACCGGGGCGGGATGGAGCCCGACGACGCGCAGCGCCTGGCGCACCTGCACGCGCACGACTGGGTGCGCCAGACCGAGGACCTGCTGCGCGAGAGCAAGGAGCACGGGCGTGTGGGGGTTCTTGTGGCGGAGTAGCCGTGCTGGTCGCGGTTGGGTTGCGGGTGGCGAGCGCGCTGGTCGCGCTTGCTGGGTGGTAGTCGAACGAGAGCTTGAGCTAGAGCCGTAGCATGTTGACGAGTGATTCCCAGATCTGCTGGCAAGTCAGTGCGCGTGCTGGGACGCAGTGACCGGGAGCCAACATGGCGAGGGACGGGCGAGGCAGGCTCCGGTAGACGGCTCGGAGGAACCCGACTGCTCGCCACCATGTCGTCGGCCGCTTCTTGGAGCCCCGTGCAGAGTCACCGCGTGCATCAATGTCCGTCAGTTGACTAGTTGACACGAGCAGCCAGAGCACCAGCACCTCTCCACCGCCCACTCCACCATGTCGCTCACCGTCAGCGGGCAGGACCGGCCCCACGCCAACGGGTGGGTGAGTGCCCCGCCCCGTCGCCGGCTCACGCCAGACCGTGAGCGCACGAGGCCCCGCCACCTTCAAGCGGGTCACGCACCTCGCCTTCCGGCGGCGCGGCGGCGACACATGGTTCGCAGGCGACGTTGACGACGAGGCGTGCCACGCCGACAGCGCCGGGCGCTGGTGGTGGGTCATCTGCCCCGCTGTTCCGGGCGCCGAGGTCGCCCACCGGCTCGACCACGAGGTCAAGGGCATAAGGAGGAAGGAGTACGACCGGCTCCGGCGGGCCGAGGAGGCGGTCGTGGGTGCGCTCTCTTGGCAGCTAGCTCACGCAGTACTGGCCCGCGTGGAGGGCCATGTATCACCGCGAGAGCGCCGACCTCCTCGCCCACGGCCGCACGCATGCGCCGCTCACCGCTGCAGAGCAGGAGCACCTTGTCGCACGCGCACACGCGTACGCGCACGCCCGGGTTCGCAGCGCCGAGGGCCGCGCAGGCAGGGAGTGGACCCCGGGGAGGGTGTACAATTTTGGAGCGTGACCTCGTAACCGTCGGGTCCTCATTCGGCGCGTCGTGGATATGCATACTTCAGGGGTGCCGTGTCAGTACCGGCGGGGTGTTGCATTGTCACTGTTGTCAGTGGACGACGCTGCAGACGAAAATTATGCATGCTGCAGTGCTGGTGGTGGGTGTTGTCGACCGCACAATCCTCATGGCGTGGTCACATGGCGCGACCACGCCCCAGGATCAGTTGTCATCAGCACACTACCTGATCTCTGCGGTCGCCATTGTGCATGAGGCCCCGCATCTCTTTGCGGCCTCAGCGGTCGCCAGAGCTGCCGCGCTGACAACTTATCTTGAGCGGGCTGGCTGGTCAAGCGCCCCCGACAAAAGTCATGGCAGCCACACCACCCATGTTCCGCCGCGACGCCGACGCCGACGCCGACTGCTCCGCGTCGTACGCCGACACGCACTTCGCCGTGCGCGTCGCGTCCATCTTCGTCATCTTTGCCACGACCCTGCTGGGCACGCTGCCCCCGATCGTGTGGCGCAAGTCGAAGAGCATCCCGCGCGCGCTGTTCGAGTGAGTCGGCTGCCAGGGCCATTGACGACTGACCCCAGCTTTGCAAAGTACTTTGGCACGGGCGTCATCATCGCCACGGCGTTCGTACACCTCCTCGCGCCGGCCGTCGAGGAGCTGTCCTCGCCCTGCCTGAGCGAAAAGTGGCACGAGTACGACTACGCGTTCGCGCTCGCCATGGCCGCCGTGCTCGCCATGTTCTTTGCCGAGGTGGCCGCGTATCGGATCGGCACGGCGCGCCTCCTCAAGCTCGGGGTGCGCATCGGCGAGGAGAGGGAGGAGGAACGCAGCAGGGACGAGGAGGCGGCGCTGGGCAAGCCCGAGGCCGTGTCCAAGCCGGTTGACTGCGACGAGCCGGCGTGCGCCGAGCCCGAGTGCGGCGATGACGACTGCGCCGAGCTCCCGTGCTGCGACGAGGACCTCGACCCGCTGTCCCAGCCGCCTAGCAACGCCGAGGCCGCGGCGCAGCTCATCGCCATCGGGGTGCTCGAGTTCGGCATCGTCCTGCACTCGATCATCATCGGGCTCACGCTGGCCGTGAGCGACGAGTTCATCGTGCTCTTCATCGTCATCGTCTTCCACCGTAAGTCGGAGCCCTGGCGGCGCTGACAGCAGAAATGTTCGAGGGCCCGGGGCTCGGGTCGCGACTCGCGACGCTGCCGCTGCCTAGGTCGGCCGGATGGATCCGGTACACCGGCGCGGTCCTGTACGCGGCCTGTACGCCCGTCGGCATCGCGGTCGGGCTGGGCATCCGCGAGGGGTTCAACGGCAACGGCGCCGTGTTCAACGCCGTCGCCGGCATCCTCGACTCGCTGTCGGCCGGCATCCTCATATACACGGGGCTGGTCGAGCTCCTCGCCCACGAGGTGCTCTTCAACCCGCGCATGATGGGCGCGTCGACCCGCCAGCTGGCGTACGTCCTCGGGTGTATCGGCCTCGGCGCGGGCATGATGGCGCTTCTGGCCCGGTGGGCGTAGACTTGTACGAGCATGCAAGAGAGTGTCTGGAATGGCAAGGAAGAGAGCGCTGATGTCAGCGCGGTTGCTTTCTATGGCCCAGTCGCGTCGGCTGGATGGATCGGGTACAAGGGCCGGTGGACATTGCCGATACCCGAACCCCACAGCATATAACACATCCCCTCCCCGCATCTCTCCCTCCTCCACTCACCCACAGACACACCATGGCATCATCCGAAGAGCACTGGGACGGCGAGGCGTACGCCGAGCGGCCGGGGACCCGCGAGATGGCCAAGGTCAACGGCAGCAAGAACATCCCCACCGCGCTCGCTGCCGCCGGCATCGACCCGGCCACCTTCAAGCAGCTCGACCTGCTCGAGGTCGGTGCGGGCGTCGGAACCGTGACGCCGTACCTCGCCGACACGTTTGCGAGCGTGCACGCGCTCGAGCCGAGCCCGTCGATGCTCGCCGTGCTGGCCAAGGACGCGGTCGCCTCGCGCAGCAACGTGACGTACTCGCAGCATCCGGTGACGGCGCGCACCGGCGCCGAGTTCTCCACGCCCCTCCTGTCCCCCACCCCGGGTGACAGGGAGCGCAGGCTCGTCCCGCCCCGCGCGCAGTTCGACGTCGCGATCTGCACGCTCGTCGTGCACCACGTCGACGACTTTGGGCCGTTCTTCGCCGGCGTGCTCTCCCTCCTTAAACCCGGAGGCATCTTCGTCGCCATCGAGTTCAGGCGCGACGACGACGGTCACGACCTCCAGAAGCAGTACCACCTCGAGCTGGCCCCCGGCATGGTGCCTGTGTCGGACGACGACGCCGTGTTGCCGGACGATAACCACTTCCGCACGGCCTACTCGCACGAGTCGCTCGGCGCGCTGTTTACGAAGAACGGGTTTGTCGACGTCGGCGCGACCGACGTGCAAGGGTGCCAGGCGTTCGGGTACGACGGCCGCAAGGCGGTTCCGGCGATTGCCGCGTGGGGGAGGAGGCCGGCGGCCTAGGTGCGTGCCGTGGGCGTGCAAGGCTGATGCGAGCAGGCTCGCGGGGTCGGGCAGAAGTAAATCAATTGACACCACGATGCAAAGGCGATACCCAGGGCCGCGTCGCATAATCACCCACATACAAACTACAGCTGCTCACCCTACTAACCCCTAGTCATGGTACTGGCCCTTGAAGCCCGGCACGATCTCCTGGCCGTCCTTGGCCCTGAACACGCTGCTCTTACTCTGCTGCCACGTCTGCTTGGCGACGGTGAACTCGTCGATCGTCGGCGCGGGCTTGCCAGCGCGCTCAAAGTCGTTGGCGGTGAAGCCCTCGCGGGCGAGGACGGGGCTCGCGAGCGTCTTGAGCACGACGCCCTGGTTCGGGCGGGCAAAGTACAGCAGGCCGAGGCGGTCGACGTCGCGCTGGTCCCTCGGGGGCACGTGGACGCGGTGGATCGTGCTCCTCACATAGCCGCCGGTGAGGAAGGACAGCGCGTCGCACGCGTTGACGGTCAGGCTCGCGTCGAGCGGCTTGGCCCACTTCCACGCGCCCGTGTCGTGGTCCCGGATCTGCAGCCCCGCCACCGGCTGCCTAAACAGCAGCGTGAGGGTGCCGAGGTCGGTGTGCCCGGTGACGTAGAGCCCGTCGCCCTCCTCGAGGCGCTCGTAGTCCTCGGCCGGGTGGCGGTTGTACTTCATGTACCGGAGGTGGTCTTCGGCGCGCTTTCCCCACTGGTGGAGGTTTGTGAGGGCGTCGGGCGGGAGCTCGAGCGCGGTGGCGATGAGCGTGAGGAGCGGGGTGAGGACGTGCTCGTGGAGCTTCTCCTGGAACCCGCGGATCTCGGGCAGGTGCGACTCAATGAGCGGGGGGAAGGCCTGGGGCACCTCGGGCTCTAGCCGTCAGCATGCCCTACACCGGCGGCTCACTGGGAATGTTGTACACCTCGACGCGGTCCGGCACGCCCGAGCTGAGCACGCGCCGCCCGGCGGGCCGGTACCCGTTGTACTCGCCGTTCTCGAGGTCGGGGACGTACTGCAGCTTCTCGGCCAGCGGGAGGCCGTAGAACTGGTCGCCGATGGCGAACTGGCTGTCGACCTCGGCCTGGCTGATGCCAAAGTTTGTGACGTAGAAGAAGCCCTTTGTGCGGAGGGCGTCGATGAGGGTTTCGGCGAGCTGCGCGCGGCCCTCGGGGGTAGCGTTGAGCGAGAGGTCGATCGTCGGCACTGGGGTCAGCGGGGAGGTGCGGGCGGCTCACGGTCGGCCCAGTCGAGCGCCTCCTGCGTCTCGGGGACGTGCGCGTAGCTGGACAGCGGGACGGCGATGGGCATGGCGGGGGGATTGAGTGGTGGCTCCTGGCCCGTGGCTCGTGGCAGGCAGACCTTCTTATTGCCCCTTGTCGAGGAGCAGAACAGCAAGGTCGCGCCGAAACTGCTCCGGCCCACGTCCGACACAGCAGCGTCTGACGCACCCCAGCGCATCGCACATCGCCGACACCGATATCGCTGACGCCATCCCGCGTCACCGCCACGACCAGTCGCCGTCCACCCTCGCTCCTCCATCCCGAAACGAACCACCGCACCGGGCACACAGATATTCACCGATAAGTCGCGGGTTGCACAGCGGCGTTGGCCGTGCGCAGCTGCAGAAATCACAAGCGCCAGGCAATGTCGACAGGTCCGGCGCCGATGGCGACATGCACGCGCCGAGCGAGCCCTGAGGTGCGCAGCATCAGCCCCGTGCCGCCCTCCCACTCGCTCCCTGCTCCGAGCGGCGGCGCGCCGTCTATCTTTGGCACGGATTCTGCGCGGCCGTCTTGGCAATCTGCACGAGGCAGCTGCTCCTAGCTCGCAACAGCCTCGGCCCGAGCTCCGCCGGCTGGCTGGCGGCCCTCCGCAATGGCGAGCTCGAGACCTCCGCGATGGCGAGATCGTGCGCCATGCATGCGGCTGGCAATGACTTTTCGCGCTAAGGCGGCCACTCGCCCGCGGTGTGGCACCAGCGGCTGGGTCGGTGAATAAAGACGAGACGGCGACGGGGCACGCCGGGCACTAACCACCCCCGCCATGTCCAAGCTCGTCGCCGCGCTCAAGCGCAACACTGTCGGCGCGGTCCTCGTCGACGTGTTCGACTGGTACCCGTGCGTTTGGCGCCCGTGTGACACCCGTGTGGCACCCGCTGATACCCCAGGTCGCACCTTCCCCAGCCGGAGCGCAAGCTGCTCCGCAAGCTCGACCTCACGATCCTCATCTACGCCTGCCTGTCGTTCTTCTGCAAATTCCTCGACCAGTCAAATCTGACCAACGCGTACGTGGTGGGTTAATGCAGAGTTTGGAGTCACGAGAAGGTGCTGAGTCGCAGTCCGGGATGCGCGAGGACATCAAGGCCTACGGCAACGACCTCAACTACTTCAACGTCGCCTTCTACTGCGGCTATGTCATCGGCCAGATCCCGCTCATGGCCGTCATGACGCGGCCCCGCTTCGCGCCCTACCTCCTACCCGTGCTCGAGATCATCTGGTCGGGCCTCACGTTCTGCGAGGCGCGCGTGCACACCCCGCGCGACCTGTACATTATCCGCGCGCTCATCGGCTTCTTCGAGGCGCCGTCCTTCGCCGGCGTGCACTTCATCCTCGGGTCATGGTACCGCCGCGAAGAGCTGTTCAAGCGCGCCGGCGTGTGGTTCATGGGCAACTCGCTCGGGTCCATGTTCTCGGGCTACCTCCAGGCCGCGGCGTACAAGAACTTGAACGGCGTGCACGGGCTCGCGGGGTGGCGCTGGCTCTTCATCATCGGTGTGTGGCACTGCTAGGCTTGGCTGACTCGCAGACGGCGTCATCACCCTCCCCATCGCGTTTGTGGGCTTTGCATTCTTCCCTGGACTCCCGAACTCGCCCAAGCGCTGGTTCATGACAGACGACGAGTACGATCTCTCGCGGTCCCGCATGCCGCCCCACCATGGGTACGACAACGGCATCAACTGGGCCAACATCAAGTTCACGCTCCGCCGGCCCATGTGGTATCTCTGCGTCTCGGCCTACGTGTGAGTGTGGGTTTGGGGGCCACCGCTCACTCCAGGTGCATGATCCAAGGCTCCTACTTCATGGACTACATGTCCCTGTGGCTCAAGACGCTCGGTCTCAGCGTCGAGAAGGTCAACACGCTCCCGACGTTTATGCGCCTCATCCAGGCGCTGTCGTCCTGGCTCGGCACCACATTCGCGGCCACCGTCGGCGCGCCCTACATGTGGTCCTTTGGCAACTTCTTCATCTTCGTCTGCGCTATCATCCTCACAGTGTGGCACGTGCCCAACGCGCTCAAGTTCTTCGCCTTCTACTCGGCCGGCACGTCGGCCATGAACTCGCCCATCTTGTACTCGTGGATCAACTCGGCCCTCGGCGAGTCGCCCTCGGAGCGCGCGCTCATCCTCAGCTCGATGATGACGCTGGGATATTCAACCTACATCTGGATCCCCCTCTTTACCTTTCCAACAGTAGACGCGCCCCGCTTCCCCAAGGGATACCCCGCGACCATTGCCTTCTTGTTCGGCTTGTGGTCCATCGTGCTCTTCAGCATGTGGTATGTGCCCCGGTACCTCGCCCGCGATGTGGCCAGGCGCAAGGTCGATGCCGCGGACGAGGCGCGGGCAGAGGAGGAGCTGGGAGAGGTCGACGGCGAGAGCAAGGATGGGGACGACGACAGGGAGAAGAGGGTTTAGAGTGTTAGAGAGTTAGGGCAGCATGTCATTGGGATTGCTTGGCATAGAGACGTGTGTTTTTACAGCACAGCGGCCACAGCTGTGATATTAAATGAACGGATTCGTTACGGGCGATTGTGGTGGGTCCCATCTACATCACCACCCAGTTGGCCATAAGGACGAGTGCCAGACCCCCAAAGGTCATCGGCATGTGCGTCGACTCGGCGGCTCCCTGCGAAGGTCAGCCAGCGCCACACCATGGACTCACGCTTGGCCTTGACGTCGTGGCCGACGCGTTCGCGGCGGATGACACGGATTGCGAGCGCGAAGCCGAGGTCGATCCCGTGGCCGATGCCGAGCCCGAGGACGTGGTCGTCTGAACAGCCGGCGGCGTCGCTGACCCCGAGGACGACTCAGTAGTCGACGCCGACGCTGAGGGCGTCGCAGTCGTCTCAAGCACCGACATCGACCCCTGCTGTGACGAGGTCGACGACGACGTCGACGACGGCACCGACACAGACAGGCTGCGCGTGACGGAGGCACACGCCTCAGTGAAGCCCGACGGGGGGTCAAGTGGCGAAACATAGCTGTTGCAGTACGACCAGGTGTTGCACGCGCCGTCGCGCATCCTCTCGAGGTTGAGCTTGTCGTCGGAGCTAATCGGCGTCAGCAGGGCCGCGATGCATGCGGTGCACGTCTGGTAGCGGTCGAAGAGCGCGGCCTGGGGTCAGTGCAGTGCTGGTTGGAGACCCACGGAGCACACGGTGCGCTCTGGCCCGCCGCTCCAGCAGCAGATGTCGGCGGCGAGGCACTCCTTCCCGCATTGGCCGGAGACGACGAGCGCGTGCGCGGCTGGCTGTGAGCGTGTTTCGCCCCCGACTCACTGATCGCGCCGAGGAGGGCGGCTTTGAGGATGAGTTTCAGCATCGAGGCGTCAGTGGATGGTAATGAGTTGGGGAGCGACGAGGCATGCAGGAGAGCGGGTGGGGAGATATAACACGGCAGGATGTTGCACGAGCCAGTAGAGTTAGAGGTCCATGAGCTCCCTGGCCTCCTCCTCGGAAGCGCATGTTCAGTGCACCCTCACCATCGCCAGGAAGCATCGGGCAACTCCTCTGAAACCGGTGCAGCGGCGGCGTAGGTATCTGCGCGTTGCGTTGTGAGCAAGAGGAACCCGCGCGCAAAAGAGGGAACAGAGAGGTACCCGCCAGAAGCAAACAAACAACACCGTGTAACACGGGGGGAAGGAAGGGGCCGAAGTGGGCACCTCACGTGGGAGGGGCGAGGACAATGCAGGCTTGGCGGTCGAGGCCCCTTCCCATCCGACCCCCTCCCCTCCCCCTCGCCCCCGCTCGTGCTCCCCCGCACGCTGCTCGGGTATGACTCCTAAAGTCCTCCCTGGACGCACGCTAACGGGTTTAACCATACGCTCTGCACGGGGAACGGCATGGTGAAGACAGGGTCAATGGCGGGAAGTCAGCGGTTTCGTAGCCGGATAACGCAAACTACCCTTGCCGAACAGCCGTGGCAGCCGACCGAACAGTGGAACAAGAGACAACACGACGACCAAGATGCAACACGCGCCCACTTGGACGAACGCGTCGTCGCGCTGCTGTAAACAAGTGCAACAGTATGGATGGGATGAAGGCTGGGAGGGGCGGCTTCACCCGGCCGCACACAGCAGTATGGATTTGAGAATTCAACGAACGTATGGGGTGGATGGAGAAAGTCCGGCGCGGGTCGGTGCGCTGTTTGCGACATTCGAGTCGGCTTAAAGGGCGAGCCAGGCGCCGCCAAGAACAGCACCAGTGAGGATGATGAAGTGGGGCGCGGCGACGACCTCGCCGGCCGAGGTCGGGGTGGCGCTCGCGGTGACCGACGAGGACGGCTTCTGGGCCGGGGGTGAGCGCTGCGCCTTGTCACTTGGAGAGAGGCACTCACCGAGGTGGTCGCCAGCGCGGCGCTGCCAGAGCTGGAGGGGTGGACCGAGGCCGAGCCAGTGGGCGCGACCGAGCCGCTCGCGTCCTCGCAGTAGGGGAGGAGCGACGACGACTGGGCGGCGGCGACGGCGGCTTCGGGTCAGAGCGGTGCCCGGTGCAAACAACCTACCAAAGGCGGAGATAACGAGGAGCTGGGTACGCATATTTGTTTGGTGGGTGAAGATACAACGGCGGGGGGCATGGCCGCGTATGCACGCTCTTCGCCTTTTAAGATGCATGCAGGCGCCCAGCTTGAGACAGTGCTCGGGCGTGCATTGCTGTCGTGTCGCCCCCTTTCTCTCGCTTACCCGAAAGTGTTAGGTTGTCGCCATGAACAAGGCCGAGTAGGATGGGTTCACTAGTGAGGAACTGGTGGGGTGGGGTATGGGGGGGAGGTGGTTGGCTGGCTGGCTGGCCGCGTCGACCGCGTCGGCACTATCCTGCTGGTGCATGCCTCAATCTGGCCCACATACTGCCCGTGTGAGGCCCTACTTCAAACAATAGACCCTGGACGACTAATGATACACCCACCAGTTGCGTCTCCGGGGATGGGCAAGACACTTTGTGGCTTCAATGTGGGCTCTCGCCTACTCCGCCTCTCCGCAAGTGGTTAGAGAGTCGGCAGACCAGACACGCCTCGCGACTATTCAATGGGGCCATTCAGTATAACACTGGCACGCTGAGCGCATCCGGCATAGTCAACTCGTACATAAGCCGAACACGCCGATATTGCCAGTGCAACCGTGGTCGAGCTGGCTGTGGATGAGTGAGGCGTGCCGTACTGGGGTAGACTTAGCCAGAGCCGGCCCAAACACCCGGGTCAACATGGCACGCCTATCCAAGAAAGCAGTAGCATATATTCAACAATGTCCTGGCGCTCTTCTGACCAGTCGCACGAGTCGATTAGGCGTCAAGCGCATTAGAGTGCGAGGAAGATGGTGCTGCCGATCACGGCGCCCGCGAGCACGACGTGGGGCCCAGCGAGGGGGTTGGCCCCGCTCTTGCTCGACTCGGCGGCGGCGGCGGCAGCGACCTAACAGTCAGGCATTGTTTGTGGAGGGCTACTCACAGTAGCCGCAGGGGAGGTGGTGCTCGCGGCGGCCGACGACGATGACGGCGGCGACGACGAGACAGGAGGAGCAGGGGGAGCGCTCGGGGCTGCCGTAGTGCTCGGAGCGGCAGAGGTGGCGCGGGCGCACGGCTTGGAGGCGGACGCAACAGCCGCTGGGGGTCAGCTTGGCAGAACACCCGACCCACCAAAGGCGGCGAGGACAACGAGCTGAGTACGCATGGTGAGGGGGCTCTCAGTAGACTTCTGGAGCGTGAGAGCTCCCTCTCTCCGTGCTCAGCTTCCCATCTTTATCTTGCGTCGTCGCTCGCAGCTCCGTCATGGACAGCGGCATGAACGCATGAATGAGAACACATGGTGCCACAGCCGCAGCGTGCTAGAGGCCAAAGGCGGAGCAGTGGCGCAGTGGTGGTGACATTAGCCGTGACGTCGTTTGCTCATGTCTGCCCAAGCCCGAGAAACAGGTCTTAGTGCCTATTTCGGCCGCCGGCGCCTCGGACCCAGCCGACATGTGCACTGCCAAAGCGGGGCTTAATCCGCAGCATACTGGGTTAGGGATCTCGTTAGATGTTCCTCGAGGCTGTTAAGAAGATGGTTTGGGGATGCTAGTGAGCGCTACTATCCTAGTATTGGTTAGGAACGCCGAGGTGCTGCGACGTTGACGCGACTGATTTCGTAGCCTGGGCTGTGTTTCGGGGGGTGGCCGTGTGCCGGATCGGCACCTTGCACGGCGTGGAGGAGATAGAACGGCGCGCCTGGTCGTCGAAGCGTCGCTGTCGAAGGTGATACAGGCGCTGGCAATGCTGTCTGCCATTGAAAGCAACGACAAGAACGACGAGCATGCCCCAATCCTCCATCCTCCTCGAAATCGACATCAACACCGTCAACCGGCGGGATCAAATCCACGTGGCTTTCAATGTATGTAACCTCCACCACACGTCATGTCGGCGCGCGGCGCGTCGTCAAAGTTGTCCTTCCTCGTCTTCCTTCTCTCTTCTCATTATTCTCTCTCTCTCTCTTGTCGGTCGACTACCACCAACCATGGGTATCAAGGGTCTCACAGCGCTCATCAGC
The DNA here is from genome assembly GCF_041260175.1 of Vanrija albida. Lineage (NCBI taxonomy): Eukaryota > Fungi > Basidiomycota > Tremellomycetes > Trichosporonales > Trichosporonaceae > Vanrija > Vanrija albida. The sequence goes on from NW_027191423.1 coordinate 3,121,086, forward strand.
GAGCACGCCCCACGCGCAATGCGCGATCATGAGATGAAGACGGTAGGTCGAGTTGAGCAGCCTCTAGACCTCGACTAACCCCGCAGCTCTTTGGTCGCAAGGTCGCCATCGACGCGTCAATGTAAGCTATCCAATGGATGAGTCTAGCTCACATCAGGTCGATCTACCAGTTCCTCATCGCCGTTCGCCAGCAGGACGGCCAGATGCTCATGAACGAAAGCGGAGAAGTGACTTCGTGAGTTGCCTCCCCCCGCCGTCTCCTGACAAGTAGACATCTAATGGGCTTCTTCTACCGTACCATTCGCATGGTGGATAATGGCATCAAGCCGTGCTACGTGTTCGACGGCAAACCACCGGAGCTCAAGTCGGGTGTGGTGAGTTGACCCCATTTGGCTCAGTCCTAACTCCTCCGCCAGCTCAAGCAGCGTTTCGGACGGCGTGAGGAGGCCAAGACCGCCGAAGAAGAAGCTCGCGAGACGGGTACCGCCGAGGATATCGACCGTCTCTCCAGGCGGCAGGTCCGCGTGACCAAGGAGCACAACGAGGAGTGCAAGCGCCTGCTCGGTCTCATGGGCATCCCCTGCGTCACTGTGAGTGTGTGCTGTGGGCCCGGAACTGACGTCAGGCGCCTGGTGAAGCTGAGGCTCAGTGTGCGGAGCTTGCTCGTGCCGGCAAGGTGAGGCTATTCAGCAGAGTCCCTCTAACGTCTTCAGGTGTTCGCCGCCGGTTCTGAGGACATGGACACCCTGACGTTCCACACGCCGATTCTCCTCCGCCACCTTACGTTCAGTGAGGCCAAGAAGATGCCCATCTCGGAAATCAAGCTGGACGAGGTGCTGGCCGGGCTCGAGATGACCATGGACCAGGTGGGTTTGCGACCGGAGGTTTGCTAACCCACCAGTTCATCGAGCTCTGTATTCTCCTCGGCTGCGACTACCTCGAGCCCGTCAAGGGCGTGGGACCCAAGACTGCGTACAAGCTCATGAAGGAACATGGCTCTCTCGAGGAAGTTGTCAAGTTCATTCACAGCAAGATGGCCGAGAAGGAGGCTGAGAACGCCAAGGCCGCGGCTCTCGCGGCCGAGGACGAGAGCGAGCCGGAGAGCGAGGACGGCGCCGCCGACTTTGTCGTCAACTCTGACGGCGAGGAGGTGCCAGCGCCAAAGCGCTCGCCCGTCAAGAAGAAGCCCAAGAAGAAGGGAACGAGCGCGGGAATGCAGATCCCGGAGTACTGGCCATGGGAGGAGGCTAAGAAGCTCTTCATCACGCCCGACGTCACCAAGGGTGACGAGCTTGACGTAGGTAGACTGTACTGCGTTGTCGCTGACCCACCAGATTGACTGGAAGGCGCCCGACGAGGAAGGCCTTGTGGAGTTCCTGGTCCGTGAGAAGGGTTTCAAGTGGGTCTTTCTGTGCTGTGCTACGCTGACAATTAGGGAGGACCGTGTGCGCGCCGGCTCGCAGAAGCTCGCCAAGATGCTCGCGGCCAAGCAGCAGGGTCGCCTGGACGGCTTCTTCAAGGTCATGCCCAAGAAGGAGGACGACAAGAAGGCCGGTGCTGCCAAGGGCAAGCGCAAGGCGGACGAAAAGCCCAAGGCTGCCGCCAAGAAGAGGAAGTAGGCAGGGGGCACCACATATGAGGGGTGCGTAAGGGCAGTGAGGCAAGGGAGCACTATTCATGAGGGGAGAGGGGCAGGGGTGACACCATGCGTTGGGAGACTGAGTAGTTCAGCTGTACATGTGTATATCGGATACATGTTTGATGATTCAACGGGCATGCAACTATGTAGGGCCGCAATTGCTCTGCCGCGGGACACACCTGCAGTGACCTGTAGTCTCCGTAAGACTGATTCTTCGGCTCGTGCCGCTCAATGCTGACGGTCCGCTCATGCAGAGCAGGAGTGGTGGGTACAAGCGATGGGTGGGGAGTGGTGGTTGACGGCAAAGGGACGAGTGTGCTCAGTATCCAGTTCATGCCGGAGCCTCGGGCATAAAGAGAGGCAAGTGCAACACTTGAACCGGGCTCATGTACCCCAGATGGATTGGGGGTGCGGGTGGATGCGTGGCCTCTCCAGGCGACCTGGGCCTCAGCTTTGGCGGTGGATGCCCCCTGCCCCCCCCCCGCGCTCCTCCCTCGGCAGAGGGAACCATGTAGCATCTCTCCAGGGTGTGGGGGCAGCCATACACCCGTACCATGGTGTGCGGAATTTTGCCGATCGCAGGGACCAGGTCGTTGTGGTGGCGCGAGTCCAGTCCCGGAGACGGCCAAGAGCACATGGAACACGCTCCCGAGACCTCACCCTCGCTGTCCCATGTCATTGTCTAAGCCCTTTGTCAGACTCCTTCCCAGCCAGCCAGCCTGGGAGACAAGGTGAACACTCTATCCCAGAGCTCTGACCGGCGACGAAGCGCACGGAGGCGCGCTCCATGGCACGCTCGTGGCATCCGTCCACGAGTTCTCGGCCACTCCACGGCCCGGGGGATGATAGCGGAAACCTTGAGGTCCCTGGCCGGCGGTCCGGCATAGGACCATATGCGACCTTGTTTCCCAGCACGCCCTCCAGGACGAGGGAACGACTCGGGCAGGAGCAAGGCTGTATCGGGGAAGAAGCGTCGGACAAGGTCACACGCTGGACGATCCCAGGACACGACTCGCGGGGACACTACGGCTTTGGTGACATGGGGCCTCGGGCTTGTGGTTTGCTCCGAGGCATTCTCGAGGCCCGAAATGTGCGGAGCATTGGTCTTGAAGCGCGTTAGAAGCTCCTTGCTCTGGAGTGTTCCCCGAGGACCAAGTTCTTCTCTGGCCGCTCCAGGACGACCACCAACAGGGATGGGAGTCGCGGAGATTTCCAGGCTCACCCTCTCGCAGACAAGCCACGGCAACCGCCCATCACCATCCGCCTCTACCCATCATGTGTGGTACGCGGGGGCACATGTGTCCATCGGGGAGGGCTGTCTGCTCCATCAAGCGGATTGAATCCACTCATCGTGTGTATTGGGGCATCTCTCTCCATACAATCAAACACGGTAGTTTTTCTGGTGAGTCGACTTGTCGGCTGTGGCGGTGATGACCCGCGAGTCTGAACATTGGGAAGCTCTTCAGATGCATCAACTGGGGCGAGTGGGGGATGGTGTGGGTGGTGTGTTGCGGGCGTTGATTGTGGCGTTTCCCTTGAGAGACTGTGTGCTGCCACCACTCGGCAATCACAGTGTCAACAGCACTGCCACCTGACTAGGCTGCTCGCCTCGCTGCACGCGAGTTCCAGCGGCTCCAACCGAACCACCGCTAATGGGAGCTCTTCCCTTGGCTGACGGGGCAGTCCGACTTCTGACGAGCTGAGCGGGGCATACAGGGGCAGGGGAAAATCTGGGAATGAGAACTCGACGACCAGGTGGCGGTTGCGTGCTCCAGGAGCCTGGCACCCCTGCTGCAGGCGGGCAGGGCATACCTCCACTCCCTGCTCCAGATGTTTACCAACATCAACTCCCTACCAGCAGCTTAGGAACATTCTGGCCAGAGAGACGTGGCGGAAGAAGCTCTTGACCTACCTAAGCGGGGGTTGTGCTCCCCTAGCTCGGTCGGAATGGCGGCGGAAAGGATGCGAAGAAAAACGTGCGCGCCGTCGCTCTCCCTGCGGGGGTCATAGTTCCAGAGACATGAGCCTGGCCGTTCTCCAGGATGTAGGCTACGGTCAGAGTGGTATGGCCTGGACTCGTAGAGGAACATCTCTCCCTCCTTCGAAGGGCGCGCAGGGATGGGTAAGCTCGCAATGCGCGCTAGCAGGCGCTGCTCCCCCGGCGTCACACTGACGTAGACTGGGTCTTTGACAAACTCGTTTGTGGTCACGTCAGGTGAGGCCGGGAACAGACTGGGCGAGCTGGAGGGGGGAAGGACGGGCTTGGGCCAGGGTGTGGGGCTGGAGCAGGGGTGTGGGGTTTGAGTAGTGTGGGCCACAAGATGCATGGCTTACAAGCTGAATGTTTGGGAAGTGATGGAAGCTGCGATGGGGGAAAGTCCCAGCGAGGTGAGGTGCGACTGTGGCCGGGGGATGCGGAGACACGAGAAGTATGTACTGTACGAGAGGACGAGCGACTAAATGAGAGAGTACATCTTATGGGGGTACAATTATCGGAAGACTATACAGGTATCGAGGTAGCGGTGAAGACATATTCGTAGGCGAGATTACTCGCAGCGCTGGAGGTGAGCTAGGGAGTTGGCAGCACGACCCGACTCACGATGTCACGAATGAAAACGTCGGCGACCTCAACATGGCTGGCCAAGTCGAGCTCACTGAGCCAAGTGACTACCTTGAAGTTGACAGCTGGGTAGTACCTGCGAAGGGTCTGTTCGAGAATGACGAGGGCCTCGTCGATGGTCGTCGCGGGCGGTGGACCCAAGGCAGCAGGCGCGAGGTGGCTGAGCAGCCCGCGGGCCGCGAGTGTGGCACCAAGCTCGCCCTTATAGGCCAAGTAATTGGCCTGGATTGTGGGCGGACGCGGGCGCGAGGCGGGAGGGGCGAGTGGGCGTGGCTTGCTGCTCGGGTCAGCCGAGGAGGTGCCACTGTCTCCGGGGCCCGCCGGAGCCGCGAGGGGCCGCGGGCCGCCGTGAGCTCCTGGAGGCGCCAGGGGACGCGGCTGGGAGTACGGGTTGGCTCCGGAGGTCGGTGTGAGGAGCCTGAGCTTGTCCTGAGTGGTCGTTGACGCGGTGCTGGTGCTGAAGTTGGCCGGCTGGGGGCGAGGCGTCGGAGGCGCGAGGGGTCTTGGGTTGTTCTTGCTCCTCAAAATGGTTCCGGAACCGGGAACTGGCCTGACACGAAACATCCCCGCTCTGAACGCGGGGTGGGGAGTGGGAGCAGGAGCGGGGGTGGGGATGTCGAGCTTGAGGAGCTTGAGGCCCGAGTCGGTATGAGCAAAATGCTGTGAGGATAGCGAGTTTGAGAAAGTTCCCGGAGTGTCGGCGGGGAGGAAGGATTCCTGGGTGCTTGGGAGGCCGGCAGGGGGAGCGGCGGGGCCTGGCTTGCGCGAGGTGATCCCTTCTTGCTGGATGTCCTTCTGGGGGGATGCAGCGGCGGCTATGGTGTCCGAGGTGGGGGAGCTGCAGCTGCTGCCGCCCTCGGATGAAGGATCGCTTGGGGAGCCAGCAAGCGCCGGGGAAGGGGGCGGCGCGCGCGAGTTCCTGCGCCGGCGCGAGCGCTTGCGTTCGGTAGGCGCGGGGCCCAGGGTCAAGGCCACCTCCGGGGTGATGGTAGCATCGTCTGAGGCGGCCGAGGGGGGGAGCGGGGTGATCGCGCTGTCGGAGAGAGCAGGCGGGCCGTGCGAGTTGCGGCGCCTGCGGGCGCCGTGCTTCCCGCGGCTGGGTGCCGCGCTCGGAGTGATGGGAGGGGTATCCGTGGGAGGTGGGGTCCTCGTGATGGCCACAGTGTCGGTGGCTCCCACAACGGGCCCGATGCGCTCGGCGAGAGCGGGCGGCGCATGCGAGTTCCGGCGCCTGCTCCTGCTACGTTTGCGGGAGGGGGTTCGGGAGTTGGTGTCTGCAGTAAGGTGGTCGGAAATGTCCGTTGCAGTGGTTTCGTCCATCGTCTCGGGGAAGCGCGTGGGCGCTGAGTTCGGGTTGCTGCTAGTGTCTGTGTTGGGGCTCTTTGGGCTGGTCCTCCCGGGGACGGTGGGGTCGTTCTCGGCTGAGATGTTGCTGTCCAGGTGGATGGGAACGAAGGGGGAAGGGATGGGAGCGCGGATGGGAGGGATGGGAGGGATGAGGGGGGACAAGCTTCTGTCTGGGCTGGGAGTGGGGATGGTGCTGGCTGGGCCCGGAGTCGCGGTGGGAGCGGCCGGGCGCCGCCTGTACGCCGGGATGGGGGCGAGGGCGTACTTGCCCTTGGGGCCAGTGGGCTTGGGTGCGGACATTGGGTGCGAGTTGGAATGGTAGTGGAGAGAGAGAGAGAGAGGGAGAGGATAGTGCACGACTATGTACTCTGCGCTGCATCCCATCACTCGGCCCCCCATCAACCCAACACGCACGTCGTCGCCACCTCGCCATCAACAAACACGAACCGCCACAATCAACGGGACCAAAACCACGTGCCCACGCGTTCGTCCGCCGGCGTCATCATCGTCGACCCAAAGCATACTCCATCGATCCATCACTCTTCCTGCATCGACATCAACGCACAATGGTCTTCCTCGACTACGCCTCCCAGCCCCCCAAGTGTGTACAGCTGTGCCCCCCTGACCAAGCTGACGCCCCAGAAACCTCCCCCCGCCGCCCGGCTTCGCGACAGGCAAGGAGGTCAAGGCCGGCCAGGCGACCGCGAGCTCCAAGGCCGCCGGGAGCAGCACCGAGCTCAAGCTCAAGCGCGCGTGGGAGGTGGCGTTTGCGTGAGTCGGCGGCGGGGGTGACGAGCCGGACGAATATACGAGTCTACGCCGGCCGCGAAGGAAGTCGCGCTGACCCCCCAGCCCCGGCAAGTCGCTCCCCATGCAGGCCATCATGCTCTACTTCTCTGGCTCGGGCGTGCAGATCTTCTCGCTCGGCATGATCTTCATGCTGGTTACTGGGCCTCTCAGCGCCGTCTCGGGCATCCTGAGGAGTGAGTTGTGGGCTTGGAGCTTGCTCACACCTAGCATTCGAGCCCTTCCGCATCGTTGGCGCCGACGGGAAGCCGTCGTACACGCTCCTCATCCCCCCCATGGCCGTGTTCGTCCTGTGCCAGGCCGCTGTGTGAGTCTGCTGCGCGATTGATCGATTTAGCTGACCACTCAGCTTCGGCCTCGGACTCTACAAGTGCTGGACGATGGGCATCCTGCCGTCCGGCGCGGCAGACTGGCTCCAGTTCGAGACACGCCCAGATGTGAGTTGTCACGCTCTTCATCCCAGCTCACACCCCAGGCGCCAGAATGGTCGTCGGTCCGCTCGTTGATATTCGGCTAGTGCAAAATGTATTACATGTGCTATGCTATGCTGGGTGGGGTACGCGCTACAGTCGCGGTCTGTCGTAGTTGAAGGCCTCTTCCGACGACTCGTCCGAGCTCTCGGGGTCCGACTCGACGTCGCCCCTGTCCGGGAGCGGTGGGGGCACCTCGCCGTTGCCAAACACGGCGGGCGGGACGACGACGCCCTCGAGCCGCTCGTAGAACAGCATCGTGACCTGCATCTGGACGTGCGCCAGCTGGAACACGTCGTCGCCGTACTCTGTCGCCGTCGTGTCGTCGAGCCAGAGCCACCCGCGCCCGGGCACACCGTACGGCGTGTCGGGTTTCCGCCGGATGCTCGTGTAGTGGCCCGAGTTGTGGTTGAGCCCGCGGTGCAGCACGACCGCGCGCAGCTGGTACAGTGCCTGGGGCGGCGGCGTGCCCGGCGTGGTCGGGTCGACGCCGTGCGCCATGTGCTTGCCAAAGTCGAAGACGAGCGGGAAGACGATGCGTGTGTCCTTCTTCTGCGGCGGCCACGAGATGAGGTCGGACCGGATAAAGTGCAGCTGGAGCATCTTTGGCGCGCGCACCACGGCCGTCCGCCGCACGCTGTCCGTCTGCACCTTGACCCAGTCGACGCCGTCTCCCTTGACCTCGACGACGGGCACGCCGGCGCGCACCATGGCTGCGAGGCGGTTGGCCGTGGCGGCAAGCGCCGCCGTCTCGCCCTTGGCCTTGCGCTCGCGCTCCTTCTCCTTGTCGCGCTTCTTCTTGCCCTTGGGCGAAGGTTCGGACGACGCCGCGGGCGCCGACGCCAAGTGCCGGTACACCTTCTCGGTGGCGACGAGCGTGCACATGTCACAGTTGACGCCGGGGATCGCCTCTGACGCGAGGTATGCCTGGACGCAGGCGTCGAGCGTAGTCGCGCTCTGCACAGCCGTTAGCGCTGGTGCCCCGGCAGTGGCTGGCGCCGCAAGCGGCCGACTCACACTCCGCCCCGGTATTGGCAGATCCAGGCCCGTGATAACATCCGTCATGATCGGTGTGTCGTACCCGCACCGCTGGCACTTTCGCCGTCTGGCAAGCAGCCCGTTCCAAGGCTGCTCGAGCACCTGGCTGCTAGGCGCTGGCCCGCGCGGAACGGACCAGGGGAACGGGCTGTTTGGCGACCCCGCAGCGGTCGCTACACCCTGCTTGTTCTGCACGACGAGATCGAGCACCATGCCGAGGCCGGGCGTCCTCGCGGCCTCCTGGCTGACCTTGAGGGCCTCGTCGCCGACCGCCGCCGCGAGGTTGGTGTAGAGCTCGTGCGCGTCCTGCTGCTGGCCCGAGGTGACGAGGTACTTTAAGCTCTGGACCGGGAGGAAGGCGCGGCACAGCGCGTTGGGATAGAGCACGCGCGTGCGGCGCGCCGTTCCCGTGTTGAGCTCTGTGATTGTTGCGCTGAGCTCGTCGGTGATGGGGGTGGGGATGTCGACCTCTGTCGCAAGGTCGACGACCTCGTCGAGGTGGCCGATGACGGTCGGCAGGGATGCCAGGCTCTGGATGACGCTGTTGAGAAAGCATAGCACGCCGTTCGGGTTGACCATGCCGGGGTAGTTGTCGCCTGGCTCGTGCTGGAGCTGCTGGAGGGGGATTGCGCGCTGGTCTGGGCTCGAGGCGAGGTTGAGCCCTGCGAGCTGGGAGAGGACGCCCATGATGCCGTAGAAGAGCGTCGAGACGTAGAATATGAAGACGGAGTACGGCGTCGGCTCGGGCGGGGGTTCATGGGGTTGTCGGCGCATAGGTGGGCGGGGTCGTCGGCATGGGGGTTGTGGATGAAGACGAGGACGAGTGGACAAGACGGGAGTCGAATGGGACGTGGTCTTCATCGATGTCGCTCGTATGCTCGTTGCTCGTTGCCGCCGTCTGCCGGCCCGAAAAACACAACGACGCGTTATTGTTCCCGCACAATCATCCATCTTGACATTCGACCATCAACAATGCCAGCAGACGACAGGCAGAAGAATGCGCGCGAGACGCTAGACAGTAGGTGTGCGTGATGGCAGCGGCTGACAATACAGCGCTGCACGACCTCTCGCAGCTGCTCCAAACGGGTGGGCTCTCACGCCGATCGGCGCGGCGTAAACAATACTGACGACCCAACAGGCCTCGACAAGCAGACACTGTCCATCTGCGTCGGCATGCTCGAGGCCGGCGCCAATCCGGACACGCTGGCGGTGAGTGGCGAGGCTGTGGTGCTGCCCGTGGCGAGGCGATGAGGTCGAGGATTGGGGTGGCTGCCTGGGCACGGACTGCCCCGGTCTGGCGTCGTCGCGTAGCCGGCCTGCCCTGTGGCGACGAGCGCGTCGATGGATGGCTGATGGACCCAGGCTGTCATCAAGGAGCTGCGCAAGGAGAAGGACTAGGCGTCTGGTTGCTGGCACTGCTGCCTTCTGCCGAACAATGGCCCGACCAGCCAGGCCATCACGATCACCGCGCCGCTACCCGCGCTACCCACAACCCCACCACACTGTTGTACTCCTGCATTCAATGTATCTATTTTACTAGTCGTGGCGCGGACGGCCGATGGACAGGGTGAGCGTAGAGGGGAGCTCAGTCTCGCCGACGCTGAACAGGAGGCTGATAGAGCCGCCGATCGCAAAGAGGATGAACAGCGACGCGCCGGCGAGGATGGCAAACGATGCCGTGTAGTCGTGCTTGGACTTGGCGGGGGCACTCTCGGTGCCGTTGGGCGCGCGCGCACCCACGGAGCGCGAGTAGTGGCGGTTGGCCGACGGCATGACGACGAGGAGGAGGGGCGGCGAGTCGGGCTGGGTCATCTGGGCGTGTTAGTGGTTGCGACTCCAGGGGATAACCCAACTACTCACCGACTGCAGACCGGCCTTGACGCCCTTGGTCGCCGACGTGTGCAGTGCCGAGCCGGGCTCGGCGAGGCCGAGGCGGATGGACACGGCGTCCCACTCGTGCTCAGCCGAAGACCAGAGGTGGTCGGCGAGCGCGACGAGGGACGCGAGCTCCTCGGCGAGCTTCTCGCCCGCTTCTGGTCATGTCAGCTAAGATTGTCACAGAAGGGTGCTCAGCAGACATACTGGACACGGCGAGGTCAAGCGTGTCGAGCAGGCTCTTGACGAGGGGAAGCTTGAGGACGCGCTCGACGGCGGCGCGCGCAGCGTCAAGGTACGGCGCCATGACCGACTGGGCGTCCCACGACTCCATGTAGAACGTGGGGGCTGAGAGGGTGTCGGGGAGGATGTCTGGGCGTTAGTACCACCTCATCCTGCAACCCACCCTTCAGCTCGGCGTCCTGGATCACGACGACGCGGGGCCGCTTCTCGCCGTCCCAGAGATGGAGGAGATGCGCCCACATGCCCTCGTTGTCTGGTGTCTCGTGCTGCGCGATGCCGGTAGACCCGCCCAGGTGGTTGGCGAGCACGGCCTGTGCCTGCTCTGCCGAGAGCGTGGGTGGGGTCTTGGGCGTGTCGGCGTGCGAGGTGGGAGGGGAGGGGAAGAGGAACACCTGGGCCTCGCGCGCCGACGCGACGAGCGGGAGCGCGAGGAGGAGCGGGTGCCAGAGCCCTGTAGGTTAGTGAAGCTCCAAGCCTATCAGTCGGCTAGCTCACTCATTGTTGTTTGTGCGTGATGAGGGTGTTGGCTGATGGATGTCGAGATGTCGTCGAGTGACAACCGCCCGCCGTTGGTCGCCGCCAGTGATCGTCATCGGATGGTGCAGGAGGCATTTGAATTGGCATTAGGTTTTGTGCAGATATTTGTAATGAAACCTGCACGTGCATTGCCGCCGCTATTACAGTGCTCCATTTAGCGGGAGTAAATATCTCCTCCTCGTGGTGCACGTGGATTTACAGCCGCTCCTTCCTCCACCAGAGTGGAGGTTGACTGGACTGGTTGTTGTGATGAAGGGTCTCGTCCATCTCACTCTCTCCTCTTGCTCACTCTCTCACTCACTCCCACCACCTACCATGCCATGAGCGCGCCGTCGTCGTCCCAGTCGTTCTGGGCAGAGGCCCTCGACCTCGCCGAGTCGATCGACGGCCCGGCAGAGGTGCTGCCGCTCCCAAAACGCGTCATGTTCGCCTCGTACGAAGTCAGTCCCGACACGCCAGAGACTCCGGCAGGGAAGCAAGCAGGCGTCGGACCTTCACCCCCCACCTCTCCAACTGCCCATGACCAAGGCCAAGAGTCCACTTCCCTCGAGTACCTCCCGAACCGTGTCGAGCAGCTGCCGGAAGAACATGCGTACCTCGCCAACCCGGAGTACGCTCCGAACGCGTTCGGCGACGTGGGCGACTACATGCGTAAGAAGGACATCAAAGTGCAGAACCAGAACCGGGAGATTGCGGCCGCAGGCGCGCACCTCGCGCAGATATTCGCCGGCCTCACGTTCTACATCAATGGGAATACTACGCCGCCGATGGAGGAGCTGCGCCGCCTCATCCTCATCCGCGGCGGCACGGTCGTGCCGTACGTCCGCACCAAGGGCGTCTTGGACTTCATCGTTGCCCCAGTGTTGACGCTGGCCAAGTTTCGCGAGTTTGCGCGGTACAAGGTCGTGCGGGAGGGCTGGGTGCTGGACTGCGTGGTGGAGGACAGGATCGTCGACTGGAGGAAGTGGCGTCTCCGACCGGAGGGCGAGGGGGAGACCGGGCTAGAGGATTTCTTGGGACGGAAGGGGGAGGTGACGGCGATGGAGCCTGTGGAGGAAGCAGAGGTGCCGCCGTCGGAACCGCCGAGTCCCCCAGCGACAAGGGCTATCGCCGCAACCCAAAGCCTCCTGCGTCCGGTTCGCCCGGCGGCCCCGACGGTTATCGAGCAAGGCCAGCCTCGTGCGGAGGACACAGAGATCAAGGAAGCGCCTAATGCTGCCCCTCGGTCAGAGGGAGCCTGGGACAACTACTTTGTCCATCGGTCGAATCAGCACGCCGCCCAACTCATGAAGTCAGACGAATTCCGCGTCAACAACACCTCGGAGCGGGGCAACGAATCCGGCTTCATCGACAAATTTTACCAGAATTCGCGGCTGCACCACCTCTCGACGTGGAAGGCCGCCCTACGCCTATTGGTGGCCGAGGCGCGAGCGTCTGTCGTCGCCCGGGTACCGACCGTGCTCCCGGAACCTGGGGCACAGCGATACTACTTTCACGTCGACTTTGATGCCTTCTTCGTCTCGGCTGGCGTTGCCTCGCGCCCTCACCTCAAAGGGAAGCCCGTCGTCGTGTGTCATTCGTCCGGAGGCGGGCGGGCCTCGACAAGCGAGGTGGCTAGTGCGAGTTACGAGGCGAGGGCCCTGGGCGTCAAGAATGGCATGAGTCTAGGCCGCGCGAGGCAGCTCTGCGGTGATGACCTGGAAACGATCCCGTGAGTCAGGCTGCTGGACGCTGCTAACGGCAGATACGAGTTTGACACGTACCAGTCTCACTCGCTCACGTTCTATAAGATCCTGCTGGGTTACGCCGACGAGCTCGAGGCCGTCAGCGTCGACGAGGCGCTCCTTGAAGTCACCGGCGCGGTGACTGCCCGCGCACTGGCACCAGAGGAAGCCGGCGTCAGGTCTCCCGACCCCGCGATCCAGCTGGCCGACAAGATCCGCGACGACATCCGTGCCGAGACTGGGTGCGAGGTGTCCATTGGCATTTCACACAACATCCTGCTCGCGCGAATGGCAACGAAGAAAGCCAAGCCTGCCGGGGTATTCCACCTCAAGGCCGAGGAGGCGCCGACGTTTCTCGCCGACCTGGATGTCGACCAGCTCCCGCAAGTTGGATGGTCAACACGAGCCAAGATCCAAGACGTGTTTGGAAGCACTCTGTGCGGCGCTCTGCTGTCGCAGTCTCGTGACTCACTGAGGCGTGCCCTCGGCCCAAAGACGGGCGACACTATCTATGGCTTCCTCCGCGGCCAGGATACTCGTCAATTGACACCAGACAAGGAGCGCAAGAGCGTGTCGGCCGAGATCAACTACGGCATCCGCTTCCGCACGCAGGACCAGGCGGACCGCTATGTGGCGGACCTCGCTGGAGAGGTTTCGAAGCGGCTGAAGAGTATTGGCGCTCGCGGGCGCCAGCTCACCCTCAAGATAATGTCTCGCCACCCTGACGCGCCGATTGAGCCGCCAAAGTTTCTCGGGCACGGCAAGTGCGAAACCTTCAATAAAGGCGGTGCGATCTCGGGTCCCCGAGGAACGGCGACGGACGACCCAGAGGTCATCGGCGTTGAGGCAGTCAAGCTCCTGGGGTCGATGCGGCTTGATCCGGTCGAGCTGCGGGGTGTGGGCATCCAGGTCACCAAGCTTGAGTTTAGCACCGGCCTGCCCAAGGGCCAGGGCCTATTGAGCACCATGTTCGGCAAGGCGAAAGCGGCGCAGGCTGCGAGGCTGGAGGCGGAGCAACAGGCTGAGGCGGAGCTGGAGATCGAGACGGCTGTGCCTGAGACAGCACAGGTCTCGTCGAATGAGGGCAGCGTGGAGCCCGACGTTCCCCCGGATGCTCCAGTCTCGCCTCCGCGCGCATCCGACGGCCCGTCCGACGTCGATCCGGAGTTCCTTGCGGCCATGCCACCCAGCATCCGTGCTGAGCTCGAGGCAGATCTGGCTGCAAAGCGTGCAGATCGTGGCAAGCGAAAACGCAGCGAGGAGACGACGCCTGGGATCGAGTGCGGAGACTCCGTGGGGCACGTCGACGTCGTGGAGGAGGTGGACGTGCCTGTCCGCACTGCTGGTCGACACAAGTACGCGCACATCACAAAGCAACTGCGGCCTAAGATCAAGACTATGATGGGCAACAAGGCGATTGCGGAGTTGCCGCTCTATACCGCCTGGGGCAAACAGCGGGCCACAAGCCGGAGCCGGAGCCACAGTATTGACCCGCCCGCCGCACCCGTCACGACCGATTCCGATTCCGATATTCAAGTCATCGGAGCTGACATTGCCAAGATTGGAGATTACGCCGTGGCGACATTGCGCGAGCTGGGCATCGATCTAGACGTGTTCACTGCGCTGCCTCCGGATCTGCAGCGCGAGGTTGTGCAACAAGAGCGGCAGCGGCTGCAACTGCGTCGTAACGGTGGCAAGCACAGCACGAAGGCTGCCTCGCCGGCTGCCAAGCGAGCCAAGACGACGGCAGCGCCCAAAATCGCTGCCACCCCCGCCATGGTCGTGCGCAAGCCAGCCCTCTTTGGCGCGCGGGACACGTCCGCCGTCGCTGATGTACTCACCCGCTGGGTGGTCACATGTGGCGACAACCCGCCGGCGGACGGGGATGTGGCGCGGGTGGGCAAGTACCTTGTCAAGTGCGTGCATGCGAGCATGGGCGGGGTGGACCATGTCGCCGTGCTGCTGCGGCACTTGCGGGGGCTGGTCGCGGACGGTGCGAGGGAGGCGGAGGGGGAGGGGGCGGGGGGAGCGGGGGACGCGTGGTGGGAGGTGGTTGAGCGCCTCAAGGTGGAGGTGGACACGGCGGTGGTGGCGAAGCTGGGCGCGCCGCTGCGTCTTTAGTGGGGCGGGGGGTGGTTAGTGTTGTTGTACAGTAGAGCATTAACAATGGCATAGGGTTGAGCCGGGTTGAGCCCACAACAACATGTAGTGTACAGAGGGGTGTCGGAGTCGGAGTCGGAGTCGCGTCGTCAATCGGTGGCGGGGGCCGGGGTTCTGAACGTCAGCCACAGAACCACAAAGCAACTCACACAGCCGTCGCCAGCAATGCGCAATCTTGCGCCTCCAGCTCCCCCGGCGCTCACGCATCTCGCCCTCGTCCCTCGCAGCGGCCTTCTCCTCGTCGATAGAGTAGACACTTGCGTCGTCCGCGCCAACAGGCCCATAGAGGCGCACGGCGTCAATGTCGGCCTGCGCGTGTTTCCGCTGCAGCTCGGCCTTCTGGCGCGCAGTAAGCGGCACGGGGGGCAGGAAGAGGAGCTCGCGGCCGTAGATCATGGCGGGGGTGTGTGTGTGTCGGTGTGACGTGCGTGTGGAGTGGCAGCTGGCCAAGCTCGACTTTATACGCGCGAGCAGGTGTCGGACGAGGCCGACAGCTGATTGTGTCACCTGCCGACGCTGGCCCGTCCTTGCAGCAGCAACCCAGCTCCCATGCCACTCATAACGTGCATCTGCCGTGCGTGGTCAGGTGGCCGCGCGATCGGCAATAGCCTCGGGCTGGTTTGGTTTGGGACACGCTGTTTGGCATGGTCGCGCACCTCGCCAGAGCTTCGGCGCCGAGGCAGGCCAGAGCCGCAGATAAGCCAAACCAAACCAAACCTTGCCGTTGGCCCCCTCCCACGCCGCCAGGCCCCGCCACTCGGCCGCCATAGCACCGCGGGCACGCTGCGGATGCCACCCAGCATGCAGCCTCGAGGCACCTCCCGCATCAGCTGATCGCCGAGCAGTGGAGCCTCGCTGGTGCATGCACTAACGCACCCACGCGGGGTCCACTACCGTGTCCGCCACCGTGTCCGCGTGCACACATGCATGATGACGTGCAGCGGCTCACCTCATATCACGCCGCCGTCCCGAGATGCGGTTTGCAATGCACAGACGAGTTTCGAATCTCGGTTGGGCCTCGGGCAGCCAAGAAATCGGCTCGGTCAGCTCGTCGGGCGTGGCGGCGCGGTGGCGAACGTGCCGACGCGTGTGCCGAGGCCGAGCGGCCGCCTCCTCCACCCTGTCTGCGCTGGTCGAGATGTTACGGCTCTTTGCGTCACTCAACCGCTCCCGAGCTCGGTTTGAGGAGTGGGATGGGATCGCATGCTTGCGATCTCATCTCGCCGGTCGCTTGAGCCCGCTCGATGACTACTGCGGATCTCGCTGCCTCCCCCGTCCTGCCACGCACGTTCTCCTCGCTGGCTGTGGCACGCATGCGTGCTCGCTCGTGCTCTGCCCGCTCGTGCTCGCGCCCGCTCGGTGCCCTCGGCGCCACTCCACCCCGATCCCCCGCTCCGAGCTCGGAACGCCTGCCAACACTGACGACAGTCCCGATTCCCCGCTGCCCCCCGTTATCGCACCCGACTGGCTACTGCCGCGGCAGCCCGCACCAGCCCGCACCCATCTATATGCATACAGCCTGCCCTAACCCCCGCCCTACTCACTTGCAGCACGACTTCTCGACACGCCGGCAGAAGCAGCTCGCATCCACCTGCACATCCGCCACAGCCAGCGCGAGGTCGAGCTGCGGCTTGATGATGCTCGCCTCGGCCGTCCGACCGAGGCGCACCAGGCACTCGTGGTACCCGTGCAGCGCCCACACATTGTTCGGGTGGCGCACGGCGCGCGGCAGCGCGTCAGAGTATCCCAGGTCCTCGGCATAGTACTTTGCGGCCTCCTCGACGTTGCCCTGCTCGAGCTGGAGCGCCGCGTACGCGTGCCGCGGCGGCTGCATCCACCCCCACGGCTCGGCGTACACGAGGTTGTCGCACAGGTGGATGCTCTTGCGTAGGTGCGTGAAGCCGCCCTCGACATCGCCCGCCCGGTAGCGTACCTCGCCCTCGAGCATCTCCTCGGCCACGTCGAGGATGTCGGACCACGAGTTGGGGAAGGCCTGCCGTGACGGCACAATCGTCTTGCGCGACTCGCGGAACAGCGCCTGCTCCGCCACCGCCTCCTCGTGCCTGTCCGTCAAGGCCAGCGCGAGCGCGCGGCCGTAGTGAAGGAACGTCGTCGTGACGCAGTAGAATGCGCGGTCCTCGGGGAAGGCCAGCGCGAGGATGTCGGCCCACCGCCCGAACCGCACCAGCACATGGACTCGGAACGTGACGAACCCCTCCATCCAGTCGATGATCGGTGGACTCGGGATACGCAGGAACTCGTCGGTCAGAGCCCGCTCCATGCGGTCGACGTTGTCAATGGCGACCTTGAACTGGCCGTTGAACATGGCGGCATAGATCGGGAACGTGTAGTCATGCAGGCGGTAGAAGGCGTAAAAGTCGAGCTCGTTGGCCGGGTCCTGCGCAGTGTACTTCTCGTCGGCGTCAATCGCGTCCAGGTTCGAGTCGATGCACCGGCGGTAGTCGCCGATGAGGATGTCGATGTGTCCGGGCATGTGACGCAGGTGGCCCGCGTCGGGGATGAGGTCGCGCAGCGCGTCGGCGGCCACCAGCGCCTTCTCGGGCCACGGGCTCAGCTCCATCAGGTGGATGTAGAAGTGGAGCAGGCCCGGGTGGAAGACTGCGTTGGGGTGCTCGAGCGCCTTTTCCAGCACCGCCTGGATCTCGAGCGTCCGGCTCTCTTCCTTGGGCGCGCCAGTCTGCAGGTCCCACAGCTGCCACGGCGCAAAGGCCATCAAGCTGTCTGCGAACACGACGGCGATGTCGATCCGGTCCCCGTACTCGGCGTACACCTTCTCCATGGCCTCGGCGAACGCGCGGTTCCACTTGACGTACTCCTTCTCGTCGGCGAGCCGGTCGGCCGGGAAGCGCGCGGCGATGGCGCGTGCGAGCGCCGCTTCGACCGGGTCGGTCGCGAAGCGCACGGCGTTTGCTGCGGCCTCATGGCACGTCACGAGCGCAGCCTTGAGCTCGGCCGCGTCGAACATCTCCCACGCCTTGTTGTAGTTTGGCCCGGCGGCGTACGCGAGCCCCCACCACGCCATGGCGCACTCGGGGTCGGCGGCGAGCGCATACTTGAAGCACCGCTCGGCCTCGATGTGGTGGAAGCCGTACGTCCACGCGAGCGCACGGTCGAACCAGCGCTGGGCCGTGTCCGAGCGCGTGACCACTTGGAGCCCGAACGTGCCGAGGTTGTACGGGTAGGTGTCGACGTCTGGGGGTGGTGCTGCTGGAGCCTTTGTCATGCTGAGAGATGGTGTAGTTTGAAGAGTGAGAGATGTGTTGCCGCGGCAAAGAGTGTTATCGAGGTCGATGGCGACATTTCATTCCGGAGAAATCGGCAGTCGCCGAAAGTCGACAACAATAGAACTCGACGACGACGCGACTGCCGTCAGCCGACAACGACGCTCGCTCGTATCGACAACGCTGCATACTCTCCTCCCCGTGCACTCGTCCTCATCGTCGTCCCCACAACCCATGCGCAATGCATGCCTAGCCCATCCGCAGCAAGCGACAACGGACGCGATGGCAACCGAGCACGTGACTTCCCAGCGAGATGACGTCGCGGCGGCGCTCTTGGCAACGCGCGGTATACAAGACGAGTCTTGGTCATCAACCTCGTCCTACCTTCTACTCACCCGCTCAAGAACGACGAGCAGCCCGACCTGGTCGCACCAGAACCCCCGCAATGCCCTACAAGACCATCTCGACGGCCGAGCACGACGCGGTCGTGGCCCACGTCCAGCGCTTCTACATCGACGCGATTACGAAGAACAAGCCCGAGCTCCTCGCGCAGGGCGCGCACCAGGACGCGCGTATCCAGGGCCTCGGGCTCGACGAGCTCTTCGCCCCCTTCCTCAGCGAGAATGTGACCAAGAGCGGCGGGCACGCCGACTGGCGCTCGCGCATCGACATCCTCGGCATCACGCCCACCACTGCTGCCGTGCGCGTCGAGTTCGACTGGGGAGACAAGCCCGATCTTAAGGGCTACACCGATTTCCTTTCCCTCGTGAAGTTTGACGAGGGCGGCTGGAAGATTGTCAACAAGGTGTTCCAGGCGTACTTGGAGTAGGCGTGGGGCGGTGAAGAAGAAATGGGTATGAAGCGAGTAGTTGCCTGCGCTGCGACTGGCCACTTGCTCGACTCACAGCTGCTGGACGGTTGACCTGACTGACTGATCTCACTCGGGCTGTTCTGATCTCTTCTCGTCGGCAACTTGCAGGGGCGGCATGCTGCCGGGCGCTCGTCGACGCGCATCAAGTGCCGTCCATGACAGTCACGACGCCGCAAGACGACCATCCCAAGGGCGCCGGGTGTGTGCAGGTACTCAATCAATGGCTACATGGGGTGTACTCACTCTGTTGGGGGCCACGTCTGCGCGGTTGCAGTGGTCACTCTGTGCCCTCGCGCCCCTGGCGCATACAACCCCTCGCTCATCTCATCCTCTTGCCTCTTTCTCTCACTCACTCGCCTCGACCAATACGCACGGCCCACCATGTCGTCGTTCGACACCAAGCTCACCTTGCGTTCCGTCATCAACCACCGCGTGATCGTAAGCTCCTCCCTCACGCTCCAGGCCCTAACACCAACCAGAACAACCAGCTCGAGCTCTTCTGCAGCTGGCACGAGCGCGCCGCGGGCACCCTCGTCCCCGCCTACGAGGTCGATGACACGGACGGCATCGTGAAGCAGTACCTCGACAGCACCGAGAGCCCGCCCGTGGCGCTCCCCAACGGCACCGGGTACAGCTAATCATGGCGACGGCGACCCGCGCACCGTGTTGGGCGCACCCGGGGGGGGGGGGGGGGGGTTGTCGCTCTGACCCATCGTCGCCCCACCGCCGGGCGCGCATAAAAACTGTCACTCCCACCTCAGCACTCGTCTTTTCCCACCTACTCTCAACTCGATCACCTCAGTTCACCATGGTCCTCATGAGTGCGCCTTTGTTTGTCGACTCCCAGCCGAGCCCGGCCGCTTGCTTCGACGAGTTCACCCTCCACGCCGTTGCGGTCCACCGCGTCGTTGTAAGTGTGCTGGCTTTCTCCCACCCCCCCTAATACACACCAGGACAACAAGCTCGCGCTTCTCTGCGACTACGATGGGTGTGCCTGCCTCGCCTTCGTGCGTGGCGACGACCTCAAGGACCACCCCGTCGTTCGCGAGTACCTCGCCAAGACCGCGTACCCGCCCATGCCGCTCCCGGGTGGTGGCTACGCCAACCAGCCGCTCAAGATCAACCCCAACTACCCCCCGCCCGACGAGCACGAGGAGACGCCCGAGATCCTCAGCGTTTACGAGCACCAGTTCATCTCTGTCCGCCTCTACATGATCGACTACAAGTATGCCGACGGGGCCAAGGGCCAGATGGCCATTGACGAGGCGCGTCGCGTCCCAAGTTCGTTCGTGCGACCACCGCCTACCCTGCCGGGAAGTACGACACCCACCCAGTCATCGACTACTTCGACCACGGTAGTGGCATGGCCGAGTTTACCGCCAACCGCTGAGGAGATACCTCTACGAGCACCGCGGTGCATCTCCACGTATGCAGCTATGCAAATCGTCGCAGATCAGTCTTGTTTGCAGCCCAACAACAGATCGAGGCGTCACTCACCTAAAATGACACCTGCTGATCAACACCAAGAGCGTATGAGAGCCTCATTCAGGCAGGCCATGCCGACAGCTCGCCATATCGCGGGGGCTCGCCAGATCCCCACGTGGGCGGCGGGAATGAGGGCGTCGAGTGGCTACTGCGAGCCATGCCGCCACTCAGCTCGCCGGCGTGGCGCCACATCCGCCCGGCGAGCCGCGCGTTCACCCAACATCACGCCCATGCACACTGATCACCACCCCAAGGGCGTCGGGCGGCCTCGTGCACGCAGACCATGGCAACGGCGCGACGTGCAACGTGTTGGGCGTCACCCGCGTCGGGGGGTTGGTCGCTGCGACCCATCGTCGCCCGCGCCCCCCGCCCCCCCTCGACGTGCATAAAAAGCCTCCCTCACCTCACCAATTCGTCTTCTAACACTCACTCTCTCACTCACTCTCCCACCTTGATCACACCACCCACCATGTCGAAGAACGAGAACGAGTCCGCGCCCAAGGTCAAGCCCGCATACTGGTCCAAGTGGACCGTGAGCGACGTCAGCGACCACCGCGTCATCGTGAGTGCCATGACTTTGTACGCCTGACACCAGGACAACGAGCTCGAAATCCTCGTCGGCTGGAACGAGAACATCATCGGCGAGTTCGTCCCCGCCGCCGAGTTCATGGGCGACTCTGTCGTGCGCGAGTACTTGGCCACGGTCGAGTTCCCGCCGGTGCCCCTCCCCGGCGGCGCCAACGGCTACCTCGACCAGCCGACGAAGATCAAGAAGCTCAATGCCCCCTACGTGCCGTGGGAGGTCGAGGAGAAGATGTCCAAGGTCCTCCGTGTCTTCGAGGAGGACGGTATCGACATGGTGGAATACACCTACGACGGCGACCAGACGACCCTTGCTGTGCCGGGTCTCGAGATCCTCCGCCAGATGCCCCTCGCCGCCGCGCGTGTCGAGTTCACCCGTCTGGTCCGCGACTACCTCGTCGAGCATGGCCATGTGCAGCTTGAGCTCGATTACTTTTTCAAGAAGGGTATGGCGGGGCTTGAGACGATGCCCAAGTCCAAGACATCCAAGACGAAGTCCAAGCCGAAGTTCAAGATCATGGCGGCCACAGCCACGGTCACGACTAAGACCAACACCGAGTTCACCCTGCGTGCCGTCGCCGACCACTGCGTCCTCGTGAGTCTCCCCTCTCTGGGTCAGTGGCACTAACAGCACCAGAACAACCAGCTATACCTCTTCTGCTACTACGAGCCTACCGTTAGGCTTCGCGTGCCCGCCGGCCTCGTCCCCGCCGACGATATCAAGGACCACCCCGCCGCCGTCAAGTACCTCGCCAGGACGACCTCCAAGCCCGTGCCCCTCCCCGGTGGTGGCGGATACGTCAACCAGCCCATGAAGATCAAGGCCCTTGGCTTTACAGGCGACCTCGACCCGACCCTCGACGACCCGGAGGAGGAAAAGCACACTGTCCTCTGTATCCGCGTCGTCAACGGCAGCCCGAAGGTCGACTACATTTACGACGGGGACAAGAACGTCCGCCAGATGAGCCTAGGCGAGGCGCAGATCAAGTTCACCCGTCCGCTCTGTGACTTTCTGATGATGGGTGCCCTTGCCGCGGGGGAGGAGTAGATTTCCTGCTTGGGTATCTCGGTGATTACCTCGTCCCGGACCTTGGTAGTTCTGCGTCTGCACTCATGCACGTCGTTGTAGGTCATTCTTGTTTGCAGGAATCAACAAGTCGAGACTCCACGTACGCCACTTACATTGGGCAGCCGACCGTCCCCGTGCCGGCCGACGACGCGTCGTGCGCGCGTCCCTCGCCTCCGGCCACGGGCCGGTGCCAACGCAGGACGGCTACGTCGACCAGGAGCCCACGGACAGTCCAGAGTACCCGCCCCCATCGGCGCTCCGCAGCCATGTATAGTCGCATAGAGTTACCAGTCTCAGCGCTACAGCACCTCGAGCTCGCCGACGTGTGTGCGCCACCCCCTTCCGACGAGGTGCGCGCGCCCCTCCACCAGGCGACAGAGCATGCCCCCTCCCCTCCGGCTGAGCTGGCGCGCGTCGATCTCCGCCGCGCCGAGCGCGTCCGCCGCCACCCCAAGCGCGGCCGCGGCGTCCGCCGAGCCCATCCCGGCGAGGTAGTACCCCGTCAACGTGGCCCACGCCGAGCCGGTCTGCCTCGTCAGCTCGCCCTTGCGCGCTACTCACGACCGGGTCCTCGGGATCGGCGAGGTACGGGTCGAAGACGCGCGCATTCGCGCGCAGCGTCTCCCCGCTCTCCGCAAGCTGCGTGACCACGAGGATGACGGGCACCTTGTCCCCCAGCCTCGACTTGTCGAGCACCAGCGAGGCGAGGTCGACGCCCGGGCGCAGCTGGACGACGGGCGTGTCCCCGCCGTAGTCGTACACCCCGACTCTGAGGATATCCTCCTCCGCGAACCCCAGCGCGGCGGCGACCACGGCGCCGACCGAGGCGTCAGGGTGCGGGGTTACCTCTGCGACCGGGAGGTCGAGGCGCACACCCTCGCCCTCGCGGTGCGCACGCAGCGTGCCGCGCCAGCGCGTCTCGAATGCGAGTTCGTCCGCTTGGGGATGGAGGGTGAAGAGGACGTGCGCGGCGGCCAACGTCGCGTGCCCGCACAGCGGCACCTCTTCGACCGGGGTGAACCACCGCAGCGCGTAGGTCGGTACTGAGGCAGTGGGGCTGAGCGGCTCGAGGTACGCCGTCTCGGCGAGGTTAAAGTCGGCTGCTACGGCCTGCAGGTAGCCGTCGTCCCGCGCGCGCGGGTCGCCGGCTGGGAGGAGCACGACCGACGCCTGGTTGCCGGCGTGTGGGGTCGGCGCGAACGCGTTGACGACTTGGTACTGCAGGCGCGGGAGGGGCATTGTCGTCGTGTAGTGGGCGATGACAAAGACGAGGGGGTCGACGGCGTGGTCGACCTCCACTCGAGTCGACATCCTTAAGCGCCGTAAGCGCCGGCGACCGACGCCGGGCCCTCGGTGTACCCTCGGCCAGCCCTCTCCAACCGCTCCACATGCATGCGCTGCATCACACGCATATAATACAACACGTCTATACAACACGTCTATGCAACATTGGACTGCCGAAGCACATCCGTAACCGCCGTCGCGACCTCGTCCACGGCCGCTGCCGCTGCCGTGCGCAGCTTGACCATGTCGTCAATGTTCCGCAGCAGCTCGTCGAGCCGGTACGGCTTGATGAGCACGGCGTTAAAGTCCTCCATCGACGAGTCGACACGCACTTGGCGTGCGTTGCCGGCTAGCGAGTCAGCGCGTGCCACCGCCGACCGACTTACTCAAAGCAATCACATACGACCGCACCAGCACACCCTGCTCCTCCAGCTCGCGGATCCGCCGCGTCGCGGCCAGCCCGCCCATCACGGGCATCTCGAGGTCCATGAGCACGGCGTCGTACCGCTCCGAGCTGGGCCCATCCACCGCCATCGCCTTGGCCACAGTCTCGAGCCCTTCGAGGCCATTGATCACGCTGTCGACCTTGATGCCGACGTGCTTGAGCTGCCGCACGAGCAGCTTGCGGTTGATGAGATTGTCCTCGACGACCAGCACGCGCGGGATATATTGTGGTGACACTTCGACTGCCCGCTCCTTCAGAGTGTTCTTCTTGGCTGGCGTCTCGACCCGCAGCGGAGGCGGCACGGGCGAGGAAGTCTCAGCCACTTCGGCGTCCTCGACAAGCCCCGGCGTCACAATGACCTCTTCGATTTCCGGGAGTACAGGGTGCGCCTCGATGAAGAACCTGAAGACCGTGCCGACACCGTAGTCGGACACCACCTCGATTCGCCCGCCCATCCGCTCGACAATCTTGCGGCAGACGAACAGGCCGAGACCAGAGCCGCCAAACACGGTGTGCACCTTGGCCGACGCCTGCGAGAAGCGCTGGAACAGCAGCTCAAGCTCGTCGGGCGTCATGCCCGGCCCAGTGTCTTTGACCGAGAAGTAGCAGTAGATTGGCGAGTCGGGCGTCAGATTGCGGCGGTCTTCAGCCGGAGAGGTCAGGTCAGGCGGCTTGAGGCATGACTCGTCGATAGGCGGGTAGAGGCCAATGTCGAGTGAGAGGGTCACATGGCGGACGGCTGGGCGGTCAGATGTTGCCACGCAGACCAAGCACTCACGAGAGTTGGAGGTGAATCGAACCGCGTTCGAGATCAGATTCGTGATCACTTGGCCCAGCCGCACGCGATCCGTCATGATGTTCTGCAGGCCGAGCTCGTCAAAGCTGTCCGCATACTCGACCTCAAGCGTCGTGCGCGTCATGCGTGCCTCGTTCTGGAACACGGAGAGGATCTTGGCCGACTCTGTGCGGATATCCGTGTCCATGTCGTACATTTCTGCAGGTCAGCGACGAACACAAGTCGGCACTCACGCAGCATGTCCAAGTGAACCTTGCCGAGTGACAGCACGTCGTTGCAGATGCGCTCTTGCGTCAGAGCACACTGGTAGATGCTCTCCAGCGCGTCAAGGTCCTCGCTGATGGTGAAGAGCAGCTGGCGCGTCGGGTTGAAGCTCTTCCCCTGGTCGAGTACGTCCGTGAGCTGCTCCTGAAGTGTTTCCAGATTCGACTTGACCAGCTCGGAGCACTGCATGAGGCTGCTGATCGGGTTGCGGATTTCGTGAGACGTAATGTCGATGAGGAGCTCCTGCTGGGACCGAGCCTCCTCAGCCTCTGCCTGGCGTTTCTCCGCCTCTTCCACCCGCTGGGCTTGAAGATCTTCGATCAACTTGCGCTCCGTAATGTCGACAATGCAGCCGATGAAGTCGGTTGTCGCCCCAGGTTCCTTCTTGGGCACCTTGATCGAAGTCTCGGAGACGTATCGCCCGCTGTTCAGGCACTTGTACTCCATGGTGCAGCTGTCGGCGGCCGTGTCTGCAAACTCCCTCCACGACTCTAGCACCCGCTCCCTATCCTCGTCGGCGATTCCTGCAGCCCACTCAGACCCAATCGTCATCGTCGGCAAGCCGAAGATGGTGTAGTAAGCAGGATTGCAGTACGAGATGAATCCGTCGTGCGTCATGCGGAAGATGCCCACTGGGGCGTGCTCCGTGAGCATGCGCAGCTCAGTGGTACGCTGGCTGTATAGGTTCTCGAGCGTTCGACTTCTGCGGCCGAGCTGCATCCTGCCAAGTCAGATGGGTAGACCCGATGCAACTCACTGTGTCTGCACCCGTTGCACCAGCTGGGTGGCGTTGAAGGGCTTGGTCAAGTAGTCGTCGGCACCTTGTCCCCCTCGAGGGCGGTCGTCATCCAGAGCCGTCAAGATGATGAATGGGACGCTCTGCTGCTCTCGCGTGCCACTACGGAGAGCACTCAGCAGGCCATAGCCGTTGAGCTGGGCGTTAGCAACCTCCCGGCGTTGCAACCTACACGCGGCATGGTGACATCCGCGATCACCAGATCCGGAGGGTTCTGGTTCCAGATGTCCATCGCGTCCTGCCCGTCGACCGCTTCGGTGACGGTGCAGTATCGCTCCAAGATTCGGCGCATGTACTTGCGCGTATCTTCAATGTCTGGTGGGGTTCAGCACGGGCTCCGACATGTCACTCACGATGAACAACCATGACAACGTCCTCGCGGCGCAACGATGTCATGCTGGGTTCGGGTCCGCGTAGATCGCCTGCGTCGGAGTTGGCAGAGGACGACGGCTTGCCGACATCCATACTGCTCAACCATTCGCGGCGCCATCGTCTGATTTCGACCATGAAATCGCTCCCGGCCGATGCTTGCTTGCTGAGACCCGCGGAGCCCGACGAATCGATTGCATCAATGGGGAGGTGCGTGGTGCCCAATCTGTTCAAGGTCAGCTGTGTTCTGAAGCCCTAACTCACTGGAACCGCATGGTGTGCGTCTCTGTGGTCGCGTTCGCAGATTGAGTCGTCTCCGTCTCGAATTCGCCCCGTTGCAGCTCAACGAGTTTCTTGGACGTCAGAAGTGCACGGTGCAAGTGTGGAACCCACTCTCGCGTAATTGATGATCAGGCTTCGCTCCCCACTGTCCGTGGCGGCCTCTTGCGGGTTGACGACTTCGGCCCTGGTCAAATCCTCATCTACATCTAGTATCAGTTTCTGAAGGGAGCGGACCCTACCGTCATGGAAAGCAGTTCCCTCAATGGTGAGAACGGCCTGTTTCGTGGTGTACCGAAGGGAAGTACGAGTTGACCTGAGACGTCAGCGCGAGATAGCCTTGGTACCCACCCTCGCTTTGTAAACTTGAACCAGTTACCTGGGGATGTTAGAAAAGGCTCAACGCTCGCACCCACCGATTAGCACCACCAGCAACTTCTCCAAGGTTTCGCGATCGAGGTACACGTCGTGTGGCTCCGTGTCACAGTCGATCGTGAACTGGATCTCTGGGCTTTCCGTGATAATGTCGCTGAACACGGACTGGAGGTCAGAACAATCTGGACAGCGCCTGAACACTCACAACAGTCTCCAAGATGTAGTTGCCGAGGTTGAGGCGCTCGTACGAAGGCTGGGTCCGCCCAGCTTCAACGGTGCTGGCGTCCATGATGATAGTAACCAACCGCGTCAGGCTGCTGACATTCTTGCGTGCCAGGGCCAAGGTCTCTTTGATCTTGGTGGGGTCGAGAGACCCATCTTCGTTGTCGAGACTTTCGGCGAGATCGTCGAGTGGCCCCGAAATGAGTGTAAGTGGGGTGAAGAGCTCGTGAGAGAGGTTGGAGAAGAGCATGCTCTTGGCGCGGTCGAGCGCCTCGAGGTCTTCCATGCGCTGCGCGTCTGCCTCGCGTGAACGAACGCTCGACAACGATGCACTAAGCACGAGACCGAGGGATTGCTGTTGGGGTCAGCTACGCTTCCGAGTGGCCAATGAAACGGACGAAGAACTCCTCGTAAGCCTGATCGTAGGTCAAGCGCGAGCTCAGACCGATGACAAGAATGGATGCCGGGGTGCTGTCCTCGGACCCCCGACCGAGGGGCAAGAGAACTGCGCTTCTTGGAACCTCATCCCAGACGCGGATTGGGAAGCCCTCGGTGAGATTACGGCAGTTGGGGACGAGGATAGGCTTTTGAGTACGAAGGGCCTCTTCGAATGGCCACGCGTTGACGGCTTCACCATCGTCCATAACGGGCGTGTGTGACGGGCGACGAGGGCCGGACGCCTCTGGAATTGTGATGACAAGGTTCTCTGGCACACCACGATGGCCGACGTCGGCGACGCCGAAGCCTCCGCTGTACCAGTAGCGCGTACATCTCCCTGCCGCGGCACGTTCCTCTGCCTTGCCAGAGGCTGCGGTGTCAGCCACGGCGCCAACGGTTCCCTCCTACTTGGATGGTCCTGGTGAGGCTCCATGTTGTAAATCATGGCAAATGGAATGTCCTTTGGGTTCTCTTTGAGTCCATCCAGGAGCTTGGTGTCAAACTCGGGGCGGGTAGTCGTGACAGCTGCAACGTCAGCCCCGCACAGGCGCCACCACATACCCAGCGATTTCGCCACTTCATGCAGCACATGGTTCCTCCTCGGACCCAGGATATCCGATGTGCGTTCGAGGGCGGCTTGGAACACGCCGGAGACGACACCGTCGGCGGACTTGAGGGGGATGAACGTGTACATGATGTACGACTCTTTTGGCACCTCGTCCTCGTACTGCTTCCACGTCTCCAGCACTGGCATGGTCAGTCAAGTTTAACTTTCGAGCGTACCTTCAGAGTTGAAGATTGCAGTTCCATGAAGTACCACTTCTGTCAATGGGCCGGTGATGCGGTAGATTTCTGGCGTCAGCCTGGCTCTCGCACAAGAACCCACTTTCCCAGGCAGCGGTCCCCGATTGCCCAAATGCCTCGGGGTGGTCGGTGATGCTGCTCTGAGAGGTCAACATCTATCCCTAGCACTCAGACATACCGCATACCACTGGTTGTAGATCATTGTGAGCTCCTCGCCCCACCAGACACATGCGGGGATGGGGTAGTTCATGGTGAGCGTCAGGATGGAGGTCAAGCTATCTGGCCATTGCTCCCGAGGTCCAAGGGGTGTCTGTGACCAGTCGATCGTTTCGAGGAGCTTCTCCACGTTGTGGGACCTTCGCGGGGCACTGTCCGCGTCCTGGCTGGTAGGCTGGGTGAGTGGCGGTCGAGGCACCCACGAGCTCCCGTTGGCGAAGAACACTGGCAACCCTTCGACCCAGTCTGAGGGGAGCATCGACTTTACAGTGTCCTCCATGTGCGTCTCCAGAGCCCCGCTCGTTGGAGCAATCTGGGATGCCAGCGGAGGCGAGGCCACTGGTGGCACATTCGCATGCCCAAACCGTTGATCGGCCTGACTCAGTGGAGATCGTGACGTGTCGGATGGGGGGCCTGTTGGCGCCACGCCCGGCGTCACGACTGGCGAGGAGGACAGTGGCGGGGGCCCAGGCGACGACCCCATGGTACTCCTTTCGTCGTCGAGAGAGCGAAGGGAATGTCTCCGTTGTGGCGTACCCATCTCGTAGACGGACAATCGGGCCGAGGTTTCCCTGTCGACAAGAGGGGCTTCTGAGCTCGCCAACAGTGGATCTGTCCCAGCCGGCACGCTGGTGACGACCACAAAGCGGTTCGTCTTGCTCAGTGCCCGGTTCCCGTTGTGTAGCTGGTACAGTGGTCTCATAGTTCGCGAGAGCTGCAAAGGGACTCGACTTGCCGTCAAGATGAAATCGAGCGTGAGTGTCGATTCCTGCAATGCCCGGTCGGTGTCGGGTAATTCAGATGGCTCGGTCGAGATGGAGACGGAGCTATCCAGGTCTGCAGAGCTCACTGGGCAGAACGCGAAGCCGGAGCTCCTCGGCCCGCTACTGCCGAGGGAAGCGGCATGCTGGCTCGATCCCGTACTTCCGCTCCTACTCATGTGGCCCGCTTTAGGTACTCCCCGAGCACTACTCCCACCGGGAGACGACAGGCTGAGCGCGCCGAATGGCAACGAGTCGCGAGGGTCGCTGCTTTCCTCTCTTCCTTGAACCCAGTCACCGAGGGAGCGCATGCTGCGCAGGGAGAGGCAGTCGAGCAGGGATCGTCCTCGAGCAAGCCGCCGCCATCGTTTGTTGGTCCACACTGGCACGAAGGGATGCAGCCTCGCAAACGAAGTTGGGGCGAGCGACGTCGACGAAGAGTTGGAGGCATGGTCACTGAAGTGGTCGGACGGCTGTATTGGCACGACGAGGACAAAGGCGGGGTAGGGATACGACTGTGGATTGTCAGCACGGAGGGTTGTGGGGTGCTTGCCTCGAGGAAGTCGCGGGGGAGGGTCGAGAGGTCGATGCTCGAGTATCGCAACTGGGCGACATTTGGGGGGTCATTGTCGTGCAGAGCCTGCTGGGATGGTACCGAGGCCGTCGTGGTCGAGCATGATGACGCCGTCGCCGACATTGCCGTCATTGCGGCGAGTGATGGCGAGAAGAGTCGTGTAGGCTGCGGAAGCGGGGCGGTTGGCAGCGAGGACGAGTGGAGTAGAAACGAGCCGGATGAAGGAACACAAGAGAGCGGATGTTGGGAGGAAAGACAAACAGGGAGACGGTGGATGCGCAAATTGGGCGGACGTGACTGACGGTGGGTGGTGACACACACAAGCGCTCTGTAGATCACTTGGTAGCCTGTCGTCTATTGACACGGGGCCTTCGTCGCCTGCATCATCCTCCTCGTCGCCGCCGTCGCCGTCGCCTAAACATGCAACCGGGGCAGGCACATGTGATTGCTACAGCCGAGAGGGAGGCGGTATGCATTCCCTTGCTCGCTGCAGGCTCGGCTCGCCACTGCGCTCTAACTCCCTCTGTATACGCCTCTGCCTTGTCTCTGCGTGCTCTGTTACTTTTCAGTGGGGCCTGCCTGCACAAGGTAGTCAACAAGTGGCATATCCTCGTCCTGGCGGGCGGGGCCTGGGCCCGTGCGCCCCCCGCCTGACTGCCTCCGCGGGTCAGGGTGTGACCGTTCCCGACAATCACGCCCGATAATGACGTCAGTCGTGGTGGATGACGCAACTCGCCGCACCCACTCCAGCCACAAACGACACGGACGCGTGCCCAAACGAGAGCAAGTGCACCGAGTCAGTCGTTTGGGAATCAAGCTCGTATCTATCGCGTCGCTAATGGGCATCTACGGCAAGAATAGACACGGGCGGCCGTCTCCACGGTAGTGCAACAACTAAGCGAAAGTGACCCAGGTCACCGACTGGCCGATCTTGGAGTACGATCGAACTCTACATGGGTGGGTGAGCGGTGTATTCGCTCGACCCTATACAGATCCCTAGCGCTCCACTCCCCCTCGGCAAAGGCTCGGCACGGTCGCAAGGCATCCGTCTCGCCATTGCAGCATGCTGCAGTTGCTGCAGTTTATAGCATTCCATGAGCGCATCACGCTAAGCATGAGATAAGCCAAGGCTGGGCACCGCCGGCCAAGCATATGGTGATGGGTCCAAGATCAGCGCGGTAGCCGGCTTGTTGGAATCGGTGGAGCTGCCTGCCCACTTGGGCTCCTTCTCCGCGTGCCACTTGTACTCCTTCTAGCTGCCACTGCTGCCACACTAAGGACTTGTCGAACGGCATAGAGTTCTCACCTAGCTCCCGCATCGGATGGGAGAATCATTTGCCCTTCCCTCCGATATCCTGCGGGCTGGGTTGATGAGACCAGGTCGTGATGTGGGGAACCCGCCGGCGTTGACACGTGGCTGCTTGGTGCGTGGCTGCTTGGTGCATGGCTGCTTGGTGGCGTGCTCCCGATATCATAGTTCTTCATACCGTCCCGCAGCCGCACAGTCTGTGATCTTTCGGTTGTACGAGTCCCGAGCCAGGTCTGTGGCATTGCGGACTGCGGTTGTTCAGTCCGGTCGAGAACGGGGGGAGGGGGACTAGACACTTGACGTGTCGGTGGAAAGATACTCCGCGACCAAGCATGCACTCCCCCTCCCGCCGCCACACATCTCGCCCATGCATAAGCCTGCCAGTCAGGTAGAGCGGTTGCTTGCAACTGTCCAATGCAACTCGTGGATCGGTCCGAGCGCAGCGGACACCCCCGCCACCGTCGGCATCGGCATCGCGGCGGCCGAGATGCCGACAACGGCAATGTTGACATCCGGAAGCCAAGCCGACGCCTCGCGCACGACCTATAACCCACTGGCCCCGCCGCTTCTCTTCTCTCTCCCCTTCCCACCACAATGGAATCGACAGACCCCACGCTCGTCGCCACCACCGCCGGGCTGGTGCGCGGCACCGCGCTGGCCAGCGGCGTGCGGCGCTTCCTCAACATCCCGTACGCTGCCGCTCCGTTCGGCGAGCACCGCTGGAGGCCGCCGCAGCCCGTCAGCGCTTGGCAAGGCGAGCGCGCCTGCACCGAGTGGGGGCCGACGTCCCCGCAGACGCAGTACACGGGCTCGATTGCCGAGGTGCTCAAGGACATGCCGACGGTCCCGGGCGAGGACGTGCTCAACCTCAACGTCTGGGTGCCGGCCGCTGCCCCTCCGCCCGGGGGATACCCCGTCGTCGTGTGGGTCCACGGCGGCGCGCTCGAGCGCGGCGCGGCCTGTATCCGGGTGTATGATGGGGGCAACTTTGCGCGCGACGGCGTGGTCTTCGTGTCGATCCACTACCGCTTGGGATTCGAGGGGTTCGCCGTGCTCGAGGGCGCGGATCTCAACCTCGGGCTCGAGGACGCGGCGGCCGCGCTGCGCTGGGTGGCGGCCGAGATCGGGGCATTCGGCGGCAACAAGGACCAGGTGACGCTGATGGGCGAGAGCGCGGGCGGCGTGCTGACCGCTGCCCTGCTTGCGCGCGCTGACACGCGCGCGCTCGTCGCCCGCGCCATCATCCAGAGCGCGCCGCTCGCGGCCAAGGAGAGGGCCGAGGCGGCAAAGCCGACGGCCGAGCTCACCAAGGCGCTCGGGATCCCCGCCACAGCCGACGCGTGGCGCGCGCACGACCCCGTCGCGCTGCTCGAGGCGAGGGGCAGGCTCCTCGCCGGGCGGAGCATCCTCGACGGCACGCCGGGCTTCCAGCTCGCCCTCGACCCCGGCTCGCTCCCCGCGTCCCCCGACACCGCGCTGCGGCGTATCGATACCCCGATACTCATCGGCACAACGACAGAGGAGCACCGCCTCTTCCTCTCGTCGGCTGAGCTGGCAGCCGTGCCGTGGTGGAAGCTGCTCCTGGTGCGGTGGTACCTCAAGATCCCGCGCGCCGCCGCCGCGGCGGTCCGCCGCGCCTTCCCCGGCGCTAACGCAGGCGACGTGCTCGGAACCCTCCTGCTCGACCTGTACATGCGCAAGCCGGCGGCCGAGCTCGCGGCCGCCCGGCCAACCAAGACGTGGGTGTACGAGTTTGCGTGGCCGAGCCCTGTGCGCGAGCTGCGCGCGGCGCACGCCGTCGAGATCGAGTTTGCGTTCGACAACCTCTGCGGGAGGGACGAGAGCGTGCCCGTCGCCCTGGCGGGGAGGGACGCGCCCCAGGCGCTCGCGGACGAGATGCACGCCGCCTGGGTGGGCTTCATTAAGGCTGGCGAGCCGGGGTGGGCGCCGTATGGGAAGGAGCGCCTCACGCGCGTGTTTGACACGGTCAGCGCGACGGTGCCACTGCGCCGCGCCGACGTCGTCGACGCGCTGCCCTCGGCCTGAGGGGCCTTAGGGATACATGTTCTTCTTTAATCTGCTATGCTACAGCTTCTGGTCTTCGGGCATCCCGCGCATGAGCTGGCGCACGCCCAGGTCGCCCAGCACCTCCTCCGAGCCACCGAGCACGGCGTCGAACCGCGCCGTGCGGTTCGCCATCTCGATGTATCGCCCCATGCCTGAGGCGGTCACCGCGCGCCCGCCGAAGATCTGCACGGCCTGGTCGGCGAGCTCCTTCTCCCACAGACTAAACTGCATCTTGCAGAAGGCCATGGGCCCGCCGAGCTGCTTGATCTGGGTGCGGTGGTCCATGCGCGTCATCTGGAACGTGAGGTGCTCGATCCACGTCTGCATCGCCTCCGCCTTGGAGATCATGAGCGCGAGCTTGTTGCGGATGACGGGCTGCGCGAGCAGCGGCTTGCCGAAGACCTTGCGCTGGGCAGACCAGAGGAGACACTCCTCAATCAGGCCGCGGCACCCGCGCGCCATCGACGCGCACATGTACCACCGCTCGTGGTTGAAGTTGCCGAAGATGATGAGCAGGCCGGCGCCCTCGCCCCCGATTACGTGGTCGGCCGGGATGCGCACGTCGTCAAAGGTCACGTACGAGGTGCCCGCTGCCTTGCTGTACGAGGTAGTAATGGCCTTGGTCTCGAAGCCCATGCTCCGGTCGACGAGGAAGGCGGTGACGGCGCCGTCTGGCCCGTCGCCGCCGTACGTCTTGGCCGCGAGCAGGATGTAGTCGGCCCACATGCCGGCCGAGATCCACTTCTTGTGCCCGTTGACGAGCCAGGACCCGTCCGCCTGCCGGTCGGCGCGGCACTTCATGCCCTGCACGTCTGAGCCGGCGAACGCCTCTGTGATGGCGAGACACATGACCTTTTTGCCGTTGAGCACCTCGTCGATCACGCGGCTGCGCAGCGGCTCGGCGCCGTAGTTCATCACGGGCGGGAGGCCGAGGAAGACGCCCGAGCCGAGCCCGGTGCCGTACCCGCGCGCGTGCATGCGCGTGAGTTCTTGCGTCACGATGAGCTCGCTGGGGGTGTGAGCACGCGTCTCGATCGGGGTCCCTCGCCCGCCACGCACTGGAACGCGTCATACTCCTCGCCCTTGACCCCGCCCATGAGCGTCAGCCCGTGCAGGTGCTTGCCCGGGCCAAGGCGCATGTGGTTGACCTTACGCTCTGCCATGGCCTTGTACACTTCCGGGCTGGCGTTCTTCCCCGACGCCTCGCACGCCTGCGCGTCGGGGTACAGCACCGTGTCGACAAAGGCGCGGAACTCCTTCTGCAGGGCGCGGTGCGTGTCGTTGTAGTACGGGCTGTGGAAGGCCGGGTTGAGCCACGGGCTCTCGGCGTACGGCACGCGCGAGAGCTCGCCGACGCCGACGGGCCGGATCTTGGGCTCCTCGAGCGCAATGTGCCCGACTACGAGGCGCTTGTACTGCGGCTTCTGGAGGACCTCGTACCGGTGCAGCGAGAAGAAGACGGTCGTCGCGTCCATCCCGGCTGGGCGTGAGCGGGGCAGCGGGGGCGGCGCTCACCGACGTCCTCGTCGAGCAGGACCGACAGGCCGCCGGGGTGCAGCTTGGCAAACTTGGACAGGTCGTACACTGTCGAGTCGATCACGACCCACAGGTCGCCGTCCTTGTTGTGCTGCGGTCAGCGGGGTCGTCGTCGCCACCCACCTTCTCCACCTCGTCGCGCGTAAACACCTTGGACATGGTTGGTGGTGGCTGGGGGAGAGTAATGCGGGGGATGTGGTTGGGCGACGCTCGCCGCTGTCGGTTAAGAGGTGCATGCTATCGTAGCCGGCTGGTGTGCGAACAGCAGCAGCTAGCGCACGGCGTTGCGGTATTCGTGACGTTGGGCTGCTATTGTCATGTGAAGTGTTGTTGAGAGCACATGACCGAGTTGTGGGTGGGCTCGTCGGCATCTCCACGGGGCCCGAAAGTTGAAACACTCTATGCATTCCGCTCTCTACCTTGTCTACTTGGCCAGGTCGAGCTCGTAGAACTCGCCCACGAGCCCGGTACACCCGAACCCGTCGTACGTCTCGGTCGAGGTGAGCTCGAACCCGCGCTTGGCGTAGATTCTGCGCGCGGCAAGCAGGCAGCTGTGCGTCCACAGCTCGACCTTGTCGTAGCCCGCCTCGCGCGCGAACACGATCGCCTCGTCCACAAGCCGCCCGCCGAGCCCGAGGCCGCGCGCACCGGGCCCGAGGATGAGCAGGCGCAGCTTGGCCGTGGCAGGTTCACCGCCCTGCACGAGGAACACTGAGCCGACGCGCTCGCCGCCCACCTCTGCGATCCAGACGCGCTCCCGCGACGCGTCGTAATTCTTGACGAAGCCGCCGACGATGTCCGCGACGAGCGCCTCGAACCGCACATCCCAGTTGTACTCTTTCGCGTAGATCTCGCCGTGCTGCTGCACGACCCAGCCGAGGTCGCCCGGCAGCAGGCCGCGCAGGGTGACTGCGGGGGCGGGGGCGGGTGTGGGGTTGTGGGGGGCGACTTCGGCCGCTGGCTCGGCTGCACCAGCCAACAGCGACTCGATCGTGCCCATGGCCTCGATGACCCGTGCCCGGTCCGCCGCGCCGAGGTCCGACACGAGCGCAGACGCCTCGGCGTGGCTCTTGGCCTGCAGCGGCGCGTACACTTCCTCGCCCGCAGCCGTGAGCGCGAGCAGGCTCTGGCGCGCGTCGGCGGGGTTCGGGCGGCGCGACACCCAGCCGCTCTTCTCGAACCGCTTGAGTATGCGCGACAGGTACCCGTTGTCGTGGCCGATCGTCTTTGCAATGTCCGAGGCCGTGATGCGCCCGCTGCCGTGGTGGATCTCGTACAGCACCCGCACGTCGGTGAGGCTCATGTCCGACTTGAGGTACGGGTCGAGCACGCCGGCGCGGCGCGTGTAGAAGCGGTTGAAGGCGCGGATCGCGTGGATCTGCGCGTCGGTGGGGGCGGCTGCGGCTGCGCCGTTGGGCGACGAGGAGGAGGAGGAGGGCTCGCCCGTCATGGTGGTGGCTTGGTGCTTTGGTGCTGGGTCGATGGACGTGGGCGAGGCGGCGCGTTTCAACGTCGTCATGAGGTGGTTGGGTGCTCTAGAGTCGTGGGACCAGCCCGCTTTATATATCTTGCAGAGGGGAGGGGAGTGAGCACGTCAGCAGCGCCGTCGAATGCGGGCCGAATGCGCTGGAAAATTAGTTGACTCAGACAACTATTTTTTCTCGAAACGGGATCAAAAATGGTTGCCAAAAGCAACTAATTTCACATGGGGTCGCATTGTGGCGTCTCGGCGACTCGGCATACGGCCCGTGGAGCATTATGGAAAGGCGCGGGCCAGCCAGTCGATGCCATCGATCACGAAGCGGCGGGAGCCCGGCTGGAACCACTCTTCTCGAACCTCACATGCGCTGAGCACATGGTACTCGACGCACTGGCGGAACATGAAGTCGGCGTAGGCGCTGGGCATGTGCGCGATGGCGTCTTCTGTGGTCATCATGTAGAGGGTGCGATCCCCCTCTACGTAGAATTGGACGACCTTCTCGCCGTCAGTCCGCACCACAAGGCCGACGATGACCACGCTCTTGTCATTCGATATCGACGTGCTGAAGCGGGGCCTCCTCGCGGCGTTCTGGTTCCGAAAGCCGCCACCCTGGCGCAGCACCCGGCGCGGTGAGCCGGCCATGTACCCGTCGATCTTGTCCTTCTTTCTGGGGTCGGAGATGATTTCGACCGCCGCCCACGAGGGGTAGTCGACCTCGTGCCAGCGGCAGAGGAGCTCGAGGCGGTGGTTCTGTGGTCAGCGAGGCAGGCACCGGCGGCGGCTTACGATCACGCGGTGGTCGCCGATTTCGCGGATGGTGCGCCGCTCCACGGGCACGTAGGGCTTGTCGTATTGGTGCGACATGTCAATATGGGGCTGGGTGGGGTGCGCTGAAGAGGGGCAGGGGGGGAAGGTGGAGAGAGGTTGTTGGGAGGTGAGTGGAAGTAGATGAGGAGGTCGTGAGCAAGTCGCGGGAATGAGATAACCAAGGCCGCCGCATGTCTCTCGACATTGTGCACCAGGACAATAGAGGGAGGAGGTTGCGCAGCTTTGGATGTTGAAAGAGACACGTTTGCGACGTCAATCAGCATCCTCCCCATTGTGCGTCCGAGCTTTGTGCGATGTGGTCGGGCAGAAAAAAGCAGGACTGCAAACAATCGCCATCGCCACTTCTCCCCCTGGCATCGGTGCAGACCGGCGTCGTCGCCGTGAGGCTGGTGCCGGATGGAGACGGTGCAGAGCAGACGGGTCCGACGCGGCGGGCCATGCGGGCTCGCAGTCACGCGTAGATGAAGAGTCAGCAGTATTGGTGTGAGTGGGTCAGTACCAGCCCCGCCGGCAGTTACGTTGCTGCGACTCACCACCTCGGACAAGGTTGTCAAGGCACACCGGGCGCTGGATACGAGACGCGTGTTGAGAGTGACGCGGTGGATGAGAGACGTCTTGGGTCGATCAGTTCGACTGAATAAGAGGCGTCAGCCGACACGATTTTTATTTGGTTCCAACGCCAAGCCACTGACGACGGCTGTAATATGGCATGCAGCAGCATCATCCTGCCAGCGCGCGCATGCATGCACAGTGCAGCGCGTGCAGAGATATGTATGCGCATGCAGTTCTGCGCCACTGTTCCCCGTGTTCGCCGCGCGGGATGCACGTGAGTCATTACGGCAGCACGGGAAGAAGGAACGCGCTCGGGGAGAAGTGCGGGCGGGCGGCCACTTGTGCCTCGCGGGCGGAAAGGAGACCAGCAAAGACACCAACGCTTTATCAACGCTGTCCCCTCTTCCTCTTGCTCTTTCTCCATCTCTCAACTCGTAACGACATGACGCAGACACTCCCAGACCCCACACCAGCGACGCTGTCCACCCTCGCCGGCCTCGGCCTCCCCAAGCTGCCCCCGCTCGAGCCAACACGGCGCGACGCGTCGTCGTGGACGGCGCTCAAGCCCAAGCCGCGACAGCGCATCCTCTTCACGCACGTCGGCGCGCCGCGCGCGGCCCTCTCCTCCAAGCTGCGCGGTGCGCTCGCTACTCCCGCCCTCGCTGCCGCCCTCGCGCCCGCCGGGCCAGTGGCCGCGCTCGGCGCGCTGGCGCCGGTGCGCGCCCGCCTCGCGGCCAACGCCGACCTGCCCTCCGCCGGGCGGCTGGGCGCGAGCAGCCTCATCCTCGCCGCGCTGTTCGACCCGCTCAATGCCGCGCTCTGGGCGTCCGAGGTCGCTGGGAAGGAGAACACGGCGCGCGGGTGGCGCGTCGCGCCAGCACACCAGCTGCACGACGTCGAGCTGCTGCTGCGCGGGCGCGCCGTCGTGCTGTACAAGCATGAGTCGAGCGCGTCCCTCCCGACCGAGGTGCTTGCCGGGCTTGCGCCGCACGTCGCTAAGCTGGTTCTTGGGGACAGCGGGGCGTGGTGCCCGCAGTGCATGGAGACGGTCGACTTTGGCATCGACATCGGCACCTTCTGCGACGAGTGCGGCACCGAGGAGGGCGCAGTGTACCGCGACTTGACCGAGGAGGTGGGTAGACAGCAAGGGACGCGCTGACGCCAGATCTGGGCCATCTTCCAGCGGTCCCCGACGTCGCGCTACCTGCTGCTGTCGAACGACGACGCGGCGATTCTCGTGCGCCGCGCGGGCGAGTCGAAATTCAGCATCACGTCGGCCATCCCCGCGGGCAAGACGAACGCCGACAGGCTCGCCACGGCCCCGCTCACGGCCGGCATCGCGCCGCTCGTGCTCGCGCTGAGCGTGCTCGACGAGGACGAGTACGCCGGCGGCTGGACCGGCGCGAGGATACCCCCCAAGCTGGAAGTGAGCTCGGTCGACGAGGTGGTCGTCAACGGGACGCACTAGCCGGCGCGGGATTGTTCCGAGACAGCGCGGCGTCGGCGGCGGGCGGGCGCGGGCGGAGGCGCCACCGCCACGCCGTCACATGTACATATCTATGCAGGGTTGTAGGACGCTCACCCGCCCCGCTAGCCCCGCTAATTACTACTGCTGACCTAGACGCGCACGACGACCTTGCCAAAGTGGCGCTGCGCCTCGAGGTACTTGTACGCCTCTGGGAGGTGCGCAAAGTCAAACACGCGCTCGTCGACGACTGGCCGGATGCCGTTGGCCTCGATGGCGGCGTTCACCTCGTCAAACTGCGCGCGGCTGCCGACCCAGATGCCGCGGATGATGGCGGTATGCACGAGCGCCTGGCTGAGCCCGGGCTCCTGGCCGGCGCCGTCGAGCTTGCCGACGATGGAGATGACGCCGTCGCGGCGCACGGCGACGAGGCTGTGCGGGAGGGTGCTGGCCCCGCCGACGTCGAGGACGTGCGCGAAGCCGGCCGGCACGAGCGCGCGCGCGGCGGCCCCCCACTCCGGCGTAGTGCGGTAATTTATCACATGGTCGGCGCCGAGGGCCTTCAGGCGCGCGGCCTTCCCCTCACTCGAGGTAGTGGCGAGTACGCGCGCCCTCGCGGCCCGGGCGAGCTGCAGCGCGAAGACGGACACGCCCCCGCTCCCCTGGACGAGCACCCACTCGCCCGGGCGGAGCGCGCGGCCCTCAAGGCCAAAGAGGCAGTTCCAAGCGGTGACCCCGGCGACTGGCACGCTCGCCGCCTCCTCGAAGCTCAGGCTGTCCGGGACGCGCACAAGGCCGTGCTCGTCAAACGCAGCGTACTCCGCCGCGACGCCGTCCCGCGGCCCGCCGAGCGTGGAGCCCACCTCGGCGTCGGTGACGAGGCCTGCGAAGTGGGTCTGCGCGAAGATGGGCGAGACGCGGTCGCCTGGTTTGAAGCGGGTGACGGCGGCGCCGACGGCGACGACGACGCCCGCGCCGTCGGAGAGCGGGATGGGCGCGGCGAGGCGGGGCCACGTGTACTGGTCGCGCAGCATGAGCAGGTCGCGGTAGTTGAGTGAGAGGGCTTTGACTGGGATCGCGAGCACGCGTCAGTGCGAGCGCGGGGCTGGGGGATGGGCCACGGTTAGGGCTAGAGGATGGGCTGCCACGCAGTGCAGCTGCAGTGGGCGGCCGACTCGCGACTCACGCTGGACCAGCACCTGCGTCGCGCCGACGGCCGGGAGCGGCACTTCGCGCAGCACGAGCGCGGTATCGGGGTCGTCCTTCCCCTCGAGCTTCCACACGGCCTGGTTGGTGGGGAGGTGCGTGGTCATGGTACACTGCTGTCCAGTCGGCAGTTGCATCGAGCGGGGATGCACAGCGGCCTGCTTAAGAGCCCGCGGCGCGTAAGACGCCAGATGGCGAGTGAGACAGGCTGACTCTGCGTCGGGCGCGGGCCGAACGCCAAGCGGATATCGCGTGCGGGGTGCTGCGATCGCGTGCTGCTGCCCCACCCGCAGTCTGGGGTGTATGCTGCGATGCCGTAGCTGTCGGCGTCGTCGCAATGGCTGATCCGGCCTGCCCAATGCTGACCGCTGCCTGAGACGGGCGAGAACGACGAGGCAGCAGCAGCAGCACTGCCAGCCCGACGCTCCTTGGCAGTCGGCAACGACGTCATTCCGACATCCGAGAACGCTTCACACCACCCCCGACAACTCGCCACCAACACCCCCATCAACACCATCGCCCATCTCCCACCCCCCCAGACCATGCTCCTCCTCCTCCTCGCCCTCCCCTGCGCAGCAGAGCACCTCATCACGCCCGACCACGCCCTCCTCCGCACGATTAAGTCGACGCCGGCCCCGACCCTCCCCCTCCCCCTCACGCCCGCGATCACAAGGCTACCGCCGACGCCGGGCATGGGCGCCGGCCAGACGTCGGCCGTCACCCCGGCCAGCGGGGGCCGGCGGCGGCGTGTGCGTGCCCCGCTCGGGGCGACGGCGCCGCCTGTTTTCTTAGGGCTTGACGCTATCCCGACGGGGTGAGGGCCCGCTGGATCTCCCGCCGACCGACGCGCTCGTGCACCCGAACATGTCACCGATGCCGGTGCCGAGCCGAGGAGAGCTCGTGCAGCCGAGCGTCGCCAGCTGGGCCTTGCGTAGTGCACGCCTGCAGTCGCGCGCCACTTGGATCTCGGCGCGGTGAAGGCACCCATCCGATGATCACGATCCGTCCAGCTACAGGCAGGCGCCGTACATCCCATGTATGATCTCCAACCCACCCAACCCCATCACACGCCCGGCAGCTGACGCCCGCTCCGAAGCACGGCGCCGCGGGGGTGTACCGGCGCGGCCTGTGATGGGGCCGCCTGCTCGCGCTTGACTGGCGCAGTGGCACAGGGGACATGGCAGCTCCCCCGCCTGCCCTTCTCCCAGGTTCCAGGCCCGAGGCCAGCCGCACACCGCGCCTCGGCAACGAGCTGGCGGTGCACGCCGCGCCGCCACGCAGCGGCGGCCCTGCGTTCCTCCTCGGCGGCCCTCCTCTCCTCCGCGGCGGCCCTCCTCCCCTCCTCTGCCGCCCTGCGCTCCTCCGCGGCAGCGCGTCGCTCCTCCGCCGCGGCGCGGCGCTCGTCATCCAGCATCGCCCTGATGTCCGCGACGATGCCGAGCGCCTCAGCGCCCACTGGCGGGTCAGCGTCGAAGCGGCGCGACGTACGGAGGTGCGGGGGTTTGATGGCGGCGGGGAGGGGGTGCACCGCGACGGGGTGGGCCTGGGGGCATGCGCCGGCGGGGATGCCGCCTGCGTTTGGGGTAGGCTGGGCTTTGGCCGGCGTGGCTGGGTGCGGCGGCATGTCGCTGATGAGCAGAGAGGGGGAGACGGAGGGAGCGAGCTGGGGCTGGATTGGGTTGCAGAGAACGACAAGGCGAGACACGCCGCCGCGGTCGCCGCAGGTGAGACACACGGTTGCGTCGAGGTCATCCTCCGCTCACCCGGACGTCCCCACCCGGCCAATGTATACCACAGTGACATGCAAAGATCTCTACGTCTATACACACGCGCGCCCGCTGCGACCGCGACGCCGAAGGCCCCCCTACACCCCCCTACAACGCACCAAGCGGGTCCCACGCCTTGCTGTCCCCGCCCAGCGCGGCCGCCTCGAGCGCCTTGTCCTCGTCGCTCTGCTTGAGCGACGACTGCCGTGGCGGCGGCTTGGACGCCGCGTCCTCGAGCTTGAGGTCGGACAGACCCTTGGTCGGCGCGGGGTCGCCCCACGGGTTGGCGCTGGAGGTCGTGTTGGACCGGGCGGGGGGAGCCCAGCTGCTCGCGGTGCTTGCCGCGGGCTTGGCCGGTGCTGGCTCCTCGACCTCGCCGCCCTCCGGCGCGCCCCACGGGTTCGCCTCCGACGGGATGCGCACATTCTTCGACGGCGTCGCACCCGACGCCGAGCGCGACGGCGGGTGCCGCCCCTCGCCGATACCCGTCCCCGGCGCGTAGCTCCCCATCTCCTCCTCGCGCTCGTCCCGCAGCTGCGAGATTGCATCCGTCGCCGTCGCCTTGATCGTGCTGAAGGCCGACAGCGCGCCGGTACCGACCGCGCTGCCCAGCTGGCTCCAGCCCCAGCTCTGCGACGGCGACGCGGGGAGACGCGCCGAGATGCCGCCGAGGCGCGCGAATGGCGACGCGGCGGGCGTCACTGTCGCCGCCGAGTCCTGCCTCACGGGGCTAGGCCGCCTCGCCACGCCCTCCTTCGCCACGCCCAGCTCCTCGGTCACCAGCCCGGCCTCCGCGTCCACTAGCGGGTCCGCGGACCCCTCAATAACCGGCGGAACGTCTTGGGCCGGAAACCGCGTCGCGTTCATGTCGTCGTCGGTGCGCTTGAACAGGCGGTGCCAGAACTTGACGTCCTTGGCGTCGATGAACAACACCCCAAGGTCGGCATCGTGGTCGCGTGCGCTGCGGTCGTCGAGCTCGGGCTTGTACTCCGGGTTCAGGTACTTGTCGCGCTGCTCGGGCCGGTCAAACCACTCCCACGCCGAGACGGTGCGGTCGGTGTACGACCCCTTGTGGCCGTGCGCGGCGCGCCGTGTGCGCTCGTTGTCGAACAGGAAGGTGCCGAACTGGCACGCGTAGAGGTGGTAGAGCAGGTCGAGGAGGTACTCCTCATTGAACTCGAAGCGATCCGGGTACTGGCGCTGGATCTGGCGCACCGAGTCGAGGAACTGATGGAACACGGGCGATACCTCCTTGACGTGCGAGCTCGAGCTGAACTGCTTGGTCACCGAGCCGAAGAACGCCGTCACGCCCTTGACCGCGTTGCCAAAGTCGTCGTCGCTCTCCTCGTCGCCGTCAATGTTGTCCGGCGTGGCCGTGAACAGCTTTGTCGACGACAGGTGGCCCGACCGCTCCTTGAACATGTGGCCGAACGACAGCCAGTCCTTCTCCACCAGCACCTTGAAGCCCTCGAGCGTGCGGTAGTACGGGTCGAGACAGAGCTGGGCGACGGCGCTCAGCTGCGACGTGCGGTCCCAGCCGTCCGAGCAGTGGATCAAGACGTGCGACGAGTTGACATGCACATTGCGCACGATCAGCGCCGCACCGTCGAGGATCCCGCTGATGTGCTTGATCCACCCGCTCTTCCGCAGGCGCTCGCGGTCGATCGGCGCGCCGGTTTCATCCGCCTCGGTGAGCGCCGCGACGACAGTTTTCAGCGAGTTGCGCATGACGTGAATGTTGTCGATCCCGAGGTATGCCTTCTTGCCCGACTTGTACCACTCCATGTTCTCGGTTCCTGCTCCCTTGGCCACGTTGGCCACGGCGTTGGTTGTTGGCCGCGCGTCGATAATGAGGTTGGTCGTCGTCGCGCCGTAGACGTGCGAGCCGGACGGGGAGGGGAGGGCGGAGGACGACGGCGAAGGCGACATGGATGTCGACGCCGACGCGAACGCTGTCTCCGGTGACAGATGCGACGTGAAGATGCACTCGATGAGCCGCTCGTCCTGCGCCGAGCGCGCGTTCTTGATACCCACCATCGGCTGCGACGAGCGCGTTATCGATGCCTGTGGTGTCAGCTGACGTCGAATCCTCACAGCTTACATGATTAGCCCAGTGGAGGTACGACAGCGCCGGTATCCGGGCCTTGGACCTGTACTTTGCCGCGTACGACAGCACCGAGTCGGAGATGCGGCTCGGGACGACGAGCTTGGCGGGGTACGTGGGGCAGAAGGTGTAGTCCTTGTTGACGTCCGTGAAGCGCCAGGCCTTCGTCCTGCTACCTACACCCTGGCGCGCAAACTCTGAGCGCGGGTTGAACGAAGCCCAGCCCTCGCCTGCGCCGGCCGACGCCACGCGCTCGTGCTTCGGCGGCGGGGCGTGGGCGACGGGCGTGCTGCCCTCCTCGGGGGACGTCGAGAGCGGGAGCGGGCCCGCCGCGGCCAGTGGCGAGCGGCTCGTCCCCTCGGCGGGGGGCAGGTGGTAGAAGAAGGCGTACAGGTTCTCGACCGAGCCTGCGT
The DNA here is from genome assembly GCF_041260175.1 of Vanrija albida. NCBI lineage: Eukaryota > Fungi > Basidiomycota > Tremellomycetes > Trichosporonales > Trichosporonaceae > Vanrija > Vanrija albida. The sequence goes on from NW_027191423.1 coordinate 3,165,144, forward strand.
GTCAGCGAGCCCCTCGTACCTAAACCCACTCGACACGGCGCAGTCGCGCACGCTCTGCCACACGTCCTCGGCGCCGCCCTCGCGGTCGCGCGTAAAGAACAGAATGTAGTTGTCAAAAGTCTTGGTGCCGACGACGAGTGGGAAGCGGCCAGCCGTCAGCCTGTCGCCCTGTGGGACGAGGGGCAGGCGCTGCAGCCTGTTCACGGTCGGGTACGGGATCCATACTTCCTCGAGGGCGTCGTCTGGGTCCGAGTGGGCGGGCGGCGTGGGTCTGAACAGCAAGTGGTGAGGGGTGAGGTGCAGCGTTCCCTCGTGCTGGGTGCGTTTGTGCGGCGGCTGCGGGTCGGCGCGCTCGAGGATGACGCGCTCGACTTTGGCGACTTTGATGGCGTCCATTGTGGGCGAGGAGGCGAGCCAGAGGCTGCCTGGGGTGTGAGGTGGGACAGAGAGAGAGGAAGGGAACGGAGAGTTGTCGTGAGCGTTGTCGGCGACGCGGCGACGCGCGGGCTGGCTGGCGGCGACGGCGGCGGCGGCGACGAGACAGTGGGCTGGTTGCGTCACTCGTCGCTCGTCGTGGCGTGAAATTTATCCGGCCCCCTGGCATATCTTTGAGGTAATGCTGGTGACGGAGGACTATGCATTGGAGCACTGTATGCATGGCGAGGTGTCAGAGGTCAGAGCAGAGAGCGGCGCCGGGCTATGCATTCATGCTGTCGGGGTCGGGGACGATGAGCACCGAGGTGTTGGAAAACGGCGACTCGCCGATTGGCTCGAGGGCAATGACGGACGCGACTTCTTCCTCGTCCTCGTCGACAAAAGACTCCCGATAACAACAACAACGCGCCTTGTCATGATACAAATGCTCAGCTTCACTGACAAGAGTCGCGCGACGGCCCCCGTCCCGTCCCCCGAAGGATGCGCCGAGGTCAGCACGCTCACCCGGCGCTCAGTACCCCACCCGAAGGACTCATCCCTCCGGACAGTGCCCCCTCCCCCAGCGTCCTAACCACGATCTCACTGTTGTCCTCGCACAGCTCGACATCAGCAGAGACGTGAACACAACCGCCAGCCCCACCCCCTCGTCATGTTCGCGGACACTGACCGCGCCTCGCGGAAAGCAACGGACACTGTCCCAGCCACCAGGGGCAAAGGTCGCCGGAACCACCCGGGGTCGTCGCCATCCACGAGTCCGCCCTCGGCACTGGTGACAACCTGGGCGCCGGCGCCTCACGCCTCCAAGCCACGCCATGTGTCTCACGGTGACTACCTGGCACGCACGCCCGTGCCGTTTCGTTTGTTGATAAAAATCATTTCGGCCGTGCCAAGCGCCTCGCAGTTTGCAAGCACCGCGGCCGTTGCTTGCAAACTGGCCGCCCCGTCTTCCGCCCAAGAATGCATTACCGAGGCCGCGTCGCGCACTGCGCCGCGGCCATGCTGACTGCTGATTTTACTTAGAAGACACCACCGTTGGCGGCCTTCTTGCTGTTGGGTGTCAGTGTCGCTCAACAGGAAGGGAGGGAGGCGGGCGGGGTGACGGCTGCGTAGAGGGGAAGCGGGATGCAAACAAGTCACGCGAATGCGCGCATCGCACCCCCCCGCACCCCCCATGTGCCGCCTCGCTCCCGCTTGCTTCCCATCCCCAGGGCCGTCCTACGCACTTGTGGTACCAAACCGAGAAGAAGGGGAGACCGAAGCCGGCTGGAGGAAGGTGTCAGCGCGCCGCTCAATTTCTCCATCACCGGGGCGCCCATCGCACACTGCGATGGCCTCGCCAGCCTCGGCCACTCACTAGCAGTGTAGGCAACAAACTTGAGGGCGAACCAGGCCTTGTTGTTGACCGAGGTGGGGATGGTGCTGCAATGTCAGTGGGGTCGCCTTCCTTTTCATTGCTGGTCGACGCACTGGTCGACGTTGTTCTCGACGTGGAGGTTGCGGACCTGCTGGCGAGGGGCGGCGACGTTGCGGGCGGCGGCGCGGAGGGCCGAGGTGCGGATGAGCATGGACATGGTGTGGATGTGGAGAGTGGTGAGTGGTGTGTGTAGTAGAGATGTGTGAGGTGAGTTGAGTGCGGAACAGACGGAGTAGGAGGGAGCAGCCAGCCAGCCAGTAGCGACGCAGATGCTTGAAGGCCTGGCAGGCGAGTCGAAGTGCCCTCCCACCCAGCAAGCCTGCCACTCACCGTACAGTGCGTGCACGGCCAGAGTGACTGCCTGGGTGACTGTCTCACCCTGGGTGATGAAATTTGATTCCGCGAGGGGGAACGGAACGGAGTTGGTCGGACTTTGATGGGAAGACGGAATCAAATCCACGTGGATCCCACGCATGTGGGCGGGATCAAATCCAGATCGACGCGCGCTGGTGGAGGTCGTCTGCGATGTGGACCGTGACGATTGCTCGATGAGCAATGACTTTGGAACATCATCGACAACGACGACGGCGGTAGCGACAACGGCGATAGTGACGGCAACGACAGCGACGACACAGGACAAGATCGACTCGTGCCCAGACACTTGAAGAGGACAATCCGACACCCTCCTACCACCCCCGCGATGTCCTCGTCACAGCCAGCGCCCGGACCTTCCTCGCCTTCCTCGCCTTCCCCCGCGGCCACAGGCTACATCATCAACGACCGCTACCTCAACGCAAAGACAAGTCAGCCATTGACGCTCAAGTACATCGGTCCGCTGCCACCTGGCGCTGCCTCGGCGACAATCTGGCTCGGGGTCGAGTACGACGACCCGGCCAACGGCAAGGGCCACGACGGCGTGTACAAGGGCGAGCAGGTGTTCCGCACGCGGCAGGCCGGCGCGGGCGCCTTCATCAAGTATGCGCCGGGTGCTCTTGTTCCAGGAACGACGCTAGTTGACGCTGTTGAGGAGCGCTACGGGCGACTCGTGCCGGGTTCCGAGGAACCTGAGGCCTCGACCAAGCCAGGCAGCGACGACGTCGTCCTCGGCTCGTCGAACGCGGCGATCATTGTCGAGGCGCCAAATCTCGACGGGGTGCGGAAGCGGATTGGGCAGCTCGAGCGGCGGAAGGAGATCGGGTTCGAGGGCGAGTGGGTTGGGAGGTTGGGCGGGAGTGTGGAGGAGCGGCAGGTGTTCAAAGAGAGACTGCAAGGTGGGTGACGGGCAAGGTTTTCGCTGACCCACCAGGTGTGCGCACGCTCGACCTGTCGCGGAACCTCGTCCCGACCTGGGCCGTCATGGCAGACATTGTGGCACATCTAACCGGCCTGAGGAGCCTTATCTTAAAGTGAGTTGTCCCGCTTCTTACCACGCTGACAACTCTCAGCCACTCGCGCACACTGTGCGCTCCTGATCTCGACGACGCGCAGCGAGCTCCCCTTCGTGACGTGTTCAAGGGCATCACCGAACTGCACCTGGGCAATGCGGCATTGACGTGGGCTGAGGTGAGGTTACTTGTTCATGAACAACCTGACGCCAGGCGCTCGACATCGGCTCGGTGTTTCCTAACCTCGAAACGCTGTTCCTCAATGACAATGCGAGGATCGTGTCTCTTGCAAAGCGACCTGGCCAGGACCTTGCGAGCTGCTTGCCTAACCTCAAGACGTTGAGCCTGGATAGCTGCCCTCTCGATGATTGGGAGGCCATGGGAGCGGAGTTGGTGCAGCTGCCAAAGTGGGTATCTCGTTTTCCGACTGGAAGGTACCCACACTAACCCCCCAGACTCGAGGCTGTCAACCTGAGCAGTATCCCGATTGAGGCGATCGCAGCCCCCGGCACATCCCCATTTACCCACCTCACCCGGCTGGTGCTGTCCGACTCGCGTCTGACGGCGTGGCGGGACATCGACGCGCTGAACCAGTGGACGAGCGGCAAGCTCGAGCAGCTGAGGATATCCTTCGTGGAGAGGGAGGCGGTGGCCGTGGCCGATCCAACGTTGATCTCGGGCGATGCGCGCGCCGACCGCTCCTTCCTCATTGCCAAGCTGCCCTCGCTCAGCACTCTGAACGGCTCTCAGGTGGGTTCTCAGGCTCGTTTGTCCCTAACCCGCCAGATCACATACTTTGAACGCACCGACGCCGAGCTGTACTACCTCCACTCAGTTGCCCGTATCGACGGCTTCATGCCGTCCGACTGGGGGCGGTATGACGAGTTGTTGCGCCTGCATGGCCAGGCGGAGAAGCAGGCGCCGGCCAAGCCGACGAACCTGAAATCGAAGATGATGAGTGGGTGGCTAACCGTTGATTCTCAGAGCCACTCACACCCCAGACATCCATGTCATCCCGCCGAGCGGTGAGACGCTGACCATGCGCCTGCTGCGCACGGCGGCAGTGTCGGTGCTGAAAAAGCGCGTCGCGCGGCAGATGCACCTGGAGGCCGTGGCGATCTTCACCGCGCGGCCGGCGGCGTTCGAGGGCATGTGGGAGCCGGTCGAGGAGATGGACGAGGGGGTGGAGCTGGGCCTGTGGCTGTCGGATGGCGACACGGTGCTGGCGGTGGTGTAGGCGGTGGGCGTGCGTTGATGTTGTACATACATGCATTGCATAGTCACGGTCTCGCACCAGGCGCCGCTGGCCGCTATTGTGGCACACAACACCGCCGCCGCGTCGTACACCGCGGCGCGCATTGTCGTCGAGGCGCTTCACACCTCATCAAAGTGGTCTCGCACCACCACTCACGCGCATACAAGTACTACCGCGCAATACATCACCCCACCAACCAACATCAACGCACCAAGCACCAACGCACCAACGAACCATGGGCCTCTCGCTCTCCACGCTCCGCCGCCTCGCCCCGGCCCCAACGCTCTCCGCCGCAGCCTTCCTCGCGCGCCTCTCCCTCTCAGCAGGGTATCGCAAGGCGCAATTCGACGCGCTCCAACAAGCCGGCGCGGTGAGTCGGCCCCCGTTCCCAGCTGACAACAGGCGCTCGCAGCAAAGCACGAGTCCACGGCGTCGTCCTACCGCTCCCTGCGCACCGTGAGCGCCCTGCGCGCGGCGCACGCCTGGCCCCGCCGCCCGGCGCCGAAAGAGCCAACGCTGGACGAGTACATGGCGCACTTTGACGTCTTTGCGCGCCTCGAACAAGCGGACAGGGAGCACGCGACGATCCAGCGCGCGCGGGCGCGGCGGGGCGGCATTCCGCCGAGCCTAAGTGGCGGGGGGGAGGTGGAACGCATCGTGCGCATCGTGTATGGCGTCGGCGGGGATATCGTCGCCCCGCACCTTTCCCCCGCGGACGTCTGGGCCCAGCTCGAGGCGCGGGTCGACGCCGCGCCTCAACGGGCCCGCTCCCCCGCGGCTAGGGTGGCCTTACACGCCCCAGTCGCGGGGGTGCGCGCGCTCGTCGTCTCGGTCGCCCGCGTCGCGGCGCGGGCTAGTACGCAGGGCCTGCTCCTCCTCCCCCAGGGCGAGCACCTCGCGTCCACGCTCGCCTTTTTGGACGTGTACGAGGCTCTGTGGGCCGCGGCGCTCGACGCCGCGCCCGTGCACAAGAGGCAGGCGGCGCTGTGCGCCCTCTCCCGGGAGGCCGTGCTGACCGTGCTCGAGGCCGACTTGCCGGCCTGGCGGGGGGGTGGGTGCCGCGGCGCGGCGAGCTGGGGGCGGAGTGTTTATATGCGGTCGAGGGCGGGCGGGCACCTGCACGCGCTGGGCGTGTGTGGGTGTGCTGGCGGCGCGAGTTGCGGGTTGGCACTGGCTACTGGCGGTGTTGCTAGCGATGCGAGTTGAGGGCAGGCGATCAGTACTTGACTCAGTGGCTCGGATGCACGATACTTCCTCCATCTAAGCCCAGCCTACAACACAGCCTGGGGCACGCGCAGATTCCGCTTAATCGTCTCCACGTCCCCCTCGGAGAAGCCGAGCCCGCCGTCAGCGTACGCGCGGCGCACGTAGGCCTCCCACGTGCCGTACCGCTCCGCGACGCCAGCCTCGAGCACCTGCCAAAAGGTGGGACGCAACTCAGCCATGTTGAGGAAGCCGGGCTTCTTCGCCGCCTCAGCGAGCGCCTGGCCCACGTCGCCGTTGGTCGCGGCCGCGCCGGCGGCCGCACGCAGCGCGCCGTTCATCACCTCGCGCCCGGGCTCGATGCCGAGCCGCGTGAGCATGTAGTCGTAGAGGATGGTGTCGGGGGGTGTGCCCGCCAGGTGGTGGAGCAGGCCGATGGTGACGCCGGTGCGGTCGCGCCCGGCTGGGGGTCAGCTCGCTCCAGTTCATCGACGCACCAGTGCAGTGCACGAGAATCCCGTGCCCCGGCTTATCCCTCACATGCTCGAGCACGACCTTGAGGGTCGGCCGAAACTCGGCCAGCATGTCGACATACCGCTCGCCCCACGCGGCGCTCCCGTCGCCCTCGACAAAGTCGGACGGGTCGAGGCCGTGGCGGATCGTCTCTGTCGGCTCCCAGATGGGCGTGACGCCGGGCACCTGGGGGTCGGGGTTATTCGCGCGCTCGCGCTCGGCACGCAGGTCGACAATCGCGCCGACGTGCTCAGACAGCCAGGCGACGGCCTCGGGATTGGTTGACACCTGCGCCGAGCGGTAGACGAGCCCGGGGCGCACGGCGCTGCCCGGGACCAGGCCGATGTCGCGGCAGTTGAGGAGGTGCGACCCCGGCAGGAAGGGGGGCGAGGCGAGGATCGACGAGAGCTCGGCGGCGGGGAGCGTGCCGAGGATGGACGTGAGCGCTAGGCGCGAGACCTCGTCCTTGGGTACTGGGGCTGGCATTGTGGTGTGGGTGGTGGAGATGGAGAGATGGAGAGATGGAGCCGGGGTGAAGTACCCGGCGGAGATGTTGCCGGCCGGACTTGGCCGGAGGAGAGGAGTCATCACATCGGCGTAAGGCTGCGTCGAGCCGCAGTTACAACGGCCGACACCATCGAGCAACAACTGCAACTGAACCTCGCAGCTGACATGGGCGTGGAGAGGGGGAGCCTGCTGGGGATGGTGTGGCCTCCTCATCGTCACTGACCTCGTTGGATGGCGGCGCGGTTGACGGCCCTCGGCAGGCCGGCCCGCCCCACCGCCAGTCCCCCACCGCCAGTCAGTGCCGACCGTCGACACCCCTCCCCTCTCCCTGCTCCCCCAGTTATGTATCCTTCTCCCCTTCGGCCTCTCTCTCCTACCATTGACCATTTGCACATGCTTCGTCAGCTAGCGCATACGTGCCCCATCCCCCTCGTCGCGCCCTCCGTCGCCTTCACAGCCCCGGGGCTAGGCGGCGGAGCTTACGCTCACTGCCGGCGGAGCGGAGCCTCGGCGTCGACGGTCGGCGCTCAACGGCTGTGGTCGCCTTCTGAGCGAGGACGACTGGCAGCACCAACACCACCACCACCCCGGCGGTAGGCGGCGGCGCTACTCACTATCGCCGGTATCTGTCCCCCAACCGCACTGATTAGTCTGGATGGTGTGCTGAGGCACTGACTGACTCTCGGCTCGTTCCGACAACAATAATAGTGCTTGCAATTGCACCATCTAGGCCGTCTGTGTTGTCTATAAGAGCGGTGCGCGCGCGCGACCATGGGCCAGCCCACACCACCACCATGGCCCCCATCGCCATCCCGCCCACCGCAGAGATCACAGACGCCGCCCTCGCCGCCGCGCGCGCGCAGATCGAGGCCGCCAACATCGGCCAGAAGGGCTTCACCGGCTTCGGCGTGCCGCCCGACAACGCGCTCCGGCGCTACCTCAAGGCCGGGATCGACCTGTCTGGCGGGTACCCGGCCTACCCCGCGCGCCCGGACGTCGTCGGCGCCGCGAGGGGCGAGGAACACGTCCGAGGGGGGAGGCCCTACGTCGACCCCGGCACCCGCGCCGACAGGGCCAAGGCGGCGCTGTTCGGCGCTGCGGGGTCGGTGCGCAACCTCACCAAGCATATCGGGGTGGGTTGGACCCCGTCGTCTCCGCTGACAGCAGACCGAGATCACGGGGCTCCAGCTCGCCGAGCTCACCGACCAGCAGCGGGACGAACTCGCGCTCCTCGTCGCCGAGCGCGGCGTCGTCTTCTTCCGCGACCAGGACATCAGCCCGCAGCAACAGCTCGCGCTGGGCGAGTACCTCGGCGACGGGGCCGTCCACCGCGACGACAGCATCGCCAACGTGCCCGGCTTTCCCGACGGCTCGCTCACCGTCGTGTGGGAGGTCGCGCGCCAGTACAAGCGCAGCTTTCGCAACCCGTGGCCCGAGTACGAGGTGGGGCGGGGCCACGGGTGGCACGTCGACGAGATCTACCAGCCCGTCACGCTCGGGTACACGCACCTGCACCAGGACACGGTGCCCGATGACTCGGGGGACACACTCTGGGCGAGCGGGTACGCGGCGTACGACCTGCTGTCGCCGGGGCTCAAGGGCATCGTCGACGGCCTGACGTGGGTGCCGGCGCTGGGTGTAGCTGACGCCCAGGGGCATCTACAAGAGCCAGATCACGTACCAGAACCCCAACAGCGCGAGCGGCGCCGAGGTCCCCGTGCTCCACCGCGCGCCGCTGGTCCGCACCCACCCCGCGACGGGGTGGAAGACGCTCTTCACGGCGTCGCGCGGGCTCATCGGCCTCGAGGGGTTTGACAAGGCCGAGTCGGACGTGCTGATCAAGTACCTCAACGACGTGGCCGAGAACAGCGTCGAGACGCAGGTGCGCTTCCACTGGACGCCGGGGACCAGTGCGATTTGGGACAACCGGGTGGTGCTGCACACTATTTCGGTAGGTCGGGTGGGTGAGGGGGGGCTGACGCCCAGCGCGACTTTGATGGCGAGCGCCATGGCACGCGGGTTAGCTCGTTGTCGGACCGGCCGGTGCTTGACCCGCAGAGCAAGAGCCGCGGCGAGGCACTGGGCATCGCGGGATGGACGACGCCGGCGTGGGATGTCGAGCAGTTCTTGAAGAGCGGGTACTCGGCGTAGCCGCTGGAGCAAAGTGGGCTAGTGTGGCAGAGTAATCAGCCCATTAGGAACACCACCTCGTCGCCAATGTCACCTTCCCGGCTCGTCTGTACACGCCGCATAGGCACTGTTCCTTGTCGCCATGCATGCGCGATGCACCACGCGCTGCGTCTCTCCTGCCCGTAGACCTCGGAGCCCTGGGGTGGATGAAACTCGCGACACTGCCACGGTGGCTGTAATAGTGACGTCAAAATGCGGCAAAATGCGATGCGCACGGGGCGATGCAAACACGACGCGCGACGGACGGCGGCGACAACGGCCCGCACTTGACAACGACGGCCTTATACCCTCCCATCTCATCACTCCTTGTCCTCTCCATCACTCATCCACCTCGACAGCACACACACACTCACCCGCGCCACACGGCAGCACACGCACAATGGGTATCGCAGCGGCAATGTGTGAGTGGGATCGCTCTCGGGCGATCGCCAAGGCCGCCGCTCACATCCCCCAGTGATAGCGGGTATCGCGTACGTCGTGATCAAGAAGGCGACAAAGAACAGCAACAAGCCGCAGCAGATCGCGGCGCCGCCGGCCGGTGCATACGGCGGCGGCTATGGCGGCTACGGCGGCGGCGGGTATGCCGGCCGCGACGCGCAGCCCCAGTACAACCAGCCCCAGCAGTACGGCCAGCAGCCGCCGTACGGCGCGCCCGGTGGCTACGGCGGCGCGCCGGGCTACGACCAGTACGGGCAGCAGCAGCAGTATGGCCAGCAGTACGGCCAGCAGCAGTACGGCCAGCAGGGATACGGGCAGCAGGGCTACGGGCACGACCAGCAGCGCGCGGGCATGGGCACTGCGCTGGGCGGCGCGGCGCTCGGCGTCGGCGCGGCGTACGGCATCTCGCAGCTCATGTCTGGCCCGACGCCGCAGGGCGGGCCCGACTTCAACCGCGTCATGCAGGTCCTGATGCAGTGTATCCAGGAGGTGAGTCGCGCTCTGGGGGGCCGATCTGACGCCCGCAGCAACGTATCGGCGCCTTCTATCGCGACCAGCGACAGGTCGAGGCTGTTGCCCACCGCATCGTCAACACGGGCGCGGCGCAGCGCCTCGCGAGCGCGTGGCAGCTGCCCCCGCCGATCGCGATTGACCTGATCAAGATGGCGCTGTTTGACACGGTGATACTCGTCGACGACTCGGGCAGCATGCGCTTCGAGCAGAAGGGCGCGCGCATCGAGGACCTGATCCAGTGGGTTGTGGGCTGGGGCGGCGGCTGACAGCGCAGGATCATGGCCAAGGTCGCGGGCGCGTCGTCGCTGTTCGACGACGACGGCATCCAGGTCCGCTTCCTCAACTCGCAGCTGCAGGGCAACCACATCACGACGGAAGAGGCCGCCGTCAACCTCATCCAGCAGGTCAAGTTTGACGGGCGCACGCCGCTCGGCACGGCGCTCGACCAGAAGATTCTGCAGCCGCTCGTCCTTGGCCCCGCGCGTGCGGGACAGCTGCGCAAGCCGTTCCACATTGTCATCATTACCGACGGCGAGCCCAACGGCGAGCCGCGCGAGACGCTGCGCAACGTCATTGTGCGCGCGAACCGCGAGCTCCGCAACACGCAGTACGGGCCCGACGCGCTCAGCATCCAGCTGGCCCAGGTCGGCAACGACATGTCGGCGCTCAAGTTCCTGTCGTCGCTCGACGACGATCGCGAGGTCGGCCAGCTCATCGACCAGACGATGGACTTTGACTACGAGCGCGACCAGATGCGCCAGAAGACGGGGCAGGATCTCACGCCGCAGATGTGGCTCATGAAGCTGCTCCTCGGCGCGATCGACCACGGATACGACTCGAAGGACGAGTAGGGGGCGTTGGGGTGTGACATTCGGAGATGAGTGACGACGACATGTTCATACACGGCAACATGGTGTACCCGGCGATGCATGTACGATGTCAGCGGAGGGGCCGGAGGGGAGTAGGGCCGTAGTCGTCGCCGGCGTGACAATCACGCGCGTCGGACGCGTCCGCAGTGGCGCTGATGGAGGACACTGCATCCAGGGCGACCAAGCACGTTTCAATCACCGCGGGCCGTTGTCTCGTCGACCGCGGGGGGGCATTGTACCGCAGCCAGCAGCGAGCATGGCAAGCGAGCGGCGGGCAACGGGGCGACGCCGGCCGAGACGGGGACGGGAGGCATGGCCGCCGATGAGCCTCGGCTCTGGGCAGCGACGAGCGGTGCAGCGGTGCGATAAGCGTCGCGCAAGTCGCGGAACGGCGCCATGCCGCGGGTGTCGTCGACCTGGAGTAACGCGCCGCGCCATTCCCACACCGGTATCGCCCAACGTGCTAATCTGGGCCGCAGCCGCCGTCGAGCGGGTGCGAGGGCACGTTCGAGGAGAGGGTATAAGTAGAGGCCCGCGCGGCCGGCCCTCTACGCCTCCCCCTCGCTCAGCAACTCACCATGTCAACGACGCAAGGCCGGCGCACCCCGCGCGTAGCCCTCTCGCTCGACACGGCCGTCCCGGCCGGCGACGACGCGCCAGTGACCCCGTTCCCGGCCCCGCTAAGCCGGCACGACACGTCGCACGCGAGCTCGCACGCGCACTTTGTCAAGGACGCGGGGTGGGACGTGCTCAAGCACCGGCCGCACAAGACGCTGCTGCACTGGGTGCGCGTGGTGGGCGCGACGGCACTCGCGCGGATCTGGCCCATTCTGCTGTTCACAGGCGCGTGGAGCACCATGGTGGTGCTGGTCAACCTCAAGACGAGCGTGTCCCTCGAGTTTCCCAACACGATGATCACGGTGCTGGGTGCGTTGTGGGGGGGGGGCTCGCTGACGCCAGGTGTGCTGCTCGGTCTGACGCTGAGCTACCGCACGTCGTCGGCGTATGAGAAGTACTCGGACGGCAGGCGGCAGTGGGCGAATATCACGCACGCGAGTCGGACGTGGGCGCGCACCGTGTGGTTCCACTGTGCGTTCGGGGTAGGGGTGAAGCTGACGCGCAGGCCCGGACCGGTGCGTGCCCGACCCCCCGGCCGACCCAGACGAGCGCGCAAAGGACGAGGCCAAGGCCGTGCTCGAGAAGAAGACGGCCGTGCGCCTCGCGCTGGGCTTTGCCGTCGCCGTCAAGCACTACCTGCGCGGGGAGGAGGGCGTGTGAGTGGCGCGGCGCGGGGGGGAGGCCACTGACAGGCTAGGCACTACTCGGACCTGTACCCGCTCGTCTCGTTCATCCCGTCCCTGTCCATGCCGAGCGGCATGGCAGGCGGCGCCGCAACGCTGGGCGGCGACCTGCCGTCGCTCTCGGCGCGGGACCACGTCGAGCTGCACCGCGCCGAGAATGTCCCGCGCACGCGGCTGCGCGACACGTGCGCCGGCGGCTGGGTGGCGCGCCTGCGCCCGGCGCCGAAGGGAGAAAAGGTCGAGCCCGACAGCGACGTCGAGCTCGGCGCGTCGCTCGCCCTCGGGGGCCACGGGGGCGGCCAGAACATCCCGCTCGAGATAACAGTCTACATGAGCATGTACCTCGCCGCGCTGCAGCGGCGCAAGGTGCTCGACGTGCCGACGACCAACGCGCTCTTCGCGGCCATCAACAGCCTGACCGACGCGCTGGTCAATCTCGAGCGTATCCTCACCACGCCGATTCCCTGGAGCTTCAACGCGCATATCTGGGAAGTGAGCTGGATCTACTGCCTCGCGCTCCCGTTCCAGCTCTACGCCTCCAACTTCAAGTGGATCACGGTGCCAGCGACGGTCGTGACGACGTACATCGTCATGGGGTATGCTAGCATCGCGGAGGAGATTGAGAATCCGTTCGGGTACGACAAGAACGACCTGAACCTCGGGTACTTCTGCCGCGAGATCATCGCAAAGGAGCTCGAGGCGATCACGAGCACGCCGTTCCGCGACCCCTCGGAGTGGATGTTCAGCGAGCGCAACCGCCCGCTCGGGGTATGGCAGCCCAACGCGCTCAAGCTGGCGAATGGTTCGATCGGCGAGTTGAGGGGCCGGCTGGCGCGCGCGAGCGTTAGCTACTGGGAGCAGAGCCGCAAGGGGTCGTTTGTCGACGAGCCGGCGAGCATGGTGTAGGCGGTGTCGTGGGTATAGACCGCATGCAGCCAAGTCGCGAACCACTCTTGAGACAACCGCAACACAAGACCATTGCTTGTCGCGATTGCTCTCTCAACCTCACTCACAAGATGCCAGACAGCGCAGGCCCGTCCGATGGCCCCAGCACCTCCGACAGCACCCTCGCCGCTGCTCGCCTGGCCTCGCCGGCCGCAGACGGTATGTCGAGAGCGACAACGTCACCTCCAGTCCAAGCCGAAATCCAGCACCGCATGGACGCGATTGAAGCCAAGCTCTCCCTGCTGATGCAGGAGCGCGAAGCCGCGAAGCGCTATCGCGCTGCCAGCGAGGCCCGGTGCGTTGGCCCGCTGGTGGCCGCTGACCAGCCAGCCGTCAGAATGCATTCCGTGTGTCCGCCCGCCAGCCGTGGGCCAAGGTCGTCTCGCTCACGACTGAAGGTGACCCTCCCGTCGTATGCCGTCGCCCGCGTAACCTCGTGTCGCTGACGACTGCAGGTGATCACATCTTACGCACAGCTGGACAGACAGTCGCGTGACTCCCTTATCGCCCTGTGTCTACTACGGACTCGACGCGCCGACCGACGAGGCGAGCACGCTGCACCTAAAGCTGATCATAGCCCAAGAGATAGGCGAAGGCGTCTCAATCGACCTGCCCACTGCACCGACAGCGGCCTACTCCATGCCCACTGCCCAACCTCCTCAGACCACCGCGCCCTCGCCGCCTTCTCGCAACCTCCGCCGTCGGCTCGCGTAGCCCAATGGATAGCTGCATAAACTACCCTCTATCAACCCCCTCTAATGTCCCAATTGAATTGAATTATACCCAAACCAGTGTCCACCCGCGAGCGCGTGTCCACCCGCCAGTGCAGTGTCCACCTTACTTGGTGTACTCCTTGGTGGCGTTGTAGTCGCGGCCGAGGCCGAGCGCCTCGGCGACCTTGAAGGCAATGTCGACGTTGCCCATGACACCGCGGAAGAGCTCGTGGCCCGGGCCCCAGGCGTAGATGGGCACATCAACGAGCGAGTGGACGCCCTGGCCCTCGGACACGTCGAGGTTGCCGGTCATGGCAAAGCCGTCGAGGTTGTCCTGGGGGTTGAAGAAGTAGCCGCTCGCGTTCTTGGTCGCGGGGATGCGCTCGTGGCCGGCGTTGATGGCAAAGTCCTCACGCTTGTCGGGGAACGCGGCCCAGCCGTGGGCGATAGAGTAGCGGGGGTCCCAGGTGACGGGGAAGCCCTCGCCCTGGGGGCCGGCGTACTCGTCGTGCACGGTGGGGTTGACGCCCTGGGGCACAGTGTAGGCCGAGAGACCAGAGTTCTGGTACACGCCGACGGCGTTGCGCTTCTTGCGGTCCGAGTTCTGCTCCTTGAGGAACTTGGTGTCGGCCGAGCCGTAGACGTCGAAGCCGTGGCCGTGGTCGGCGGTGACGACGACGAGGGTCTGGTCGAGCTCGCCAATCTTCTCGAGGTGCTCGAGCGTGGCGCGCACAGTGTCGTCGAGCTCGAGCAGGTCGCCGAGCGCACGGTCAACGTCCTGCACGTGCATCTCCTTGTCGATGAGGGCAGCCTCGGACATGAGCGACCAGCCGGTGCCACGCTTCTTGGCGCGGGCCGAGAGGATGTCAATAGCCTTGATGGTCATGTCCTTGAGGCCGGGCTGGTCGTAGGCGCCGGCCGTGCCGTCGGGGAGGAGGGCGTAGTCGAGCGTCTTCTTGTAGACGTTCTGGTCGAGCCAGGTCGAGATGTTGCCGCGGGTGAAGATGGCGAGCGCGCGGTCGTCGTTGTTGAACGCGTTGAGCTCGGTCTTGGTGTAGCCAACCTGGTAGCCGGCCTTGGCCCAGCGGTCAAACTGCGAGATGTTGCCGTTGCCGGGGCCGGGGAGGAAGTTCTCGGCACCTCCGCCGAAGAGGAGGTCGACACCCTGCCAAGGGTACCACGAGTAGTTGCCCGTCACGCCGACGAGGAACTGCTCGATGATGGCAGTGTACTGCGCGCGCTGCGACGTGTGCGTGACGACGGCGGCGGGGGTAGCGTCGGCAATGTACGCCTTGGAGACGATGCCGACCTGGCCACCAGTGATGCGGCGGTACATCTCGAAGATGGTCTCGACCTTGGCGTTGGCGAACGCCTTGCCGGTAGAGTCGGTGTAGGCGTTGAGACCGTTGACAGTCATCTTCTTGCCGGTGAAGAGGGCCGAGGCCGAGTTGGCCGAGTCGGTGATGAACGAGTCGAGCGAGTGGGTCATCTGGGCACCGTAGGCGGGGGCCTCGTCGAGCTTGAGCTTGGACTTGTACTTGCCGTTGACCGTCTTGTGGGCGAGGAGACGGGCAGCCGAGATCATGGACGTGGCCATGCCGTCACCGACAAAGAAGATGACGTTCTTGGCCTTGGCCTCGCAGAACTCGAGCACCTCCCAGTTGGCCTCGGTGGTCTGGCCATCGTTGTACGAGAGCACGGCCTTGTAGTGGCCAGGCTTGTGGAGCTGGACGTTGCGGTACGACTTGGACAGGACGTTGACGGGCGTGGGCGCCTTGCTGTCCTGGGCAAACAGGTCCTCAAAGTAGGTGAAGTTGTACTTGTCGGCCTTGGGGTCCTCGACCGAGAAGAACTTGGTCACGTCGACGAGCTCGCCGCCGTTGTGCGAGAGCTGGAGCGAGAACTTGTCGTTGACCACACCGCCGTTGTACGCCTCGGAGCCGTTGACAGGCGCCTGGACCTCGACGCGGATGTCGAAGGTTTCTGCGGGGTCAGCGAGGGTCGAGGGGGTGTGGTGTGGGGTAGGTGGTGTAGTGTGGGAGGACGGGAGGGAGGCCACATGCCTCGGGTACCCCCGCGGCCGAGGGCCCGACCGGCATGCACCGAGTATAAGACGCGTCGCGGGAAGAGTAGAGGCCGTAGTGGAGTTGGGTTCCCACCGACCAAGACGCGTCTCCGGCCTCATCCCCGGCCAGTGGCAGACGCGTCGTCATCTCACCGCCGGCATCCCACCTCCGTCATAGCAACCACCGACAAACACTCACGACCAGCAATGAAGTCGGCCTGGTCAGGAGGGAAGACACATCCGAGCTTGGGGCAAGCGGCGGTACGGCGGAAGGTCTGGGCGTTGGTGCCCGTCGCGAGCGCGGCGAGGATAGCCACGGCGGTGGTGAAGCCGAGGGCGACCATTTCGAGAGGTTTGTTAGTGGTTGGGGGGGAGGCCGTGCAGCCGTGCACCTTTTTGTATGACGAACGAGCGGACCAGCAAGCGGACAAGCAAGCGAACAAGCGGCCCCCCGTGCCGGCCGAGGCAACGAGGCAAGCAAGCTCGAGATCGGGTGCCCCTGGTACGTTCCTGTATCGACGACGACGCTGCCGTCTGTCTCTAGCGATACAGGCAAGAACGTGGGCGAGGTGGGCCCAGAGATCAAGCTGGGGGCATTGGGTTCATGTGGTGGTGGGGGTGACTTGCTGCGCTATTTCCAGCCTCAAGGCTTGGCACGGTGAGTGAAGTGGTAGAGTTGACGCAGGCGGCGTCGAGGTGACAGGCGCCAGGCGAGAAGTCAGAGGCCCACTAGCAACGCCCATCCGATGCTCTCCGCTTGCTACCCCTGGTCCGGCTTCTGCATCGGGGGTGATGTCGTGGGCTGTGGGCGTCAAAGGTCAGTCTCGTCGGTGTGAGGTGTTGCGCCGCGCCGCGGGCGGCATGTGGCCCCACGTGCGGCCTGCGTGCAGAGAGAAGCTTGTTTGGAAGGGACCGGTCGGACCGAGCCGACGGTATGGCGGCGCAGCTTCCGCACCGCATCCGCAGGCAGGTGAGACGAGGGCCATCAGGGGGCAGCGAGGCTTGAGGCGCCGGAGCGCAGGTTAACGCGCCGAGGCTGCATGCACCGAGGCATGGCGAGCCGAGGGCAAGTGAGCAACGTCAGCCTGATGTGTAACACTGAACCCTTGAGCTAACTGAATATGATGGTGAGTGGGTGGATGGAAGAACAGTGTTCCTGGCCGCCGGGTCTTGGCGCGGTGGACGACAAACGTGCGCTGGCTGGGTCGGTTGGTGGTCGGTGTCGGCGTCGGCTTCGGCGTCCGCTCCCTGCGTCAGAGGCGCTGCTCCGCGTGACTGCTCAATGCCAAGACCGCCTCAGGGGTGTGCACAGAGTGCATGATCCTTACTCTGAGCTGCATGCATCGTTTCGAGAAAGCTTTGCGGGTGGAGGTGCAAAACTGACGAGGGCCGCCACGCACGTTTATTGTCGGTCCGCGCCAAGACATTGATAACAAGCGCGTCCTTAGTCCCAGGCACGCAACCACCTCGACTTTCCTGTCTTGTGGGCAGCGGGGCTTGGCCATTCCTCTGGCCTCGCGGCGACTGCTAGAGTAGCGAGAGAGGTATGCATCAGCAGTAGAGGTGCGAGTGATCAGCAAGCAGGCGACGGCGCACGGACAGAGAGAGCTCGGCTGCCGTGTGCGCCGCGGAGGCGCCTCGTTCCACGCCCGCCGGTTCCATCGGCGCGGCTCAGATCGAGTGGGTCCGCGAACGTGGGTTGGGACGCACGCCAAGCCTCGGCCGATGTGCGCTCGGCTCTGCGCGCTAGCCAACGTGCATTCCGGTATTACGTGGGGGTTGGTGTTGGCCCCGGGGCTGAGACCTCCCTCCTCGGAGGTCGCGCCGACCGCGAGGCCTCGATCTCTCGGTCCTAGCCAGGCCCGGACCCCCCTCCCAGCGAGACCACACCTGGCGGCAAGCAGGCTGTCCCACGGGGCGTCGTTCTCGAGTATGCATGTGTGAGTGATGATGTGTGCATGTGTGCGAGCGTGTGCAACCAGGCGACGCCACGCGACGCTCACGCTCGTCGAGCGAGGCGAGGACTCCCTGCACGCTGCACGCTGCACGCTGCCCCCCCCCTGCGCGCTGTCCAGCCGCGTAATGCGCACCAGGCACTGATGATCCCCGCTGCGCACCGTGTGAAACCACTAAAAATGCTCGCTCGGCACTGTCCGACCACCACCCATGGCGCGGCGCGGCGGCGGCGCGGCGACGGCGGCCGCAGCAACATGAGGCAGATATCGGCCCAATATCGGTACGTGCCTCTCTATCGCCCTAGGCGTCTCCGCCCCGCCCTGTACCCCCCTGCTCCACCTTGCTGCGGCGGAAGCAAACGACTTTTGCTGCGGCCAGGTCGTGTGCCAAGAAACAAACGTCGAGGGGAACACGCTGCCAAGTGTCTTGAACATCTTGGCTTTATGTAGTCGTCGTTTCCGAGCGCTGGGTATCATGTGCGGCGGCGGTGGCGACAGAGAAACGTGCTCGCGCCAGCGAGTCGGGTCGTGTGGATATGCATGCACGTTCGAGCTCGCCGGCGTGGTGCTAGCTGCTCGGCGTGCTACTCACCTATGGCGGTCGTGTGATCTCGCCGCCGCTGGCATGGTCTAAAAGATCGGCGGGGGCATGCATGTCGAGTGTCTTCCCCATCCTCACCTCGCCACCTCAGCCCAAGGCATCCCCGACACTCGACAGCGCAAGCTTGCATTGCAGCAGAGCAGCGACAAAAGGCAGAAGCCACACCCCGCGGACACTTAGCCACTCCGACCCGACAACCTACGCCACGCGCGCACCACCACAATGGCGTACCTCCACCAGTACGACTACATCTTCGCCATCTGTCTCCTCTTCTCGGCTCTCGACGCGTACAACATTGGTGCCAACGATGTCGCCAAGTGAGTGGCGAGCGCTGGATCTGCCACATTCCGCGGACTAACACGCCCCAGCTCGTTCGCCACGTCGGTTTCGTCCAAGTCGCTCACCATGACCCAGGCCGTCATCCTGGCCGGTATCTGCGAGTTCCTTGGCGCCGTCCTCGTCGGTGCCAAGGTCGCAGGCACCATCAAGAACGGCATCATCTCCCTCTCGGCCTTCAAGGGCAACGCTGGTATTGAGATGCTTGCGTTCACCTGCGCGCTCGCCTGCTCGGCCACCTGGCTCATGATCGCCACCAAGAACTCGTGGCCCGTCTCCACCACCTACTCGCTCGTCTCGGCGCTCGCCGGTGTCGGTGTCGCCCTTAACGGCCCCAAGGCCGTCCAGTGGGGCTGGAACAACGGCAAGGGTCTCGGCACAATCTTCGCCGGTATGGTCATCGCGCCCTCGATCGCCGCCGGCTTCGGCGCCACCGTCTACCTCATCACCAAGTACGTCGTCCTTGTCCGCAAGAACGCCATCAAGTGGGGTCTCGCCGTCGCCCCCGTCTACTTCTTCACCGTGACCGCCGTCCTTACCATGTCGATCGTGTACAAGGGCTCGCCTTCGCTCAAGCTCGACAAGCTCCCCCAGACCACGATCGCCCTCGCCATCGTCCTCACCGCCCTTGTCGTCGCCGTCCTCTCCACCATCTTCTGGCTGCCCTTCGTCTACGCCAAGGTCGTTCGCAAGGACTACACTATCAAGTGGTACCACTTCTTCCTCGGCCCCCTCCTCTGGAAGCGCCCCGCCCCCGAGGCCCCCGCCGACGAGAACCACCAGTTCGTCCCCGACTACCGCATCCACAAGGACGACGACCACTCGGCCCCCGCCCTCCCCGCCACCCGCACCTCGTCCAACGGCACCGAGACTCACATCGAGTCCGAGGAGAAGGTCAAGGACATCGAGGCCGGCACCCCTGACGCTCCGGTCCGCCGCAACGTTCCCCTTGCCGAGGTCGAGAAGGAGATCCCCTACGGCTGGCGCAACCCCGCCCCTCTTGAGGGCTGGAACAAGCTCCCCTCCAACGTCGCCAAGGTCATCACCCAGTACATCCCCTACTACCTCACCCGCGGCATCCTCTTCGACGTCCACGCCGCCCAGCTTCGCCAGGGTGCCGAGGGTGACCGCATCAACGACATGCACAACGCCGCCACCGTCTACGACAACGAGGTCGAGCACATGTACTCGTTCCTCCAGGTTCTCACCGCGTGCACCAACTCGTTCGCCCACGGCTCCAACGATGTCGCCAACGCTGTTGGTCCCTTCGCCGCTGTCTACTACGTCTGGTCCGAGGGTATCATCACCCCCAAGGACACGCCTACCCCCACCTGGATTCTCGCCTTCGGTGGTATTTGGATTGTCATCGGTCTCGCCACTTACGGCTACAACATCATGATGGCTCTTGGCAACCGTCTTACCCTCCACTCGCCCTCGCGTGGTTTCTCCATGGAGCTCGGCTCGTCCATCACCGTCCTCCTCGCCTCGCAGTACGGTATCCCCGTCTCCACCACCATGTGCATCGCCGGCTCCACCGCCGGTGTCGGTATCTGCTCGGGTGGCTTCCGCGCCGTCAACTGGCGCGCCTTTGGCTGGATCATCCTCGGCTGGGTCCTCACCGTGCCCATCACCGGTACCGCTGCTGGATGTCTCCTTGCCCTCTTCATCAACGCACCCCACTGGTAATCTGCGCGCCACTAGCGCTGCGCCATGCCTCCATAGACTCTTTTCATTCTCGGGTTCCATAATAAAACGCCGATGTATCTCTGCATTAGTTCTTTGCGACCGCGTGGTGATGACCATCTCACCTAGGGTACATTACCTCAGGAGCTCCGCCATGGTCCATACGTTCATTGCCTTGTTACTGACGAGGCAAGGCGAATGGTGTGCTTGTGCCGCCACTGCCGCCGACTCACCCCCTCCAATGACATTGGGTGAATGCTGCTGCAGCCATACCGGACTTGGGTGTCACACGCCTACATAATATGAATGGACCCGCCTGGTCGCTTTACTGATCTATTTACAGTTGACTATATACGTACATACATCGCGTCTTCTCGTCTTGATTTGTTATCTGTCTTGGATGGTATTGATTGGAATGTGTGTGCTTGATGATACATAGGTATGATCTTACGCCACTGTGGCTAAGGCGTCGGACATCAGCCCTCAGACCTTGCTCCACGACGACGACGAGCTGTCACTGTCGTTACCCTTGTCGCTGTTGGTGCGGTGACGCTTGCGAGGGGTATCAGGGTTGTAAATGACGGTGAGAGGCGTGGCGCTCTGCTTAAACTTGGTTCCGCCGTATCTGGTCGTCGGACGCGATGCGATAGCAGTCGGGGTCTTGGGAATGATGCCGTTCTTCTTCAGCGTGTTGGTCGAGCCGTACTGTGGAGAAGTCAGCGCTCTGGGGGGTTATCGCTTTGCGCACCTTGAAGACCACGGTAGCCTTCGGGATGGACTTGTTGAGACTGATGTAGGAAATAGGACCTGGCTGCGACGCACGAACGGTGTTGCCATCCACGTAGCAGTCCGTAGTCTGGTGCTCTAGCTTCTTATCGAGGAGCCCGAGCGGCTTGTTCCCGGTACAAAGAATCTTGGGGGCCGTGGGGGTGGTCCTCGCCGTGATCTCTTCGAGCGTGACGATGATGGAGCCGTAGTAAAGAGCCTCCGCGGGGATAGGCCCATCCGGGATGAACAGCTTTGTGTCGTCAGTCGCCTTTCGTCAACGGCACTTACGATGGGGGCGAACTTGTAGTTTTTGTCATGATAGGTCCCACACCCCTCGTCGACCCAGGTGTCGAAGACGGTGGAGCCCTTCCCGTCGCCGTATGACACCTGGCCAGAGCTCAGCTGGCGACCATCGATGATACAGTTGAGTTGCACCTCCTTTTGACTAGACTGAGTGCCGTCGCGCTCAACGATGATCTGGAAAGGCTGTTGTTCGTCAGCACTGGCCTGGTGTGAGGGAAGGTGAGGAAGACGAACATGCTCATAGAACTTGACCTCCGCGTAGGCGACGTGAAGAGGAGTCTTGCCAGTGCGCTGGGCAGATATGTAGGAGGGCGCGTGCTCATCTGGACAGTATAAGCCATCTGACTCAGGACTCAGGGCACGAGTCAATCAAGCCTGCTCACCGATCTTCTTCTTGCCGTCGGTGTACTCCAGGCGGACCTGGGGTCAGCACAGTTCAAGGAATGCTACTCACACTCCAACCCTTCCAGTGGCCGTGAGAGATCTTCATGTTATGGGACTGTGTGGAGTTGTTAAAGTATGCGAGGAGAGGAGCGAGTGGCGAATGAAGGAATGTTGAGTTGAGAGAAGGAGGATGGAGGAATGTCGCCCTTTTGAATCGTAGGGAACGGCGCCCTCAGCGGGCGGGCGCAGAGAATGGGGAGGGGGGAAGGCGACGGCGGAGGATAGCAGAGTGTGCATAATCTCAGCCATCTGCCGACACACACAGCCAGCGGCTGACGCCATCCACCGGCCCACACTCACGAGGCGATTTCCACGCCCCGAATGTGGCGGCTCTCGTGGTGTAGTGGCTATCATACTCTCTTAGGGCGCTGATGCACCTTAAGCAATGGGAGTGGTCCTGGGTTCAAATCCCGGCGAGGGCCTCTCAGGCGCGTGCGCAAGCACGAGCCCGAGTTTTTGTGTAGCGGGGTCGGCGTCGGAGGTCGTCATTGGGCAAGAAGGGTGCGAGCGGAGGTGCGAGGGTGCCACGACCATGTGGTTTTGCTTCCGTCGAGTGGCGGAGGAGTCGGGCGTGAGACAAACAATCTGGTGGTGGTGATGCTTTGTCTCTGTTTACAGCGCCCCCGCGTCGTATGCTTGCGGAGAATAGGTGCCAGGATTGCGTTTCACTACCTCGTCATTCAAGGCCCCTATTGTGGTGCTCATCACTGATGGGTTGTTGACAGGACCGCCCGCTCCACCACCTCAACGAGGTTGATCAAAACCCACCACCAATGTAACATCTCTTGATTCTTCCTCACACCTCACACCTCTCCAGTTCCCCCTCACTGTCGCCAGCAATGTCGACCGTCTTCTCTTCCATGACTCCGCAGCAGCAGCTGCAGAACCGCGAGGTCAGCGGTTTGCTCTGTGTCATGTTCCCTCTCTACCGCAAGTTGGTGGTGGAGACGCTCGCCACCCAGTCAGTTGTGAGTCCTCGCCCAGAATCACTAGGTAGCATGGCACTGACTTGGTTCTTCAGGGCCTCGCCAAGGAGTACAAGGAGCTCGCCAAGAAGTCCATGCCGGATGATCGCAGCCCGCCCAGCATCACGCCCGAAGCCAACCGCTTAGTCGATGCCATCATGGAGTGGAACCACGCCGGGCCTGCGTCGCGCGCAACTATCCCCAACCTTTTCAAGCTGAAGCACCTCAAGAAGGAGATGAAGGACATCATGGCCCAGCTCGAGAAGTCAAACGAGGAGGAGGACACATCTGGTACCCAGGCCAAGTCGTCCCGCCTCGGCGCGAGGAACTCGATCATCGGCATTGTCATCTCTGAGAGCCGGTCCAGCCGTTGGATCGAGTGGCGCGAGATCGTGTACATGGCGTACGGTCTTCTTACTCCCCAGCACGGTAAGTGGAGTTTTTTGATCCCAACGGTGCTGATGCCTCTCTGCAGAGTGGATCGCTGCCGACGGTTTTGACCGCCACCTCGTCATGCACGAGCTCTTCAAGCGCATCGACGAGGAGTGGAGGAAGAACATGTCCTTCCGCCGATTCTTCGCCATCGTCAAGACCTTCCCAACGGGCCTAGTGGCGCACCCCATCAACATTGTCATCGACGTGGTTGAGCAGATGTGCAAGGAGGGCTTGCTCGACGTCTCCAAGCTCTTCCCCATTGACAGCAACGTTAACCCGCGCACCCATGCCCAGGTGCGCCGCGACTGCTCCAACTTCCTTCGCAACCACATGGACTTCGAGATGTTCACGATCAACATGCTCCCCAAGGAGGAACAGGACGCCAGTATGACGAAGCTCATGGGCCGCCCCGTGACCTGGCACCTTCAGCGCGACTTTCGTTCGTGGCGCATTGCCCAGAACCTCCCGAACCAGTTGATCCCGAGCTCCGACGCCAATTCTGTCTGCTCGCTGTAGAGTGACAGTCAAGCGTCAGTGAATGGAGTTGGGAGCGGCGCCGATTGGGGCGTAGTGACCAGTCCATAGTGAGCAGGTTGTTTGTTGCTGAGTCGGCGGGTTGAGGGTTGGCGCGACGGTCAGCACACCATCACGCTCTCCCCTCCGTTCAACAGTTGAAAAAAGAATAGTGATGATGATCGAGATGCAGAAATGTTCCCGGTGGAAAAGCATCTGTGGCCACCTGGGCTGGTGTGCCACAATGACCAGCCCGCATGCCTGCTGACGGCCCACACCAATCTCAGATTCCGACAGTATGCAATCTCAAGGGTGCAACATGTCCACTCCCCTCGTCAACTATCATGTACCCTGGTCGCTGCATTGAAGGGGCCACCTCTCCCAACTTCCGCCAGCCGAAAACGGGGATAGATGCTCTTCGTTATTCGGTGTGTGGCCGGGGGACGACAGCAGAGTCCAACCGAGCGCAGAGACGCCACCACAGGGGACCAGGACTTGTGCGCTCATCCCCGCCATCCCCTCCTTGCCCAGATTGAGATGGAACGCGTTCAATGCTCTCTCATCGGGCTCACAACCTCCTCAATTTGACCCGAACAATGCGCCTGGAGCACCAGCTCAGCCGGGGGCGAGAGTTTGAACGATGTGAATCCATGCAGGCGTCGCACGCCGCTCGAAATCTGAGTGGGCAGCGAAGGCAGAGTGGCGCACCATGTCGTGTGTGCCATACGCATCACTTCTCGCACCCATGCGCGAGTGTTGTGTGCAGCGGCGGCGCTGATCCAAGAAGCGTGGGTGAGCACGCACTGATGGTGGGGATGCCCAGTTGGTGTCATAAAGTCGCATCCTACTCACTCTCTTGACTACTTTCCTCCCACCTGACCAGCTCTGCACCACCATGTGGCTCCAACTCTTCACGAACAGTATCAACCCCACCATCCTCTTCGCACCCATCTCCTTCGGCCAGGAGCGCTTCCTCCTGTCAGAACACAAGATCATCGAGTATGAGCCCCGCGACTCGATTGGCCTCAGGGCCGGGGTCCTCACGGCCCTCAAGGACGAGAGCGCGCGTCGAAACGCGTGCTACACGCTCCTCGGGCACGGAAAGGTGAGTGGGAGTCTTGGGGGATCGGGGTGACTGACACACGCAGCTCCTGCTGGAGATCATGACCCACAGTTTCTTCGCCGCCGACGTGGGCAGGCAGCTTCCCGCCTCTTACCACAAGGCCAAGGTGAAGCTGGCTCATCTCCTCGGTACCCCGGACTGCCTCGACACTCCGCCACCCGAGAAAGAGGTCATTGAGCTGCTGGAGCACATCCAATGGATGATGTACGCGGTGCGGCAGGCCAGCTTCTCGGCCAACGAGGCGACGGCCCGTGCGCTCCAGGCCAAGAAGGCGGCCCACGCCATCATCTTCAGGATATACGGGCTGGCCCAGCTGGGTGAGTGACTGCGGGACTCCCTCCAAACCGAGCTGACACGCGCAGATGAGGTAGTCCATGACCATGTGGCTGCATTCACGCTCCACGAGGAGGTGTATCAGGCAGTCGCAGGAGCCGTGAGCAAGGGCATTCACCGCTCGGCCGTCCAGGATCTCCTCGTGCGCGGACCGGTAGCCTGGGCCGAGCTCTGGATCGAGGCTAGCGTCCAAGCAGTGGACGAGTTCGACCAGAAGGCAGCATTTGGCAGGACAGTCCTCTTCAAGGGCAAGCCGGGCTACCCTGCGACGCACGGCGACGTCCGCGATACGGCCCTCTTATGCCTCCGCCGAGGCTACCAGCAACACCTGGACCGCATCGCCGCAATTGAGAACCCTATGGAGCGATTCCGGGCCCGTATCGCGCTCACACCGGAGTCGCTCCTGGGCGGCCTGTGGCGCGACCTCCCGGACGCCTCGAGCCCCGGTTGGACGATGCCCTCGACCCCCTGCAGCAGCCCATGTACCACTCCCCGTGCGAGTAGTGTCAGCCTCATCGACCGCAGCAAGGTCTTCCTTCGGCGCGTGAGCGGAGGCTCTACAGACACGCTCAAACGAGTTCCTACCGACTCCACCGTCATGTCGCGCGCGTCGGAGGAGACGCTGGTGCCGTCCCCTCCACCCAGCAGGCCGACTCCCCCCAACCTTACCGCCGCTCCTAGCACAATCGACTTCGCCAAGCCCCTCGCCGTCAAGTGGATGCACCATGCCCGCGTCGAAGACCGTGCTCGCGCGTACTCGGCGTGGCGAGCTCGGGCCGTCCAACAGCCGGGCGCGGACGTCCCGGCCGGATACCTGCCAACGACCGCCGAGCTCACTCTGGCCGGTTACTCCCCATCCGCGATCGACTTGCTTCACTCCACCGGCGAGCTGCCACGGGAGGACAGGAGTCCTGAGCAGTGGGAGCGCGCGTACGAGATTGCCAAGGACCTCCGACCTCGCAAGGATAGCGAGTACCACGTCCAGAGACCGGTTCACCCTTCCGCCCCACAGCGTGGCGGAGCAGGAGTCGAGGACATCGACGTCCACCACACTCTCAATAGGGTCAATGGCAAGCTTCGGTCGGTGCAGAGGCAGCAGGAGCGCGCGGAGGATGGCGAGTACGGCACCGCGGCGGAGGACTCTTCGGACGACGACCGCCCGCCGTCCCCGACCGAGTGGGAGCGCCACGGGAAGGCTGAAGCAATGGCGGCTGTGAAGCGAATTCGGGAACGGCTGGGGAGCCGGCGCTGGGAATCCGACCCTCGCGTTCCCTACCAAAAACCTCGACTCAATGAGACTCCCACCCCTCCGCCGAGCCGTGCCAGCATTGCGGAGCCACACAACCTCCCAGAAGCCATTGTGTCTCCAAGGCCAAATGGATCCGCCACAAAGACCATTTCAGCGATTTCAGTAACGACTCCACGGCATCGTCCAGCCCCTTTTCACCTTCATACTACCCTGGAGACCACCTCTGGCTCATCTCATGTGTCAATTGGCACCGATGGGGAGGGTGGAACTCCAAGTGGCCTTGCATCGCGCGGTGCTATGACCTCTCTCGCCTCCTGGCGAGACGTGGAGGAGGGGGAAATGGAGGCAGGGGATTGTGACGACGAGGGCGAACAAGGCTACAACCCGATGGGGGACCTGTTGCGGAGCGAACCTTGGCTTAATCTACCGCCCGACACAGATGTCCGCGATGGACTCGTCTACATGCACCAGAGGCTGACGGAGAGGGCCGAGGAGCGTCATCGTGTTCGGCGGGAGGGAAGGCGACCCATGGACGGCACTGGGGCTGGGCGCTCGCTCGGGGTAGGGGCTGGAGAGACTTCAACACTGGACCTCAGCTCTGACACCGCCGACGAGTTTTTCGAGTGTGAGGAAGGTGACGATAGCGTCTGGTTCACATGAGCCGTGCACCTATCCACGAGGAGAGTGACATAGTGGTCCATAAAACTTTAACCGATGCATACAAGCAATAAACGCCCGATTCTGGCATGAATCTGACTGCCTTACCTTCATATAATATAGGAAAAGTTCATTAGGGACCTGGGCTCAATGTAGGAGTCTGCCAGTGAGTGCTCGGGCGTCGGGGCTTGAGCCAGCCGTTTGTGGCCGAATCCCAGCCGACCGCCACTTGCCTCGTATCCCATCGTATCCCAGACCAGCCAGGGTCCGAAATGTGAGGAGGAGTCGAGTCGAGGTGAATCATCACTGTCGTGCATTCATTTACATGCTCCATCACTTTGTACGTTGGGTGGATACGAGCTCCTTGTCTTGCATTGTGGACGAAAGCCATCACAATCGATTACAATCCCCGAGTCTACTTTGTAGCCGACACCTCGGATTATTGTTACCTGGCATGAGGTGTGGCAATCACACTCCCACACAGCTCTGCGCACTGCTTCGCACCTCCCTACCTCAACTCACAAGGATCGGCGATGCGTCATCATCGCTGTTGTCCTGCACTCGCTGCAACACCTGCTTGCATGTCCCAATCATTCCATGGCCTCGGGTCACTCATAAAACACGAGCGGTCAACACTTGGGCTTTCCCCCACCCACCCTCTCAACCACAACATCCGATATGCTCAAGTACGGCACTCGCCTCTGGGAGGCAACCTACCACGTCCGCAAGGACTTCTGGGTGACACTCTCGGCGACTATTCGCCGCCCGATCTACTACCAGAACGTGAACGCTGCCATCGTAGGTTTCCTCATTAGCTCCGCAACTCACTTCGTCCCAGCGCATCGCCCGCTCCTTCATGCAACACATTCGCGCGGAGCTCGTGGACGAGGCGACCAAGAAGGACATTGCACTGGCTCTCCACTGGCAGACGAGCACCCCCTCACCGACATACCTCAACTACCTCGTCGCCGAGAGACTCGAGGGGCGTCTTGACCTCGCCCGCCGTCGCCACCAGTTGCGCCTGATCCGCACACGTGAGACCGAGTGGCAGGACGACCTCAACCGCCTCTGGGTTATCTACGGCATCCCGAAGACTGGTATGTGGAGGTGGTTTCGGGCGGGGCAGCTACTCACACCTCCAGTCAACATTGCTGCTCGGTGGCGTGACGAGAAGGAAGTGGTGGCCCAGATCTTCCTCCGCATGGACCGGGCCCACACCCGGTGGATCAACACCCAGCCACTGCGCAAGACGCTCCGGCGCTACGACCCCCTCTTCCAGGTGATCCACTGGATCGAGCTGCTCGTGGACACAGTGGCCGAGCTGGACGCCGAGGCTGGGTGGATCAACTCGGCCGCCCTCTTCCCGCACGGCAACACGCTCTTCCTCGGCAAGGCGGAGCAGCACCGCGCCGTCAAGACCGAGGTCACTTGCTTCCTGCGCACCCAGGTGGCCGGCTGGGAGCGCGGCTTCGACCACCTCCCACCTGAGCACCGCGAGAGCTACCGCCGCGAGACTATCGCGGACGACGTTATCAACGTGATTGACCGTGGCAACCTGGCGGCCTTCCGCAACCACATGGCCGGCCGTCTCGACTACTGCATGGTCTTCTCCCCGCGCAGGTCCCCAATCCGGACGATTCCCGAGGATGACTTAGTTGAGTTTGACCGCTACAACTCCCGGACGCGCAAGAGCAACTGGAGCATGTCCTCCTCGTCCGAGTTCTCTGCCAAGATTGGTATCGGAAGTCCGGTGACGTCGAGCCATGCCCGCAGCGTTGTGCTGTGATCACAAGGCGATAAAAACTTGTCTCCATTGAAACCCTGAATCTGTATCCAACTATTCCGACCACCCTCTGTGCCATTGTGTCTGTCTACAACAAGCACCCCTCCCTGTACAAAGAACTAAGCCCCGCCTAGAGTCCGTGATTGTATGCATGTATTCAACTAAGCGTACTTAGCCCTTGTGCTCATCTCACAATCTTACTGACAGTTGTGCGCGGCCCACAAACAGGGCGCTGGGGCCACTGAACCCTAATCGCCGACCCTCAACCCTCCCCCATCGCCCAATCGCGCGTCCACAGTCTCTGCAGCTTGCGACAAAAGAAAATGCTCTTGAAGCGAGACTTGCACGACGACGACGAGCATCTGCATGCAACAGCAAAAGCTGGACGAGTTAGGAATCGAACCAAAGACCTTGTCAAGTAGGTAGTTGACATCCGCAGATGTCTCGTGCTAATGACACGCTCTACCAACTGAGCTACACGCCCGAGAGATGTCGACGCTAGGCGTCTAGGCCACGACGGGGATCGAACCCGCAATCTCATGATTTACTTCTTCTTAGAGTCGTAGTCATACGCCTTGCCATTGGGCCACGCGACCTTCGATGTCGAGGAGAAGGTGGTCTCCGTGTTGAGTGTTGCTGGGAGTGGAAGCCGGCTATCACGCCAGAGATTACCGTAACGACCCGATACGCGATGGCGATATGACGACATCTGCCCGTATCCCAAGCAGTTCCCGTGCCGCTAGAACCTCCAGGGGGACATGAGCGCGTAGGCAGAGCGGACGTGGAGCCGCCCTCCGCAACTCCCGACATCGGCCCGAGTCCATCCGGTTCACAACAACTGTCCACCCCCACATCGAGTTTACCCGGTCTTCCTGTCGTCTGAAGCTTGATGGGTGAGCAAGTCGCACTGAGAAGGGGGGAATGGAGCGGCCGTCTCCACCGCCCACTGCCCACCGCGCTGCCCCCGAGACAAGAGTCTCCAGCCCCAGAGGGAAGGGAGCTCGGCATCGCAGGTCATGTGGACTGATCCCATGCCGGTGTTGCGTAGTGCCTCGCCGCAGCCGCGGTTGTTTGGCTCGGCGGCATGTTGTGCGGAGCTGTCGCTGCAGGGGTATCGCTAGCTTCCTTCGCCGAGGACTGCACCGAGCTCCGTTTCGGTGTTAACGACCATTCGGTGGGCGGAATGGGACCTGAGACGCACGCGCTTCAACACTGCGCAGCCGCTTCCCCCCCAGCTCTGACGCCAACCCCCACCTACTCCACCTCCACAACTGAATGGGACGGAGCAGACCTACGAGGTTTGCCCGACAACAGACTGTGGCCAACTGTGCTACCAGGAACTCCGCCACGGCGAACCACATCGGCACGAGACTCGGCCGTGTCTCGGCACCCACCCCCGCTCGGCTGGCCCCACCCAAGCCCACTTGAACAACACCACCGGACCAGCACCTGCCGAAGCTCCCTGCCAGCCCAACACATCCGGCGACCGCTGCCAAGCTGCGGGGCCAGCGATGGGGGCGGGATACATATGTATACCCCCAGATGGGCCCCAGCCTCGACACCCTATCCCCACACTCGGACGCCTCACGCAATGAAGTCGCAAATCAACATGTACGGCACGGGTCGGCCCCTCCGCTGGGCGGTCACCATCGCATGCCAGCTCGCGTTCGTCCTTTTTGGTTACGACCAAGGTGTCTTCTCCGGTATCGTCGGCAACCAGCACTTCCTCGACACGTTCGGCCACCCCTCGCCTGGCATGATGGGGATCATTGTCAGTATCTACAACCTCGGCTGTTTCTCCGGCTGCATCGTCGCATTCCTGTTCTGCGAAAAGCTCGGTCGGCGGAAGAGCATGTGGGTTGCGATGGCGTTCATTCTCGTGAGCATCTGCCACCATGGTGACGTGGCCTCGAGCTGATCGCCCCAGATCGGCGCCACACTCCAAACCACAGCCTTCACCGTTCCGCACATGATGGTCGCCCGGTTCATAACCGGCATTGGTACGGGCATCGAGACGTCGACCGTGCCCATGTACCAGTCTGAGCTGTGCGAAGCGGACAAGCGCGGCCGCCTCGTCTCGTCCGAGCCACTGTTCGTCGGCGTCGGCATCGTCATCGCCTACTGGTTCGACTACGGTATGAGCTTCAAGGAGGGTGGAATTGCCTGGCGCCTGCCCATTGCGTTCCAGATGGTGTTCGCGATCGTGAGTGCCACCAGCCATGCAAAGCGCTAAAATCCCAGGTCGTGATCGTTCTCGTTTTCGGCCTCCCCGAGTCCCCGCGATACCTGTACGCCCACGGCCGAGACTCGGATGCGCTGCAGATTCTATGCGACGTGTACGGTCACTCCCCCGACCACCCGAAGATCGTTAAAGAGCAAACTGAGGTGCTCGACGCGCTCCGGGTTGAAAAGGAGCACGGCGAGTACCAGTGGAGCCAACTCCTTAAGCGCGACGAGGTTCAAACTGGCCGTCGCGTGCTGCTCGCCTACGGCATGCAGTTCATGAACCAAATGGGGGGGATCAACCTGGTCGTGTATGTGTTCTAGGTGCTGACGGCACCTGCTTACGTCTGCAGCTACTACGTCACCGAGGTCCTCGAGAAGAATGTCGGCATGACCCGTAACATGTCGCTCATCATGGGTGGCTGCATCAACTTCATGTTCGTCATCGGCTCTCTGTTCCCATCGCTCCTTCTGGACCGTCTTGGACGCCGCCAGCCCATGATCTGGGGCGCGTTCGGCCTAGCCATCTCAATGATGATGATCGCCGTGCTCCTCAGCTTCAAGGACCACGCAGAGCATATCGCCCGTGCGACGTCGGCGGGCTCAGTCGCCTTCTTTTTCACATACATGCTCATCTTTGGCGGCACGCAGAACTGTGTGCCGTGGGTTTACGTCCCAGAAATCCTACCTGTGAGCTTTGCCGGCAACATCGTGGTCGCAAATCTAACCCCCTTCAGCTTCACGTCCGCGCGAAGGGAACAGCCATTGGTATCTCGTCAAACTGGCTCTGGAACTTCTTTGTGGTGATGATTACGCCCACACTCATCGCAAACCTCAAGTGGCGCGGCTACCTCATCTTCATGGTCACCAACTTTGCCTTCATGCCCCTCGTCTACTTCGCGTACCCCGAGACGACCAACATGACGCTCGAAGAGATTGACTGGCTGTTTATGGCGCCTGGAGCCGTCAAGACCTCACTTCAGGTGCAGAAGCATGAATGGGGTGGAGAGGACGGGCCGCCGATCCCTGCTGGCGCACACACGTTGGCTCCGGCCACCCCGCCCCCGGACGATTCCAAGGGGAGCACTGAGCACGTGGAGAAGGTGTGAGATGGGCGTGCAAGAGAGATACATTCAAGTTGTAAATGGCTGTTGGCTCAACCGTGATGCTACTGCAGGCCCCTCAAGTCGAGGTGGCGACACGAAAGGACCACCAGAGCCACAACATTTTGTTCGAGAATCCTGGAGGTTGAGAGAGTCATTTTACAGCAGAGGGCATGTTCACCTCTGAACATTGCTGTAGAGCGCAAGGCCAATGATTAGCCCGCCAGTCTTAGTTCTAAAAAAACATGCTGTTGTCGAAGACTGCATGTAAGCGGCAGGGTGAGCGGTGAACCACCGCCGAGGGGGCGATGTACGTTGGGGGAGTGAGGACATCTCGCTTCTCCGACGTACACCGCCCACTTTGACGGTTTTTGTCTGGAATGCGGTTCCAGCCTTCTTCGCGACCATTTTGACACATATTATGGAGCAGCGGGCAGCAGCGGTTGGCTGGAGACCGCTTTCCCAGCTCTGCGGCAAGGCGCTGTCGGTTCGCCACCGCACAGACGCACAGACCGGCCAGATCCACCGAGAAGATTGTTGTGTTTGTGGGGGCCCCTGGAAGCATGCCCTTATAGATGTAGGTAGTACCACTTGAATTCTCAGACCGCTCATGCTGACTGAGCAGCAGGTAGCGCAGGTATTGTTCATGGGTGTGTTCATTTCAATACAATCGTCGTCATCGACGTCCAAAGCGTTGCCGGCCCAACGACAACACTGCAAAGCGGGGAACAAAAGGCCATGGAACTGGGGGTGACTGCGACAGTCTTATGCGTCGATCCGAAGTCGATACATCTTGCTGGCCAGAGGCAGTTGCAACAAAACGAACGGGGGGTAACAGCAGGCACCGAGTTCCAGTCGATGCACGTTGGGGGAGTGGGTAAATACTGCTTCTTCAACGTGCTTCGACGGGAATCTTGGTTTTTCTTTTTCAAGCGGCGAGGAGATTCGAGCCTCATTCACAGCCATTTTGCATCGATTAAACACACTGAGCAGGAGATGGAAGTGACCTCCTCCCGCCCGCTTGGGCCTCATCGGCGCAAGGTCATAAACAAACACGAGGCGCATGCGAACAGGCGGCCAGAAAAACTGCTCGCATGGCCGCCTCTACAACACCCATGCATTCACACTGTGAACCGTCTACATATGTTTAGTTTGCCAGAGATGGTCTGAATGCTTTCGTGGGGACGGTATCGATTGAGAGGTGGGAAATCTGTCTCGCAATGGCGAGCTGTTGTCGACCAGCCAGCAGATGCATGCCTCTGGAACCGTTGGTTAAATCAGAGCTTTTATGCATTGGATTGGATTGCCCATACTGGTGCGCAAAGGGGGCATTTAAGTGTCAGGGGACAGCAGGAAACCGCGCTTTGGTTGACAAGTCACTGGGAGGCGGCGTGTGGGTGACCGGCCACACCCACACGCGCAAAGTCAGGCAGTATGAGCGTAATGGTGGTCGAACGTCGATTTTAGAGCATGTACCTACATGCTCATGTCTACATACTATTACTAGTTGGCGGGAGCGGTAGTGACATTTTTCTTATCTGTTGGCGTGGTGGACGGCAAATGGGCGAAGCGGACAGGGCTGGTCTCATGGGAGACAGCGAGCCGTGCTATTGACGAAGGTGACACTGACTGGCATCAGGAATTATTCGCGTGGTGTGGAGGTGGAGGGCTTGCGTGAATGTAGGGTAGATAAACCAGTGCCAGCAAGCCTGACGGCTGGGGTCTGGCATTCGAGACCTGAGCAGGGGTGTCTTTACCTAGTGGGTGAGGA
This sequence comes from Vanrija albida, assembly GCF_041260175.1. Classification (NCBI taxonomy): domain Eukaryota; kingdom Fungi; phylum Basidiomycota; class Tremellomycetes; order Trichosporonales; family Trichosporonaceae; genus Vanrija; species Vanrija albida. The sequence continues at coordinate 3,199,135 of NW_027191423.1, forward strand.
CCTGCTGTTCAGCTCTCGAAGGTCAGAATTCCGCCTACCTCTTTTTCCCAACGAAAGGTTCGAGCCCGGCACACGACGACGTTTTGTTTTATTTTTTCTGGCCCCTGCAGCGTGTTGGAGTTCAGTGATGGAATTTAGAGTGGGACACGCGGCGTCCCCAAGTCGGGCACGCGAACGCCATTTTTTTGTGCGTGTCGTGGAATGTCTCCCCTTTTAAAGCGTGGTGGAGTTCATGCTGGGAGAGAAGCGACGCGATCCGGACAGATTGAAGGCGAGGCCGGGCCGGCTCGTTGCATGGGGGACGGTGACTGAAGTGAACTGCAAAGTGGGATCAGTCAGACCAGCCCGCATCAGGAATCGTCATGCACGTGAAATGTACGAGTGTGGGGTGAGGAATGGTGCGAGATGTGCCGAGCATGCAGATAAGCCAGCAACAGCGAAGCCGAGCCGGCACCACGGGTACGACTAGACCCGAGTTAGGGAGTTGAAGACTCGCTGCTTGGCTCTAGTCGTACCCGTCGTCGTCGTCTCTTTTTCGATGGTTGGGGGTTCGATCCTGATAGACGGACGCGGCGCGTGTGCTGGCCGCCGCGTGGGGGGATGGGTTGAGTGATGGGACAATGGGCCACACTTGTCCGTATGTTCGGAGGGCCCGCGCGCCACCATTGTTTTGGTCCCTTCTTCGTCGGTGCCCGCTTGCAGAGGACATGTCTCCAGTTGCTCTGTCCCCAGTTGCTCCGAACAAGACCTCATGCTGAGTGGGGAGCAGCGGGCGACGAACAGACGTCAAACTGGGAATGGGGGTCGCTTGTTGCATGGGACACAAATGACTGCATAATGGGGACAGTGACAAGGGCTGGCATCAAACAGCTCCTTGCACGTGGTTTGAGTGGATGTAGGGTAGGTACTGTAGGTTGATAAGCCGGCAACCAGCAAGCCGAGCCGATGCGACGCGTCCGTTTAGACTTGATCTGGGGAGTTTGGGGGAATGGAATAAGACTTGCCGTTCGGCTCTAGACGGTGCGGGTCGTCATTGACACCTCTTTTTGGGACGGTGATAGGTTCAATCCTGACACACGGACTGTGAGGGTATTGGCTGAGTGAGGGAACAGTGTTGTGTGCCACGCGTTGTTGTGATACAGCGTGGTTGCCACGCTGCCACACGCCGCTTGGGCCGGCCTGCACCTTCTCGAGCTCGTCTTGTCTCCTGCCAAAGGCATTCATTAACCGTCTAGAAATGATAAGTCTAATACGTCGCTCTACTTTGTCTCGACACCAACCGCCGTGTCGACCGACGCGGCGCTTCCCTCGGCCTTCTCGGCGTCGGCGTGCCTCTCCTTCCAAGCCCTCAGCTTGTTCTGGATGCCGGGCGTGACGTTGAGCCAGCCAAAGACGAACAGGGTAATACCGGAGAAGACACCGGCCCACTTGAAGTTGCCGTCGGCGATGGTGATGAGCTTGCCGGCGATCGGGGGGCCGATGAGCACGCCGAGGCCAACGCCGGTCCAGAGCATGGAGAAGCGCATGCCGATCTGCTGGATGGGCGAGATGCTCGCCATCGACGCCGAGGTGAGCGTGATCGTCCCGCCCGAGGTCAGGCCGTACAGGAGCAGGCCGATGACCGCGCCCGCCGAGCCGACGGGCGCGCCGGTCCACATGGCGATGACGGTGAAGGAGGTGAGGAAGCCAAAGGTGCCGTACGTGCTCCAGATGCCAAACTTCATCGCAATCGGGCCGGCAACCATGCGCCCGATACACGACCCGACCTGGATGATGGCGACCGAGTACTCGTTGATCGTCACGTTGTTCGTGTGGCTGGCGGCGTAGACCGGCGCGTTGAAGTACGGCGTGAAGAGATTGATGGCGAAGCCCGCCGCGCCGGTGACCATGAAGACGTAGCGGGCCTCCCTCCATGGCTCGAGCAGCGCCTTAAAGGGCGGCGGGGTGCGTGGCGGCAGGCGGGTCTTCATCCAGAAAATGGAAGGGGCCTGGAGCACAAAGTTGATGCCGGCGACGATGAGGATCGCATCCCGGAACTTGAAGCGGTTGGTGAGCTCGCGGATCATGATGGGGTACACGACGCCGCCGAAGCCGCCGCCGCCGATGATGAGGCTGATGGCGAGCGGGCGCTTCTTGACGAACCAGTGGCCCGCGATGCCGGTCGAGGGCGAGTAGATGAAGCCGCCGCCGAGCCCGAAGGCGATGTGCGACAGGAGGATCTGGTAGAACTCTTTCGAGACTGGGCGGGTGTTAGTGCTGCGATGCTAGCCTCGCTGCCAACCAGCAAGCGACACTCACAAGAAAGGGCAATGAGCCCGCCAAACATGAGCGCCACGCCGCCGATGACGAGGTGCTTCGCACCATGGCGGTCAAACCAGCGCCCGAAGAGCAGCGCCGTCATGAACACGAGCGCCATTTGCACCGACGCGATCCACGCGACCGACGAGCGGGGGTAGTGCTTGAGCTGGTTGCGGAGGTAGTACGCCTGCAGCTGGCCCTGCCCAGTGACTGCGGGGTTAGTGCCTGAACTGTGGGGTCGGTGGGGCGGGGAGACTCACCGAACCCGAAGGTACTGAACATGAGGAGGAAGCCGCCCGCGACGACGAGCCACGCCGTCAGCCTGCCATCGGGCGGCGGGTCCATCGCCGCCGTTGCGGGTGCTGGTGCTGGCTCTGGCTCTGGTGCGGAAGCAGCGCCCTCCAGCTCGCGCTTCTTGGCCTCCAAGCCGTCGATGAGCTCGTCGTCGTCCGCCCCGCGCAGCTGCGGCGTGAGGGTGCGCACGAGCGTGAGCTCGTTGTTCACCTCGTCGAGGGTGGTGTGTGCTGCCATCGTATGCATGTAGGGAGTCACCAGGACCGCCGGCGCACATATATACGCACATACTACCCCGGTCGAGCGTCGGGCTCGCGAGACAGCCAAATAGCACCATTGGCTCGGTCACACCTCGGTCACGCCCACATGTCCTCGGACCGAGGGTCTGGCGTGGGGAACCGATACAACGCCTCGGTGAGCTCGCCCGCGAGGAACCCGCATCCGGTGTGTCCGCGGGGCTGTCGGTGCGGGCTCTGCGTGCTGACTACGCGCTGTCGGAGAGTGCGCGCCGGCGCTGATAGCGTGGTATGGTGTGGATACGGTTGTGTTGCCACCATTGTGGTGTGGGATGGTGACTACATAGAGGCGATGGGTATTTACTGAGAATGTGCGGCCCTGCTCACTCTGCGATGCGAAACACGATGCATGTCGCACGTCGTATGTACATGCACACGCCGCTGCAGGTATCAGGCTCGATCGATGCTTGCATCTGGTTGTCCTCGATGGCTACTTGAAGTGCGGTAGGCCCGCCAGCCCACCCCCACGCCTATCGCCAGTGCCGAGGCTCCTCCCCTCACCGAGCCCCCCTCGGTGCATGTTATCTCGCTCGCTCGCCCCGCTCCTGCCGAGCTCGGTCAGATAAAACTTTGGGTACGGCTACGCTGAGCGGCGGATCTTGGGCAGGATCGTCCGGCGCCCGCGCTCCAAGCGACGAGCTCGCCCCATGGTGGCTGCCCCACTGATGCTGGCACGTAACCCCAGCTGATGACCGGGACGGGCGTGATTGGCGGTCGTGCGGACAGAGTCCGTACCTCCCTTGAGGAGGGACACAGGTCCGAGGCTGACTGCGCTGTGCTAGCGAGTCGAGCCTACCTCTGCATCTTGTCGAGCTGGCTCAAGCCCGTCTCCTGCCATTTCCGCCGTTGGCGGCACCGAGGCCGAAACCTGGTCCACCTCGTCATTGTCCCGTGCACCTCGTCACCGTCCGGCCCACTGATACCGCCCTCTGCTGACACACGGCCGACACACCGCTGCTCAAGCATGCAGCAGGCCGTCGGTCTATATACGCACTGCCTGCTTACCCCTCGCTGTCCTATCTATCAATGTCGATGGATGTGATGTCAAGGAAGATTCCATCGAGACTCGGGACGAGACGACCTATGACGTCGTGAATCGAGTGGCTGACGCTCCACTGTCCCGCGTCATACCTGCGAGCGCTGCCGGCTGGGGTATAAAGCCACGACACGACCCATCACGACCCCCACAACAACACCACCCACCCAAACACAATGGTCTCCGCATCCACCTGGCAAACCCTCGGCCTCGGCGTCGCCGCAGCCTTCACCGGCGCGGGCGCGCTCGCCGTCTTCGCCCCCGCCTACGAGGGCAACCTGCTCTTCAACCTCGGCTCGGCGGCGCTCGCGCAGAACCCCGACAAGTTTGCCAACGCGGCCGAGAGCCGCGAGGACAAGGCCGTCAGCGTGCTTCTCCCCCTGCTCGGCGCGCGTAACTGGGCGCTCGCTGCCTCCATGTTCGTGCTCCACCGCCAGGGCAACTGGTCGGCGCTGGGCACTGTCATTCTCAGCGGCTCGGCGTTCGTCGGCATCTTGGATGGCATCGAGGTCTTCAGGCGCCGCGGACCCGTCTTGTGAGTTGCTTTAAGGAGATGGCGCTGACGCCTAGGGCTGGTATCGCCGGAGCTACCGCTTCGCTCTGGGCGCTGGTCGGCTACGCGCTCGTCGAGGGATGGAACAACTAGGCCTCTCGGGGTGCAGCAGTGTAACAGGCATGAAATATCTGATCTTGAACCCCTGCATTGACTTGATACGATTACTGCGTCCCTCACTGTGCTCACACCTTCATACCATCACGCCTGCTCCGCCTCGCGCGCCTGCTCGGCCTGCTCCTCGACAAACGTCTTGGTCTTCGCCCAGCGCCATGCCGGGATGCCCCGCTCGTACAGCTCGTCGATCTCCGCTGGCGCTCTGCCCCTCGTCTCGGGGAGGTAGAACCAGACGAAGATGCTGATGAGCAGGGAAGCGCCGCCATAGACGAACCCGGCGCGGATGTTGAGGCGGACGAGCATGGGTGGGGTGGCGAACGACGTGATGATGCCGAAGAGGGCGTTGCAGACCCACGCGACGGACATGGTGCGGACTGGGCGTGAGCTGACTCCTGCGCGTGAAGGTAGATCTCACCTCGAAGGAGCGCAGATGGGATCTCGGCCGCGAGGAGGAAGTACGACTGGCCCATGATCGTGAAGGCAAACGTCCACAAGGCGCAGATGAAGAGCTACGGTGTGAGCTGAGCCAGCAGTGACCACGTACCAGAGCCTTGCCGACGTCTTCCCGAGGGGCATAGAACAGCGCACCCAGGAGCCACAGCGAGAGGCAGGTGATGGACAGCGCCGGCGCCACGAGCACGCGGCGGCCAAACTTGTCCAGCATGCTCATCATGACCATGACCGCGGCGAGGGAGATGCACGACATGATGACGGACGCCTGGAACGGGTCCTTCTGGCCGGCGATGGCGAAGAAGTACGTCGAGTACGTCGAGATCATGGTCAGGCCCGCGAGCTGGCCGCCGCCGGCGAGGATCATGAGCAGCAGGGTACGTTTCTGTCGGTCAGCGTGGCCGATCACGACTGCCCACCCTGTTGGTGCCCTGGAAGATGGCGAGCCACGGGATGCCCTGCGCAGCAACCTCACGCTCGTGCTCGAGCGTGCGCATCATGATGCCGTACTCCTCCTCCCTGTCGTACCCCTCGATGCCAGTGTACAGCGTCTTCATGCTCTTGAATGCCTTCTCCTTGTCCCCGCGCCGGGCGTAGAACCACGGCGACTCGGGCAGCGGGAGGAAGCACAGGAGCATGAGGCCGACAGGGCCCCAGAGCGCGCGGACAGGCAGCTGCCAGTTGAAGGGGTGCTGCTTGTTGAGCGTGAAGCCCATGACTTTGGCGAGCAGGGTGCCGGTGTAGTTCCTGGAGGTGTCAGTGGGTCTGCACGGCCACCAGTAGGCGACCCACCAGAACGATGCGAAGGCAATCACGGTGCCGCGGATACGGTTGGGCAAGAGCTCCATTGCGTACGCGGCGCAGATGACCTGCAGCACTCCAACGCCCGCGCCTGTGAAGAGGCGACCGAGCATCCAGACTGCTGGGACACGGGCCTGCATGAGGCAGATCAGGGCCTGGTGAGGTGTTAGCTGAGTCAGGCAGTGTACTACACAGCTTGGATCTCACCACCACGACAAGAACCCAGGCGATGAGGATGGTAGGCTTGCGTCCCAGCCTGTTGGCGACGCTGTCGTCAGCCTTATCGCGGGTGGAAACTCACTAAGCCGCCCACACCATGGAGGTAATCTGGCCAACGTTGACGACAGCACTCCAGGCCGACACTGGCGGGTAAGCAGGGCACCACCATCCTCACACCCACCCCAGGATGTGTTCAGTGCCGTGACGCCGTTGCCGCCGGTGCCGAACTGCTTGATGAAGCCCTTGTTGGCGAGGAGCATGCCGGAGAGCGCGACCTGGCGTCAGCGCCATCACACAGCGGTCTCACCTCGAAGCCATCGCACATCGACCCCGTAAAGAGGAGGAAGCAGAAGAAGACGGCGCGGCGGAAGGTCCAGAGACACTTCAAGATGGGCAGCTCGTCGAAGCGCGACTTGAGGACGCCCTGCCCGTCGAGCGCGGCGTGCTTGAGGTCCTCGTCGCGCGTCACGCTGGTCTCGAGGTGGGAGACTTGGATCTCTGCCTTCTCCTCGTTGTGGGGGGAAGACATGGTGTGTGGGGCTGGTTGGCGGGGAGAGAGTCAAAGCTCGAGTAGAATATGTAGTCGAGATCTCTGGCCCCATGGAGCCCACTTCGCCGACCCTGCCTTGGCCGGCGGCACAGCGTTCGTCCGAGCGTGTGCTTTCGGGGCAGGTTTAGCCCGCTGCGAGTGAGTTGCTGGTGTTGAGGGTCATCGCGATCACCTGTTGGCGCCAGAGGGTCTCCAGGCGGTCCAGGCGGGGTGAGGTGACCGCGAGAGCAACATTGCCCTGCGGGCAGCCCGAGGCTCGGTCGAGAGTTCTCTACAGCCACCGGTCGAGCGTTGCACCGAGGGAGTCGGGCAGAGAGGGGAAGAGCGCGCGCGGCTTGTGTACAGACACAGTTGGCGTTCGGTCGAGAACAGTGGTCCGGCCCGACCTGGCAAGTCCTGAGTTAGGCGGTCCTCGAGGCGACGCGCGGCGCGGGGCGGCAGCACGAGGACCCCATCTGACGCCTCAGGCCCGTAGAAGCACGTTCATGGCGTTCGGGTCGGGCGGGGCGCGTTGACCGAGGGAGGGATGGAGTCGAGTCGAGGGAGGGAGGAGAAGAAGAGAAGAGATGCGACGGGACTTGGGCATTTTGAGGGTTAATTATCAGGATCCGCAGTCTCGGCCACCGTCGGCACCGACGGCATCGGCTTCACCGAACCCGCCGCGGACGACCCGGCAACAGCGGTAACGTATGCATGCGGTGAATGAGCGCCGAGCGAGCTGCCGAGAGCAAGCTGGGACAAGCTTCGGGCCGAGGGGAGGTGTGGGGAGGGCCGTGGGGCGCTGGGCATCGGGACAAACATGACCCGGGCGAGATCCAACGCCTCCCTCTTCAACCCATTGTCCATGTCTCTGCCCTCCCCACAACACCCCACAACGCCATGACAATCCCGCCAGTCGAGCTCACGGACCTCACGTTCGAGCACTACCGCTCCCCCTTGGGGGTGCAGTACGCGTCCCCGCGCCTCTCGTGGCGCTTTGCCTCGCCCGCCAAGGACTGGGTGCAGCGGGGGTACGAGGTGCGCGTCGCGCGCGGCGCCAGCGCCGAGACGTACGCCGTCGACTCGCGCGAATCGGTGCTAGTGCCGTGGCCAGCGGCGCCGCTCGCCTCGCGCGAAGCCGCCACCGTCGGTGTCCGCTCGTACGGCAGCGACGGGCGGTGGACCGCGTGGATCGAGGGCACGGTCGAGGCCGGCCTGCTCGAGCGCGCCGACTGGGTCGCGGCCGTCGCGAGCAACAGCGACGAGCCGCACACCGGTGCTAAGCGGGCGGCGGCGGGCGACGAGGGGCGGACCTTCACCGGTGACCTCGGGGTCGAGGAGCGCGCCCTCCGCCCGTTCCGCGTGCGCAAGGTCGTCCACCTAGACGCCGCGCCGACCCGCGCACGCCTGTACATCACCGCGCTGGGCCTGCACACGACGTACGTCAACGGCGAGCGGCTGCCCGACCTCCTCGAGCCGGGGTGGACGAGCTACGAGCGGAACCTCAACTACCGCGTGTACGACGTCACGGGGCTGCTAAGGGCGGGGGAGAACGTGCTCGGCAGCTGGGTGGGAGAGGGGTGGTACGCTGGCCGGATTGGCCTGCGCGGGCTCCTGCGCAGAGTGTGGGGCAGCGCGGCGGGGCTGATCGCCCAGCTCGAGGTGGATGGGGAGGTCGTCGCGGCCACAGACGAGAGCTGGAGCTGGAGCTACGGCGCGGTGACGGCCGGCGAGATCTACGACGGGGAGAGCTACGACGCGGGGGTCGAGGACGAGGCGTGGAAGCATGGTGTGGAGGTGGCTGGCGGTGAGTCGGGGGGCATTGGAGTCGCTGACGCACCAGACTGGGCACCAGTGGTGGTGCGGCCTCTGCCTGAAGCCGAGCTGCGGGCGTCCGAGATCCCGCCGGTGCGCGCGTACGCCACGCTGCCAGTCAAAGAGGTGATCACGACGCCGTCTGGCAAGACGGTGCTGGACTTTGGGCAGAACTTTGCGGGTTTCGTCCGCGTTCTCTCCTCCCCAGCCGAGGCGAGCACCATCACGCTCCGGCACGCCGAGGTGCTCGAGGCCGGCGAGCTCGGCGTGCGGCCGCTGCGCAACTGCGCGCAGACGGACACGCTCGTCGTGCCACAGGGCGGGAGCGTGGCGGGGTGGACGCCGCTGTTCACGTACCACGGGTTCCGGTACGTCGAGGTCGGTGGCTGGGCCGGGGTCACTGCCGCCGACGTCGAGGGCGTCGCCATATCCTCCGACTACGAGGTGACCGGCGCGTTTGAGTGCTCGCACGCCCTGCTGAACAGGCTGCACGAGAACGTCGTCTGGTCGACCCGCTCGAACACCGTCTCCCTGCCGACCGACTGCCCGCAGCGCGACGAGCGGCTCGGGTGGACGGGCGACATCCAGGTCTTCGCGCCGACCTTCTCTTTCCTCTTTGGCGCAGCGGGATTCCTGCGCAACTGGCTGCGGGACGTGCGTGCCGACCAGAGGGGCGGCGTCGTGCCCGTCACCGTGCCGAACGTGCACGCCATCAGGCTGAGCCACATGCCGCACGCGGTGTGGGGCGACGTCGCGGCACTGCTCCCGAACGACCTGTACGATTGGTTTGGGGACAGCGACATCGTGCAGGAGAGCCTCGGGTCGGCCATCGCGTGGCTGGACGCCATTCCGAGGGATAAGGCGACGCAGCTGTGGGACCGTAAGACGTTCCAGTTCGGCGACTGGCTCGACCCCGCCGCGCCGCCCGCCCTCCCGTGGAAGGGGCGGACCGACACACATCTCGTGGCGGACGCGTACCTCATCCACACGACGCGCGTGGTCGCCAAGCTGGCCGGGGTGGCGGGGAAAAGCGACGTCGCGGCGCGGTACGAGGCGCAGGCGGCGGCACTCCTCGATACGTTCCACAGCCAGTACCTCACCCCCGCGAGCCGTGTCGTGAGCGACACGCAGACGGCGATCGCGCTGCTCCTGCACTTTGACCTCGTCGACTCCCGGGTCCCAGGCCAGCGAGAGGTACTCGCCCGCCGCCTCAAGGAGCTCGTGGTCGCCGATGCGTGGCAGGTGTCGACGGGATTCGCCGGTGCGTGGGCTTGAGGGCACCGCTGACGGCAGGCACGCCCATCATCCTGCAGGCGCTCGCGGCCAATGGGCACCTCGACCAGGCGTACCGCATGCTGCTGAACCGCACGAGTCCGTCCTGGCTCGCCCCCGTGCTCCTCGGCGCGACGACAATCGTGAGTTGCTCCTGCCGCCCGGGCTAACGCGCAGTGGGAGCGCTGGGACTCGATGCTGCAGGACGGGAGCATCAACCCGGGCCAGATGACGAGCTTCAACCACTACGCGCTGGGGTCGGTCGCGGCGTTCCTGCACGCGGTCGTCGGCGGGCTCTCGCCCCTCGAGCCCGGGTGGCGGAGGGTGCGGATCTCTCCCCAGCCAGGAGGCAACCTCATGCACGCGGCGGCGTCGTTCGTGTCGCCGTACGGCGTCGTGCGGTGCTCGTGGGCCATTGAGGCGGGGAAGCTGCACGTCACGGCCCAGGTGCCCCCGAATGCTACGGCGCTGGTCCAGCTGCCTGGGCTGGAGAGTGAGGTCGGCTCGGGGACACACTCGTTCGAGGTGGGGTGGGAGGAGGGGGCGTGGCCGCCGCGGTTTGACGCGCCGGCCATCTTCCAGGCGCCGGAGGACGACTGGGTGAGGAATTAGCGTGGCCAACGGCGGGAGCCGTGAGCCCAGGGGGCCTTGTGGAGGAGGGGGGTCGCATTGTTGAGTACAGTGTCATGGATCGTGGTTTGTGAGCAAGTTGCGAGTCAATGCATCCCATTGCAGTCGAGTTTCGGCTTAAGCATAACCTAAAGCGGCTGCCGCCGCGCTCAGTCTCGGGCCGCGGCAATGCCACACGCCCGCCAAAAGGAGCAACCCGACCTCGCTTGGCACCTGTACGTCATAAAGTCACACGGCGGGGCAAGTGCTCACACGACCTGGACAGTCGGTTAGCTATCGGGTGATGCCTGATGCATCCCCCATCCGCATGCATCTCCCGGAACATCTCAGGGTTGCTCTCCTCCCAACCAGCCGCCATGCCCGCATCCACGTCCTCACCGCCGAGCGAGACGGACCCGCTGCTCGGCGACCGGAGCCACGACGGCACCTCCGAGCACTCGGACCACGACCACGCCGACTGCGACGACCACTTCATCTCCGGGGCCGAGCACGAGCTCGCCGCCGTCGAGAAGGGGCAGACGAGCGCGTGGGGCTACCTCGGGCGCGCGTTCACCGCGACCGCGCTCTTCCAGATCTGGCCGAGCCTCCTCATCCTCGGCGTGTGGGCGGCCGTCGTGGTGCTCGTCAACAAGCGCACGAGCTGGGCCTTCCACTTCCCCAACACGATGCTCACGGTGCTCGGCATCATGCTCGGCCTCGCGATAAACTACCGCGTGTCCACGGCGTACGCGACGTACCAGGCCGGAAGAAGGCACTGGTCCAAGATCACGCTGGGCGCGCGCAACTGGGCGCGTGTGGTGTGGTTGCATTGTGAGTGAAAACAAAGGCGAGGCTGACCCCAGGCCCGGAGAGCGTGCAGCACGTCGACTGGGCGCCGCCCGACGACGCGGCCAAGGCCGCTGACCAGGCGCGCGGGATGCTCGAGAAGAAGACGATGGTGACTATGGCGCTGGCGTTTGCCGTGGGGACCAAGCACCACCTGCGGCACGAGCACGGGATGTGAGTGGGCGCGCTCGCGAGCGCCGCCAGGCGCGCGCGAGGGTCCCTCTCGGGTCTACGCTGACCCCCCAGCTACTACGAGGACCTGTACTACCTCGTCAACTTCCTCCCCTCTCTCGCGACCGACACCGCGGGGCAGCCGACGCTCTCCTCGCCCTCGCTCGCGCCGCTTCCCCCCTCCCCGCCTCGAACTCGGGCACCCCCACGCCCGCGGCGAAGAAGAAGCCGGTGCTGCACAAGGCCGAGAACCCGGGCCTGCACACCCCGCCGTCGTGGCTCAAGCGCGTATCCAAGAAGATCCTGCAGGACGGGCTGAAGGGCACGAGCTCGAGCCGCAAGAAGGCCGAGCTCGGCGTGCTGGACCTGATCGCGGCGGCGACCGTCGCGTTCCTGCGTACCATCTGTTGCGTGAAGCACGGGGACAGCGCCGACCCCGAGGTCGGGGCGCAGAGCGTAGATGGGGGCGGGCATGGCGCGGCCGTCGCGGCTGGCGCGGCGGTGGCCACTGCCGCCGTGGTCAAGGGGAAGAAGGCGAAGAAGGACAAGGCGAAGCCGGCGCCGGCGGGGACGCCGCCCGCCGCGCCGACGAACGGCGCGGCCTCTGGCAAGGCGGGCAGCAAGGGCACCCAGCAGGCCCCGCCCCGCGCGCACACCAACGTCCCCCTCGAGATCACCCTCTTCATGTCGTCGTACGTGGCTGCGCTGCAGGCGCGCGGGGTCAAGCCGAACAACACGACGTCGCAGCTGTTCACGGCACTCTCGGCGCTGTCGAGCGCGCTCGCCGACCTCGAGGGCATGGCGTCGACGCCCATGCCGTGGAGCTACGCGACGCACCTGGGCGAGGTGACGTGGATCTACTGCCTGCTGCTGCCGTTCCAGCTGTATGACTCGGGGTTCGGGTGGCTGACGGTCGCCGGGACAGTGGTAAGTGGCGTCACTGACCCACCGCTCGCGCTGGCTCACGCCCGCCCGCAGATCTCGACCTACCTCATCATGGGGTACGCGGCCATCGCGGCCGAGATCGAAAACCCGTTCGGCTACGAGATGAACGACCTCAACCTGGGCCACTACACGCGCGCGATCGCGCACGAGCTCGACGAAGTGACGGCCTGGGTGCCGGCGAGCCCGGACGCCATGGTCTTTGTGAACGCCAACCACGTGTTCGGGCCCGCCGGGCCGGGCGCCGACGAGCTCGCGAGCGAGGGGGTCGACGGGCTGCGCAAGCGGCTGGGTGCGCACTAGGCATGGTGGTGGGTGCTGCGGATGCATGGTGGTTTCTACGCGGGACGGGGGATTTGGGTGTGGCGCCGCCTCCGCCGCCGCCGTCATCGTCGCTGCCAACTTGGCCGCCGCCGCCACCACTGCGCGCCGCCGCCGCTGGGGCCCGCGTGAGCGCCGAGAGCATTACTGCGGCCCGTGATGGCCCGTGCGTGGGCGCGTGCGGCGCGTGCGCTCTCTCATCGTTTCAGATTTGCAGCTCACTCATCGACGTGTCTCTATTCTTCTCATTGTTCTGCTTCCCTCTCTTCTCCATCGCATTCACTCCTTCACCACACTCACTTTCTTCAACATGTCCCCGTCCCCGCCCCGCGACTCGGGCCAGCACTTTGACAACGGGCACAGCTTCAATGTGCTCAAGCACCGCCCGCACAAGACGCTCAAGCACGGCCTGCACGCGCTCGCCGCGACGGCGCTGGTGCGCATCTGGCACATCCTGTTCTTTGTCGGCGCGTGGAGCGCCATGGTGTGCGTCGTCAACGTCAAGACAAAGGTCAACTTTACCGTGCCCAACACGATGATCACGGTGCTCGGTGTGCTGCTCGGTCTGACGCTTAGCTACCGGTAAGCCCGCGGCGCTGTCAGGCCCGACGCGCGCTCACCCCACAGCACATCCTCGGCATACGAAAAGTACTCGGACGGCAGGAAGCAGTGGGCCAACATCACGCTCGCGAGCCGCAACTGGGCGCGCACCGTCTGGCTGCACTGTGAGTTGAGTTGGGCGGGTGGGCGGCGGCAAGCGGTCGCACGACGCGACCGCGCCCGCGCCCATGCGTCGTCTTGGCGCGATCTGATCCGCTGACCCCCCAAAGGCCCGGACCACACCGTGCCCGACCCGGCCAAGCTGTCTCCCGAGGACGCGGCGCGCGACGAGGCGCGCGCCGTGCTCGAGAAGAAGACTACCGTGCAGCTCGCGCTCGCGTTCGCCGTGGCCGTCAAGCATTACCTGCGTCATGAGCCGGGAATGTGAGTGGGCCTGCACCGGCGCGAGGGAGGGAGGGATCCCCTCTGCCAGCTCATCCCCTCCCCCCCCCTCCCCCACCGCCCCGCTCACGCCCCAGCTACTACAAGGACCTGTACCACCTCGTCGCCTTCGTCCCCAGCCTCAACCTCCCCTCGGGCCTAGCAGGCGGCGCAGCGACCATGGCGGGCAACCTGCCCTCAATCTCGGCGCACGACCACGCGCTCCTCGAGGCCGAGCAGCCGAGAAAGCTGCGCGAGACAGTCAAGGACAACATGCTCCCGGACTTCATGCGGCGGCGGCGGCGCTCCTCGGCGGCGCACAGCGGCGCGGGGCTCGCGCGCATCCTCGGCGCCCACGGCGAGGGGCAGAACGTGCCGCTCGAGATCACCGTCTTCATGGGCATGTACATCGCCACTCTGCAGCGGCGCAAGACGATCGACGCGCCGACCACCACGGCGCTGATGAACGCGCTCGCCATGCTCGCTGATTCGTTGGCCAACCTCGAGCGGATCCTCACCACGCCGATTCCGTGGAGCTACGACGCGCACATCTGGGCCGTGAGCTGGATCTACTGCCTCGCCCTCCCGCGTTCCAGCTGTATGCGTCCAAGTTTGCCTGGGTCACCGTGCCGGCCACCATCGTGCGTCTTGGCGACTGCCAGTGCCGCTCACACGCTGCGCGTGCTCGCACTGACACCCCAGATCACAACCTACATCGTCATGGGCTACGCGTCCATCGCAGAGGAGATTGAAAACCCCTTCGGGTACGACAAGAACGACCTCAACCTCGGCTACTTCTGCCGCGAGATTATCGCCCGCGAGCTCGACGCCGTCACGTCCCGCCCCTACATCGACCCCGAGGACTGGATCTTCAGCCCCGCAAACAGGCCGTTCGGCCGCGACCACCCCAACGCACCCGAGCTCGTCAAGGACGGCAACATTGACGAGCTCCGCCGCCAGCTGTCCCACGCCGGCGCGGGCCACATCCCGACCTGCCTCGCGCCCCAGGGCAGCGGCACGTCGTCCCCGTTCATGGTCTAGCGTTGCAGCACTCCCCGCCCACCGGATATCCCCACCCACCCACCCATCGCCAAGCCATAGCCCCCCGGCCAGCCCCGGCCACCGTTCGCTACATACTGTGCATGCATATTACAATACAACAAAAGACATCTCCTATACCGGCGGCACGGGCACTAACTGCGCTGTCGACACTTCAGACGAGGACCAGAACCGAATGGGAGCCACCTGTCCGCGTCTCGGCGACGGCGTTTCACGCCCTTCCAGTCTGCTGCTCCGACGGGGCGATGACGATGGGGGCGGAGGTGCCTGTGTACGGGGGTGAGAGGGCGTAGACGCCGTGGCCGCCGGGTCCACAGCGCGCCCAGCCTCAGTGCCGCGCGACGATCGACTGGGTCGCGGATGAGATGCGTTCACCGCATGTCGAGCCGACTGCTCAGCCTTGCGGAGGCGAACCTCATCAACGTCTGTGGCCATGGCTGGCCGCGTTTGGTGTGCCGTCTCAGGGGACAGGGTACCGGTCGGGGGGCTGGGGCCGCGCTTTCGGCGCTGGTGCGGTCTTGGCGCGGCTTCGGGGTTCTCCGCACGACGGGTCTCGGGCTCCACAGAGTGTTGGGTCGTTTGACTTCGGCGCCTCGGAGGAGGCATCGGAGAGTGGGACGCCACCCATCGTGGAGCCCGCACCGGTGCGACAACCTCGGCTTGCTCGGGGCCCGATTCGGCCTCTCCAATGACATCGATGTCCATGCCCTCCGCCCCGTCGACGATGTCTTGCGGTTCGGTCTTGACGGCAACCTCAGTCTCCGGCTCCGAGGCAATGACATTTGTCTGCCGCGCAGTCGGTACGGGTGTCAACGGGGTCCGAGGTGCCGGTTCCTCCTTCCCCCAGACAACCTCCTCAGCCTTATCGATTGGTGGAGGCTGCACGCCCTCGGGGCGGTGCTCGGGACGGTGTTTCCTCGCAGCATCTGCGCGCCGTGCGTTGCGCCCTTCCGCTTGCACTGACAACGGCACCTGCCCAATCACTGGAACCACCTGTCCCATCCTTTCGGCATTCGCCCGCACGACGCCCCATTGCTCCCAGCTGTCGACGGCCTGCTGGGACGATTTGACAAAGTGCCGCGTCAGGCTCAGCGGGTAGGGGTACACCTCGGCCTTCTGCAGCACCATACCCTCGACCCACGCCGCGACGGCGTCAAAGCTGGTTCGTAGGTTCGGGGGCGAGGCCACGCGCATCTTGTAGCTCACGCCGCTAATCTCGACGACCGTCTTGGCGACCTCGAGGACGTACGCCAGTGTCGCCACCGTCGGGAAGACGCTTTTGCACTTTGATAGCCAAACCAGGCCTCGCAGGAGCGACTGTGCCGCGTCCACCTTGTTCTGCCAATGCTTCTTGGCATAGGCTCGCATGTGCGCATTGGCACACACTGCAAGGAGCGCGTAGTCGTCGGTCGAGAGCTCCCGGTTGAGGGCGAAGATGAGCATGGCATCGGCCACGAAGAGGTCGAGCGCGCACAGTTCGACGCGGAGGAACTGGAGCACGCTGTCGGCCTCCACGGCTCGACCCAGGTCCGTCTGCTGACGCGTAAAGGCAAGGTTGATCGCCGCTGTCCACTTGAAGTGCAGCTCGTCCAGCTTCGCCAGTCGCTCGTGGAGCCGCAACGTCTTGTCTTTGACAATCTTTCGTGCGAGGCTGAGCAGTTCCTGCAACAGCACCCATGCCATGCACCGCAGCGAGATGCCTTGCAGAGGTGGGAGCTCGTGGACTGGAAGATGAACCGTTCCTTTGAGTTCCGAGAGCAGGTCGGCCTGGCCAGGCAGAAACGAGAGGTCGGGATTAAACACCCTGTCGTCGTTGCCAATGACCCCGCAGGCATACCAGTTGGCTACCGCAATGTACAGGAACGGAGTCGACGGGCTCGCATCGTCGTTGGCGTCGGTCTCGGGTGTTGGGGACGAAGACTTTGGCCGGTCCATGAGCAGCGGAAGGTCGCGAACATCCACAAAGTCGCAGAATGTCGCAGCGAACACGACACACATGAGGCTGTTGGTGTCTGGGTCCTGGTCAAACACTATTTCGAGGTTTTCTTTGGCAATGCCAGACAGGCGCTCCAGCTGCACTGCGCAAGGAAAGCCGCAGCCCATCTCGTCGGTACCAATGTGCTCGAGCGCGAGGAGATACTGAGCCGCCTCGAGGAACCCTTCGGCAGCTGTGAGCTTGCCGCCACGGGCGCGTCTCTCGTTGCGAAGGTAGCGACAGGACGGTATGCCGGGGATCCACATGGGGACGTGTTTGCGGCACCTAGACGTCAGCACTCGCGACAGTGGGGGGCCTACCATTCAGCAGCATGCTTGGCCTCGTTATCGGAAACGAGCTCGTCGACGGCGTCCCCGTGGGGCCTCGTGCATCGGCACTCGAGGTTGGTTCCCGAACTCCAGCGAGTCGCCAGGTCGGCAAGGATAGAGAAGGGGCGCTTCGGCGTGTCGTCGACATCGGGGCTGAGGCCAAGCTCCGCCGCTGTCCACCTCGGGCGAACCGGCTGGCCCGTCGATGACGGCACTGGAGCCCGCTTGGGTGGGTGAGAAGCAGGCGGCACCGCGCGGGCGAGCGGTGGGTCGAGCGCGCTGGGCGGAGACGGGGGTAACCGTTCCCGGAGAGGGAGTCCACTGGCGGCCTGCGCTGGCCGACGTGAAGGAGGTGGCGGCGGGTGATAGGCTCGGCTTGGGGGATCGAAAGTGGGCCAAGCTTCACTGGGTCGGATTCGGGACTCGCTCGTGCTGGTCGAGGCGACGACACTCGGCCTTGATGTCGAGCCATGAGCCATGTGCGAGTATCGACGGCGATCAGGTGACGCGGAGCGTGAACGCGAGGGGTATGGCTGGCTCCGCGGTGGCGCCGTCGTCGACGAATGGACGCCGTGGCCTACCGTGTCATGATCACCCCTCTGACGGATACGCGAGGGCGGGGGATAGGTCGACGTAGTGGACGGTACGAGCGGCACAGCGTGCGACGATGCGGCTGACTCATAACGTGCCGCGGGAACGGATGGGATGGCACTCGTACGAAACTCGGCGGGGAGCATCATGGCGGGTGCGAGCGAGGCCGAGGGTGACCGGGCCGGGCCGGCCATTGACCCCACAACAGGCGCAGTAGTCACGACTGCTGGTGGTGCGGACGGTGATAACGACGCCGGCGCCTTGCTCAGGTACATTGTGTTGTGAGACCGCGCGCTGGTCAGCGTCCACGGGATCCGCGAAGCCCCGGCATGCTCCTTGGCCGTGAAGGACGTCTCGGAGATGGGCCCGCGGGGGCCACGCTTGCCTCTGTTGCTTGGGGGCGGCGCGGCAGCGGCAGCGACGGCTGCGGGACGCTCGACGCGTTCGCGGTCGCGCTCGATACGCTCGACCCTATACCGCTCGGCCACTGGGGGTGGGATGTCGGCGCGTTCGTGGTCGCGCTCAACACGATACCGCTCGGTGACGGGGGGTGGGGTGTCGTGGTAGGCGGAGCGGTGGATGTGCGCTCCGTTGCTGCGGCGATACATCGGTGCGCTTGGTTCCTCGCGGGTGGCCAGGTGTCGTTGATCAAGGAGGGGGGAGAGTGTGCTGGGGCGAGGAGTGGTCAATGACGAAGACGACAAAGAACGCGAAGGATTATGAGGGTCGCGAGCAGCGCTTGCTCGTGCATCCAATGCTTCTGCGCGCGACGATGATGACGACGACGACGGCCGTGGTATTGTGCTGTAAGACCATGATGGGTGGGTTGATGAAGCATTGTTTGGAGGGTACTGTTGTTCCCAACTTGACGCATCCGTTGTTCTTGGCCGCGCCGCATCCGTTGTGGGGTGTCGGAGAACTTCTGTTGCTATTGCTCGCGCCCTTGCCCGTCGCTCCACGCTCTCTCGTTCCTCCCGCTTCGCGCGCGCAGATTCCTCCGCATCCCGCTGGTGGCTCCATGGATCCACCTGCGAGCGGGGGCGGGGTTGATTGCCCCAACGGTCTCCAAAGCGCTCGACAAGCTGCTGCCTCTCGGCAATGGCGGCTGCCTGCCGTGTCGAAGCATCTACTCCTGACGAGCGCTTTGGGAACCACGGCCTGCGGTACGCGGGGCCTGGGCGCGGTGCTGATGCAACCCGGGGCAGGTCGGCCCGCCCAGGGCGCGTCCACAGGTCGTTGTGTGCGGCAAAGGTGGCGTCGAGTGCAGACCATCGGCATTCATGTGCACGACCTTTGGCGAGCCAACTGGGGGCCGCAGCCGCAGTGGGCACGGGCGAGGGTGATGGGAGTGTGCCGACCGACGAGCCGTGCGGGGAGGCGGACGACGCGGCCGATGGGCGTCGGGCGAGACGCGTTTCCGATGACGACGGCGCGTCGCGGGGCGCAGCCTCTTTGGAGCCGAGGAACTCGTCGAGGGTCGGGCCAGCGCGACGCGTGCCGTGCGTCTCCTTTGACCACGCGCGCGGCGGGTTTGCGGCGGGTGCGGCGGGGCGAGGAGCCGACACCGAGGCCGTGGTCTGGGCTGGGTCGAAGAAGGGCAAAAGGGGAGAGTAGGTGGGCGGCGCGCTGCTACCGCTCGTGTTGGCGCTGCTGTCGCGTTTCGAGCTCGGCGGTGGGGTGGGGTACGCGCGCTCGTGATGATGTTCCCGCGCTGCTTGGTTTGCCGTGCGCCATTCTGGCAGGCCGAGGAGGGGGAGTGACGGGGTCGCTATGGGCTGCAGCGTTTCGCCCATGGCTGTCGGGGTGGGAGCGCTGCGCCTGGCTGCCGAGGAGTGATGGCGCGTCGGGTGCTGGTGTAGTGGTTACGACGAGATTGATGGGAAACAAGACAAGAACGGGATGAGTGATGGACGCGTGCGGCGACGACGACTGCGGCAGCGGCGGCGGTGTCAATGACTGGCGGCGTTTTCGTCGCGACGCTGTGACGCCAGGGGGCGGCTGCGTGATGTTGATGGCTTGTGAAGGCACGGCGTGGACCTTGACGACGGAGTAGTGACAGCGACGGCGACGGCGATGGTGTGCGGCGACAGCGGCGGCGGCGACGGGGACCGAGGCCGTGGATGCGATACGACGTGTTGTGCTCGACGCCAAAGCCTGTGCGCCGAGTGGGGGGTGGGGGGCGAGGCGAGGCGAGCACGGATGGTAGGGGGAGGGAGCCGAGGGAAGGCAGGGAACGTGGGGGGAAGGGGCAGGGCCGCCGGCCGGCGATTACACTGGCACGCGACCAGGGTGCTACGCGTTGCGCTGCGGGGTGTGCGCTGTCGGCGTCGGCGTCGGCGTCGGCGTCGTTGTGCAATGCGAGATGTTGACGATGGCAAGAAGAGTAGAGAGAGAAGGAGATGTGGATGTGGGAAGGCAGCGGCGGGACGGATGGATGCCGACGACAACGAACGGGTGGAGCACGTACTTGCACGCTCGTCGCCCGCCGCCGCCGCTGTGCTGTTTGCCATTGCCGCAACTAATAAACAACCACAGTCCACATGACCACGGCGAGTCTCCGACTGCTCCTCGTCACCACAGCCAGCACGGCGTGCATGCTTGCCTGCCTCTGCCTGACCCCGACGTGCATACCCAGTCCACTCAACCGTCGGCCCGCACCAACAACCCCGACGCGACTGATTCCCATGTGCCATGCCGCCGCTAGCCTCGTGCCTCCAAGCTTATCACCCCGCACCAGCAACGCCGAGCTCCGAGCCCCACCCCTCGACCCCGTCGCGACCACGCCGCCGCTAAGTCGAGTCGGGGCATGCACCGCGACAATGCTGCAACACGATGCCCGCCTCGACGTCAAGTGCATCCGGCCGGCGCCAAGACATCAAGGGGTGGCGTGTTTGTGTCACATGGGGCCATCTGGAACAGGCGGGACAAGACGGCACGAGGCACAGCCCAGGTATCGAGGGGCCAGAGGGGCCACAACGACGCGTCGACGATGCATCAAGGTTGGGCATGTATGTACATTGGACAGACGGCACTACAAGCTTGGGGCCTGTAACGCGTCAGCGATGCACTTCGCGGCCCAAGACGACGCGACGCACCTTACAAGCGCTGCTCAAACTCGGCAATGGCAATGTCCTCGGCCGCGCCGGCCAGGTTGCCGCTCATGGCGTCGCTCATCGCCTTGGCTTCCATGGCTTGGGCGTTGCCTCCGCCGCCTCCAAGGAAGGACGAGGCGAGGCCGGCGAGGCCGCCGCCGCCCTGCTGCTGCTGACCACCGCCGCCGAGGAACTGGCCCGCGAGGCCCTCGAGCTGCTGGGGGTTGAAGCCGCCCTGCGGCTGCTGCTGCTGCTGTTGCTGTTGCTGGCCTCCCTGCCCGCCGAGGAACTGCCCAGCCAGGCCTTCGAGCTGCTGTGCGTTGAAGCCGCCTTGCTGGCCGGCCTGCTGCTGACCCATGCCCTGCGCCGCGCCGAGCACCTCGCGTTCGATCGAGTTGAAGTCCATGCCTGGTTGTGTGTAGTGGGGGTGGGGGTCGGGAGGGGGTTAGTTGCTGCCTCGCTCGTATTTAACGTCGCTAGCAGGCAGCTCGAGCAGTACGCACAGCAGCTACCCACTCCCTCCCCTCTCCTGTGCACGCGCGCCGAGCAGCGCGTGGACAAGCCGCTGCGACGAGGCTGCTCGGCTAGCCAGCGTGGTCAAGAATAGCTCCTGCCCCTCATCGTCCTCCCATCGTCCGCCTCAGCTTTCCCCTCGCTCGATCAGACACAGCGCAGCTAACTGGCTCGGTAAACGCTGCTCATTCACCCAATTAACCCCCCCTCGTCCGAATATAGCCCTCGTCAAGACCGGATTGTGAAACGGGAAGGTGGCCGCGCGATGATAGGTTGAGGCGGCTGCGCACGCGCAGCGCCGCATACAGGGCTGACTGCGGCCATACGCGTCGATGTGGTGACTGATCGACAGCGCTGTTGACAGGTGCGCGTGCAGCCAGCTCAAGGCGACTATACCACATCAGTGGCGCTCCTGTGATGCTCGAGTCGGCCCCGATCGTCGTCGCCGCTCCCACCCGCCAAACCAAGTCCATGCATAGAGACCAAGACAGAACTACACTTCTAGTGACCGTTGACCGCGACGCCGTTGCCATTGGCGTGGCCATTGACGTGGCCGTTGACGCCGTGGCCGTTGGCCCCGTTGACGGCCTTGCCCGCGGGGATCTTGCCCTTGAGGTTGCCCTTTGGCGCAAACTCCTGCAGCTTGTGGGCCTCGATGGCCTCGGGGCTCGACCAGTAGCTGCCGGTGGGGTAGACGTACTTTGCCCTGCTCTCGTCTGTGATCTGGATCGAGTAGCCCTCGCTCGCGACGCTGGGGACGTTGTAGCGGCCCTTTGCGTTGAGCGACACGGGGTTGACAAAGTTCTCGTGCAGGTGCTGTGCGTACTCGAGGACGTTTGTGTCGATCGAGCCGGAGATTGCGACGTAGTCGATGAGCGAGAGGTGGATCGTGTCTGGGGGGCGTGAGCTGGGGCCTGGAGCCGCCGCACCAACTTACACTGGCAGAGGCCGATACCTCCGGCGTGGGGGCACACGGGGATGCCGTACTTTGCGCTCATGAGAAGCACGCCGAGGATCTCGTTCACGCCGGCGAGACGGCACGAGTCGATCTGGCACACGTCGATAGCCTTGGCCTGGAGGAGCTGCTTGAAGACCATGCGGTTGTGTGCGTGCTCTCCAGTGGCAACTCCAACGCCGAGCGGGGCGAGCTGGCGGCGAATCTCAGCGTGGGCGAGCACGTCGTCGGGCGCCGTCGGCTCCTCGATGAACCACGGCTTAAACTCGGCCAGCTGGGCGACGTAATCGACCGCCTCTTGCATGTCCCAGACCTGGTTCGCGTCGATCATGAGCACGCAGTCGGTCGGGCCGGCGTTCTTCCCGGCGATAGTGGCCGGATCGGGGCGGGGCACGCCCTCCGAGTTCTTTGGGTCGTCGATAATGCGCCGGATGAGGGCCATGCGCCGCCTATCATCGTCCACATTCACCCCGACCTTGAGCTTGAAGTGGTTGAAGCCCGCCTTGAGCCAGTGGCGCGTGCGCTCCTCGACCAGCTCGTCAGAGTACCCGTACCACCCGACGCTGGTAACGTAGGCGGGGTACCCCTCCTTCTCTACGTGCGCGATGCGCGCGGCCCGCCCCGCCTCCTTGTCCTTGAGGATCTTGAGCGCCTCGGCGGGCGTGAGCGCGTCGGTGATGTACCGGAAGCAGGTGGAGCGGACGATTTCCTCGGGGCTCATGTCGGCGATGAGGCGCCAGAGCGGCTTGTTCTGCGAGCGCGCGTACATGTCCCAGACTGCATTGACGACCGCGGCCGTGGCGAGGTGGATGACGCCTTTCTCGGGGCCAATCCTGCGGGCGTGAGCGAGCGGAGCGAGCGATGCCCCACACCACACTCACCACCTGTGCTGCGGGTCGCTGAGGAGGTACGTCCACATCGCGCCCATGTCGCCAAAGAGCTCGGCCGTGCTCTTGCCCACGAGGCGCTCCGCGACCTGCTCGGCCGCGTAGACGACAATGTCGTTGCCGCGCCCAATGGTGAAGGTCATGCCGTAGCCGACCTCGGCGCCGTCGGTGAAGAGCGTGACGTACGCGCACGAGTAGTCGCACGTCTGGTTCATCGCGTCGGTGCCGTCGCCCGTGAGGGAGGTGGGGTAGCGCAGGTCTTCGACCGTGTATCCGATCTGCCGGTGAGCGAGCGAAGCGAGCGGCGCGGGGCCAGTGGGAGTTGCTGTGCCAGCAGCCTCAACTCACAATCTTCGACATTGTAGCGTTCGTTGCTTGGGGTGGTGGTGGTGATGGTGTCGACTAGCAGCCAGACTCCGCGCTTATGAACTCGCCGGCCAGGAGACGCCGAGCGGGGACGTCGAGCGAGCGGCAGCAAGACGCCCGGACTATCGGCCCCCCACCGTCCCGGCCGGGGGTGGGGCGCGGACCTGCCGATATCGCGGCGGCCATCGGCGCGGGGCACGATAACGCGGGTGCGGGGGTGCGGTGCCGGTGATATGGACAGCGACTTTGCTACAAGTGTTCTAGGGAGCCGGGGAGAGGGACGAGACGCACCGGGGGGAGGGACCAGACGCACCGCCGGGACAGCGGCCACGCCCGCACGAGTGGCCGAAAAACCGGCCGGCACGCCGGATGCCGCCGCAATCTCGGCCACTGGCTCTGCTGCGCTCGGCGTCCAGCCGTCGGCCCCGTCGTTCCCATGCATTCAATCGCTTACTGAGCGGTATGCACCGCGCCTCTGGCTAACACGCGGCGGCCACGCGCATGCACACGCAGCATGTGACCCGTCCCGAAACGTCGTCGCCGCCCCCGCACTCGCCGCTCCCCCCCCCCCCGCTACCCCCGATACATCGCCCAGGGCCGGCTTGTCGGGGACCCCGGGGGCCAAGAGCGCGCCGCCGCGACCCCGGCCGGGGCCTTGCCTGCCCGCCGGCAATGCTGCAGCCAAACTTTGGCACGCGTTGCGGCCCCTTGCATCCACCCATTCCGTATAAAGACGGTGCTGTGTTGTGGTCTTGGGCATCTCAGCACCGGCCCGCACAAGTAGCGGCGACATTGCACCTTTGACCGCTAGCTACACCCGGCCCGAGGCCCTCGACATGACCAACCCCAACTCCAACTCGTCCAGCGGCGACCTCAAGCTCGAGGTCGCGCACAAGGAGGCGACGGCGACCGGCACCGGCGAGCTCGGCGGCGTCGAGTACTCGCTCGCCGACGCCATCTCGTACGAGCAGGCCGAGCACGACATGGTGGGTTGCGTCTGGGGGTTGGCTGACAAAAGACCGTGTGGGGCGCGATCAAGAGCTACCCCGGCGCCATTTTCTGGACGCTCATCATCGCCATGACGATTGTGCGTGCTTGCTAGAGGAGAGGGGCTGACGCCAGATCATGGAGGGGTACGACCTCGCGCTTGTGGGCAACCTTATCGCGCAGCCAGGTACGTTCCGCACCCCTTTGCCGCTGACCCCGCAGCGTTCCAGAAGAAGTTTGGCCGCTACGTGTCCGAGTCGGCCGGGTACCAGGTGCCCGCGTCGTGGCAGTCTGGTCTCGCGCAGGCGGCCAACATGGGCTCCATGGTCGGCATCTTCATCGCCGCGCCGTGTGCCGACCGCTGGGGATACAAGAAGACTACGCTCGGCGGCCTCGTCGCGATGAACGCCTTGATTTTCATCATGTTCTTTGGTGAGTCGGGTGGCCAGGGGTGTTCACGTGGTCGGCACGTGGGCCGCCCTGGATTCAGGGTCCTTTGCGAAAACGCCACGTGCGCTGACCCTGATCAGCCGAAAACCTCTCCGTCCTCCTGGCTGGCCAATTCCTTTGCGCTCTTCCATGGGGAGCTTTCGTCGCCTGCGCGCCGGCATACGCATCAGAGGTGGCTCCTCTACGTCTCCGGAACATCCTCACGCTGTACATTCAGCTCTGCTGGACAGCAGGGTGCGTTAATCCCGGGTGGCAGCCCGCTGACCGCGTTTTTACAGGCAGTTTATCTGTGCCGGTATCATGTACAGTGAGTTGTGGCGCCACATTGCCACTTCTACCGCTCACACCCACCCCAGGCTTCGCCGAGGGCGGGTCCAAGTGGGCATACAAGATCCCCATCGCGATCCAGTGGGCGTGGCCCGGCCCGCTGCTCCTCATCCTTCTCTTCGCTCCCGAGTCGCCGTGGTGGCTCACCCGCAAGCGCCGCTTCGCCGAGGCCGAAAAGTCGGCCAAGCGTCTCGGTGGCAGCCAACGCCCGATGGATGAGCACATGGCTTTCATGATGCGCACTATCGCGACCGAGGAGGCTGCCGAGAACGGCGTCAAGATCCTCGACCTGTTCAAGGGCGTTGACCTGCGCCGCACCCTCATCGTGTGCTTCATCCACTCGGCGGCCTACTACACCGGCCTGGCGCTCGGCCTGCAGAGCACCTACTTCTTCCAGCAGGCTGGCCTGAGCACCAACTCGTCGTTCGCGCTGAGCATGGGCAACTTTGGCCTGCAGGTGTTTGCGGTGCTCCTCTCGTTCGTCCTCACCACGTATGTGGGCCGCCGCACCATCTGGCTCGCGGGCACCGGCTTCAACACGGTCATGCTCTTCGTCATTGCCATCATCAACACGGTCGCGAAGAAGGACAACGCGGGCGCGTCCTGGGGGCAGGCGGTGCTGTGCATCTTCGTCTTCTTCAGCTACGGCCTGTGCCTTGGCCCGATCATCTGGATCACGATCGCAGAGACGTCGTCGATCCGCCTCCGCTCCCTCTCGGTCGGCCTCTCCCGCGTCGCCTACTACATCCTCTCGATCCCCGCCATCATCCTCAACAACTACATGCTCAACCCCGACGCCTGGAACCTCTCGGGCAAGTGCGGCTACTTCTGGGGCGGCACCTGCTTCGTCCTCTTCGTCGTGTCCTACCTCGGCTTCCCAGAGCTCAAGGACAGGTCGTACCGCGAGATCGACATTCTCTTCCACCGCAAGGTGTCCGCCCGCAAGTTTGCCGGTACCAAGCTCGAGATCACCGACGACGAGTAGGCGGGGCGGGGAACAGGGGTGGGGTTTGGATGGGTTTCAGGTGCGGCGGGTTTGGGTCTTGGGGGTCTTGGGATGTGCGGATACGTCGTTGTGCAAGAAATAGGGACAAAGTATGAAGTTTGTGGCTGCAATGTGTGACTTGGTGAAGCTTTGATAAAAAAGAGCACAATACCGAGCGGCCCCCCAACTTGCGCGACGAAACCTCGTGCTGCGACTTGAGCCCTGTGTGGCAGTACAGTTGGGGCTAGGGTCCGAGAGCGAAACCCGGGGGACCGACTCGACGGGAGCCCATCTGGGAGTGCTGCCTCGGCACTCTATGGAGACCCATTTGCCCCTCCACGAGCAGCCGTCGGAAGTCGCGCAGGAGGGCTCAATCCGGACAACACATCAACAGATCCAATCGGGTCCAGGGTCACCTGTTCAGGTACCTCGTGTGCTCGCCGAAGGGACGTGGGCGCCGAGATTTCTCTGCAGGACCGTTAACCTCGAGGCAGCACACTAGATCAACGAGACATAATACTCACAGGGGAACCCTTCGAAGGAGGTGACGGGCCGTTCGCTTCCAGTCATCGCGGCCTGGGGACGAGACGGCTACGGGGACATGATCCGCCGCCTGAACTCGACAGTCCCCACGTTCCTCGGGAACCACTCGTGTCCACAGGAATCATACGCAATAGCCATGATTGCTGATGCTCTCCAAAGTGCAGGAAGGGTGCACGACGCCACGGAGTGATTGCAGACGGCGAAGCCACCACTCCGTCACGCATCGCCGCTCGGGCCACGCGTGTGCGGACACACACGAGGCCGACACCGCTTCTTGTGTGCTGCTTCTGGGAGTGGGGCGAGGGACTGGTTGCGAGCTGGCTCCGCAGGGGTTAAGAAGGCGCTGGTACACATTCAACTTGCTCACCCACCCAACATTCACCACTCCTCCCACTCCCGCCACCCGCCGCGATAACTTCGAGCACGAGACACAAACTCCAGTCACAGCTCATACCCCGACCGGCAGCCATGGACAAGAAGCTGTCAAAGAAGTTCAACCTCGCCCATCCCGCCTTCGTCGACCACATGGACCACTACTTGATGGTCCCGATCCCCTACACCGCGTGCCAGACCCGGCACTGCTTCGAGCCGCGGTGCCACTCGATCGAGTTCGACGAGGAGTACGACGTCTGCGCGTACCGTGAGTCCGGGACGTCCTGGGGCGCTCATTGACATCTAGACCACTTCATGCGCTGCGAGCACTGTATCGGGACAGCGGGAAGGCCGGACGACGCCGTTCTCCCTCCGCACGGACTGTCCCTCCCAAAGGAGGGAAGCGAGTGACGCCTTCCACACTTCGTCTGCGGCAGTCCGAACGCTTTCCCGGAATTAGCCCTTCCCCTTACCCCGCTCGTGGCCCTCGCGCAGAGCATGGGCGGGGTGGTGATTCCCGGGCCGTTCTCCCCGGCCACCCTTTACGTGCTCGACGAGATGCTTGTAGAGATCGGCTATTTCAGCCACGCGCCCTCTGACGGCACTGCCGGCCCCTCCAGGGGCCTCACCGACAACATCGAACCGCACGAGCATCTCGCAGTCGGACCTGCTGGTCATCAGAAGATGGGTTGCTTCTCATTTCGTCATTGTTGTGTGTACCATCCTCATTGCATTGTGGGGCTCCCCCACACGTCTGTAATCCATCCTCGGGATGTAGTTTGTATCTTTTCGATTTGCGGACCCCGTCCCAGCCTCAGGCAGCGATCCACAGCACTCCAGCCCAGCGGCAAACACACATTGTGACGCCATAGCGTTCGTCGGTCCGCTGTTTGCACACAACCCCAGACTAGGTAGCAGTTGTGCTGCATCTGAGAGCGGAGTGACCTGGAACAATGTGGCACGCCCCAAATCCTTTGTAAAGATGGCCCAAAGGAAAGGCACTTGTTCATCTTCCATCGGTGCAGCTCACCTAGGAACATAGCCAAGCCATTGTTGAGTTGTATAAATGACGCGGTACTTGAGCAAGTCTTAAGCATCCTCTTAGACTCGGTTGCCACCCCCAAGACCAACATGCCGCCCCTCACCTGGCCCACCGAGCCCTGCACCCTCAACATCAACCAAGAAATCTCCCAGCTCCAGGAAGCCTTGGACAAGAGAGGCCTGCGGCACTGCTTCAAATGGTGGACGTCTCCGAACGCGGACAAGTACGAGAACATCAAGACATGGCTCGACGACATCACCACCGACAACCTGGCCGCAGGGCTCACCTGCGACCAGTGCTCGTCAATCGAAGGCATCTCCGCCTGCGTGCACCGTAAGTTCATCAGTTGTGAGCCTGCTCACAACAGACGTCGACGTGCATTCGTCCATGGACAATGTCGAATTTTACGCATACCTCATGCTCCGCGACAACGACTCGGACAGCGAGGAAGAGGAGCACTCAGAAATGGAGAAGAATGCCTATGTCGTTAGGTCAATGATGTGCCTCCTCACTGTCCAGTTCCACCAGCGCCGCGCGAATGGGTGGCGCCAAGAGCGCGATGATGTGGGTGCCCTCGTCGGGCGGCTGCAACGTACAGCTCTGTAGCTGAGGTTCATACTCTACACATCACCGAACCCCAATGTTTTGTTCTTCCCACTGTTTTTGTATGGATGATTTTTATTGTGATGGAA
This sequence comes from Vanrija albida, assembly GCF_041260175.1. Taxonomy (NCBI): domain Eukaryota; kingdom Fungi; phylum Basidiomycota; class Tremellomycetes; order Trichosporonales; family Trichosporonaceae; genus Vanrija; species Vanrija albida. Next base: position 3,227,850 of record NW_027191423.1, read on the forward strand.
AGAGGGCGGCGTCGCTGTGTACATACAGCTTGCGCGCTGCTCTTTGTTTACTGAACTCCGCTCAATCTGCCCCGAATTTGCGATTACCCATTCTCTATTGTCTCCATCTCCCGATGGTTGCTCGCCCCGGTCATATGAGTTGCCAACCAACGATACAATCTCGCCTCCACTCCCCTCCTCACCAGCCAGCCCAGTCTACCAAGATGGTGTCCATGACATACCCCCAGGGCGGCCTTCCCGGTACGCTCCTCCTGAAGACCGAGACGTGGCGCATTCTCCACGACCTCGATAACAGCAAGCTCCTCCACAAGAAGTACCGGTGGAGGGAGAACGGCAAGTACGAGGATGTCCTCGACTGGCTTGACGACATCATGATCAACAAGCTTTGTGGGGGCACAGCATGTCCTGTGTGCAAGGATGCAGGGGCGGAAGCCTGTCCACATTGTAAGTCACATACGGAGGCGCACGCCTGACGTCTCCCAGACATGCCCGTCACCTGGGTCTCCAACCACGAGTTCTATCTCTACCTCCTCGGACGGTGGCATGCCGGTATGGAAACCGCAAAGGTGTACCCAGGAGAAGGCCCCGGCGGCGAGGATGTGGTTTATCCCCCGCGTGACATCCTGGAGACACTCCAACACCTTCTCGTTATGCAGTGGTACCAGTACATCCACGCGGGATGGGCCCATGTCCAGGACGGACGGGGCGGTTGGCGCTGGGTTGCACCACAGCCGACGAACTGCAGCGAATGATACTAGATGCATCTGATTCCAGCTGATCGTGGTCCATTGTGTTTGTTCCCCGACGACAATGCCTTTTCACTGCTGAAGTGCTGGTTCTGTTTGAGTGCAAAGAGTGTGAGCGTGCCATTTGAGAGAGGGAATGGGAAGCTGGGCCTTGTGTGGCACTGAGGGTTGCGGCGAGGATCATTCTCACGTTCTCGCTCCCCGACAACAAGGTGGCGTAGCTTCGCACTCGCCCCTTCTTCGCCACTCCAACACCGCCCCGACGAGCTGGGGACACCGCACCATCATTTATGGGCCAGGGGGGTCCTCGGGAAAGGGGTATAAACATTGTGCCGTTCGTCGACCGAGAGTTCCCAACCAACACCTCGCCACCCACAAGCCCAACCACCACTCCACCTCTCCGCCAACCACCACTTCACTCTCCACCACCACACAACACTCCATTCTAAACAAGATGTCGCCCACCCCCGACTGGAACGATTTCAAGCAGCGCCTCAACTTCTGGGACAGTGTCGACAACTGGATCTGCAGTGTCGCCTACGAGAGCCGTGTCGGCGGCTTCATGTGCGGCAGGTGCTGGAGCATCAACTACCACTCCTGCATCCACTGTGAGTGCTGTGGTGTCCCCGATCCCTCCGCTCACCACCAACAGACACCGACATTCGTAACGAGGACGCCGGACAGTACGCCCGCTACCTCCTGGCCACGAACTACGACTACGAGAGGCGTCACAAGCATTGTAACGCTTTCCTCGAGGTCCAGATGTGGCAGAACCAGAACTTCCCGGACGGGGCTCCCATCACTGGGCAGATGTGGTAATCGGACTCCCGTCACCACGCTGGGTCTCCTACCACCAGCCAGACATGTCCAACAAACCATCTGCACCGTCACGCCGTTTGGGTGCGCCACCAGCCATTCGCAGAATCCTTGACTCGGCTTCCGACTATGTACATAGAACCACAGAAAACCTATCTGGGCGCTCTCAACAGACCCAGGACATTTGGCAGGACATGCATTGTGTCTTTCCTATTGTGACTTTGAGCATGTAGACAGGCTACGGCTGTTGCCGTGTCTACGCTTCACCTCACCGCAACCGCTCTGGGAGTGATTTGGGCTTGCTTACGCGCCGGACAATTTGCACCCGAGAATATGCACTTGTCCCGTTCTCCGTGGTTTAAGCCCGAGAGCGGGCACACTTCAGTGATGGAAGCGGGGGTGCAACCTCGGTGGTGGAAGTGGTGGTGCTGCCTACATAGTCTCCAAGCCACCATCTTCGCGTCCTCCAACTCACCATCAAGCCGCAATCTCACATCCCCAGCTAAGCCCACTCCTTCTGTACAGCGCTGACACAGATTCTCGGTTCACAATGCCCCGCCCCGCCCCCCGCCAGTTCGACAAGCCACAGCGCTGCACCCGCAGCTACCACCTGCGCGTGCAGGCGCACCCGCGCTGGATGCTGGTTTTCATGATGGAGTTCCAGCAGCGCGCTGAATACGACTGCTGTGTCGGTACTGACGAGTGCCAGGTCAAGGAATGTTATGGGGTCCGCGTCGGTCTCGCGCCGGCGCCGACTGTCGAGCCGTTCGTCATTCCATTCTGCCGCGCCCGTGAGTCGAGACCGAGTGCGGTACTGACAATGCAGACTTTATCATGATGGACTACGACCCCAGGACTGAGGCCGAGGGGGAGTACAGCGAGCGCATCATGACCAAGCTTTGTTGGCTCAGCGAAGTTGTCGCACTTGTGCAGACTTACATTTAGGTTCATTTTTCTCGAGCACCGCCACGAAACTGTCCCCGTCCATTTTCATCGCCACAACACAATCCGTGGCACTGTCGCGAGTAGTGTTCAAGTTCATCGCGTTGCCTGCCGGCCGCGATTGTTGTAGTTTCCTATGTTTTGTTCCACCACTTTGTAATTGACAGTCTATGTATCCCATTTCGTTCAACTCCATCAAATAAACAGTGTCAACTGTTTTGATGCTGCACCGCTCAAGAGCGGCTCTCCTATTATCAGGCCATACAACTTTGATGGAAGTCCATCCTCACCGAGTATAAGACCGTCCTGATGGGTCTAGAGATACGTCTATCCATCAGCAACTCTCCACCTCTCAGCAACACTCACAATGCCCCACCCCTTCGACCGCAGCGCCGTGTCGCAGTTCAGGACGACCCTCAACTCGGACGACCACGACGACACCTGCAACCGCACCCCCGCCGACCCGCTCGAAATGATCATCTTCTTTACCCTCTTCCAGTTCCATGGCGACTGCTGCGGAAACGGCGACGACTGCCGCGCCATCGGGTGCGACGACCACAGGCTCGGCCACTTCCCCGGCACCAACATCCCGTTCTGTCCCAGGCGTGAGTGGGCGCTCTGGAAAATACTGAGCCACAGACCTCTCGATGATTCACTTCCGCCACGCCGAGCTGAGGGGGCCGGTTGAGGCCCAGGAGGACCTCACCCGCGGTCAAAAGGAGTCGGTTTACATGATGAACGACTACCTGTGGAACCTGCGCACGGGGTACGCTGAGTGGTGGTTCTAGGTATGCACGCGCACTCCGCCACTCGCCACATTGTGCTTTCCCGCATCGTGTGTATGTAGCCTATCACTCAACCTCGCACAACAGGCGTGTCCCCCACACCACCTGTGCGCCGCCAACACGCCTCGCAGGCGTGTCCCCCACACCCCCTGTGCCCCGCCAACACGCCTCGCACCGACCCCTCGTGTTGGTTCGCGCTTCCCAACGCCTACAAAGGCGGCGTCTCTCATCCAACTGTCGTTCAAACACTTTCCACCCGCTCTCCCTCTCTTCACCCACTCGCTTGAGCATCCATAGCTCTCCACCACCACGTTATCACCCCCACTCCCCTCCTCACACCAACCACGATGGCCCAGTACGCCGCCCGCCGCGACCCCAGGGGGTGCATCCTCGCCGACCCCGTCAACCTCCTGATCCACCTACGGGAGGATCAGATGAGCAACGGCGGTGGTCCCCCGGGTCACTACTGCGTCGCTCGCGGCTGCGGCCTCTTCCGCCTCGGCTCCGTCCTGAACCTCCGCATGCCATACTGTCTAGACCGTGAGTCCTCGGCGCCTCCGGGACTGACCCCAGACTTGGACACGATCGAGTTTGACCTCCAGTGGCTCATCGCGACCGTCAACCACCTCGAGTCGGATGCCGACACTATCGCTCTGACGCTGTGGGTGTACGACTCGGTCCTGCGCATCCGCGAGCACATGGCGGAGCCGGGATTCTCGTGGGCGGAATGCCTGCGCGCGACGGGGTCTGGTGTGTAGTGACGTTTTTGGGTTATCCTCCGGTGTCCTGCTTCCCTTCGAGCTATCTGTTGGTACATCTCCGCATCGATGCATGTATTCTAGTGTCTACGCCACTTCGCAGACTGTGGTGTGGACTCCAAGGCAATCGGCGAGGTTGAATGACCGCCACGGCCACTCGGGATGCCTGCAGTGCGTGATCATTGGTCAAGGAGTCTTGAAGTGCGAGTGTGGTGAATGCTGGGACGACGAAGTCTTTGCACCCGCAGGCTTGCTGGAGTTCCCATCCGTGAATGTCGACGTCGGCGAGTCCAGGGCCCCGCGGATCATCAACGCCATTTTCCGTGGTGTCCTCTTCGCAATGGCGAAAGCAGAGCAAGTGACGGGCGAGTCTGTGGTTGAGCTTTCAGTTAGGCGAGGGCAAGTGGCGCAACTCAGTGACGCTGCATTTTCATTGAGCCCGACTCAAAGCAGCTTCCTGGCGCCTGTCCTCAGCAAACTCAAGACCCTAGCGCTTGAGGTTGGCCCTCCGACCATCCGCGGCGACACCGACGACGAGGATTACAGCGCATTCAGCAACTTCCTGGGCTTATGCACCCACCTCCAACACCTCAGAATGCCCGGCCTCCCGTCGCAGCCAGCGCCGCCCTTGAACGTCATCCAGAGGCTCTTGGATGCAACACAGCTGCCCCTCCAGGTACTGGGGCTGGAGCACTTCGTCCTACCCCCCATGGTCCTGATAAGTCTCCTCTCCAAATGGCAACTGCGGGAGGTTCTCCTGAAGAACATCACCCTCGACGAGGACGTGGCAGTTGTACAAGATAATTACGGATTGGGATCAGAATCGGGATCGGGATCGAAGACTTGGCTCGCGTACCCGGTGATGTGGGAATGGGTGCTGCGTTCCGTCTCGCGTACCATCTCGGGCCGCGATTGCACGCATCGGCTCAGCCTACGGCCACCCACTCGGTCATCGTCGCCTCGTTCTCGTCACCGATTTCGACGCAGCGGCAGACAAGTCACTTCATACGTTTTTGTTTTTGTCTCCTCCAGAGCCCTCCTCAGTTCGCACCGTGTTCCAGACACATATGTACGACGAACACGCTCCCTATGACGAGCTGGCGGTGACCGAGTGGTGGTCGAAGCTGCCCTTCCTCTCGACATCGCCCTTGCTGCTGACACCGCGTGCGTCGCGGGCGATGTCAGGGCGCTCGGCCTTGAGGCGCTTGAACGTGGCCTCGGCGTCCCACACCCAGGGCGTCTTTGCGGCCTTGCGGTGTCAGCTCAGATGTAGCAGCAGCCGGCCGACTCACAAACAGCAGGTCCATCTCCTCGAGCGTGCGCTGGTTGGACTCGGGGTACAGTGCCCACATGATGGGGATGAAGATGACGTTGGCGATGCCGAAGAGGTAGTACGTCTTCTCACCGATTTTCTCAAAGCACACGGGGAGGAGCAGGGCCTGGAGTTAGTCATGCCACGAAACAGGACTCACCAGCCAGCCATTCCCGATGCTCCAGCCGACCACGCCGAGGGCGTTACCCTTTGCACGCACAGCGAGAGGCTGGACGTTAGGCATGCCACCCACGCCGCACTCACGAAGATCTCTGCCTGGTACAGCCATGGCACGGTGAGCCACGTGGCACCGAACACAAACGTGAAGAGGAAAACCATGGACGCCGCTGCGATGCCGTACCTTGCCGCCGCGGCAGTGTCGCCTGCACTTCTGGAGTCGAGGCCCAGACGGGAGAATCCTCCACAGAGGAACATGGCAATGCCCTGCATCACCGAGCCCCAGTAGATTGTCCACCGGCGCCCGATGCGGTCGATAGTGAAGACTGCGATGAGGGTAGAGAACTGGCGTCAGCGGAGACCACGGGCCTGGCGCACCATATAGAAGATGTTGTTGAGGCCGCTGATCCACTGGGCCTTGTTTGAGTCGAAGCCCGCGAGGCTGAAGATGGTCGGCGCGTCTGGGGTCAGCTCAAACTCGGGAGGCATACTCACAGATAGTGACACCGGCAATGCCGACCCATTCCTGGAAGATCTGCAGCCAGATGACGAGCTGGACACGGCGGCCAATGTGCAGGTCGCCCGACCCGCGGCCGGTGATCATGGAGACGTAGCTGGTCGGGATCTTGTGCGTTGTCTCATCGTTGAGCACTGCCTTGATCTCGGTGTACTCGGTCTCGGCCTCTTCCTTGTCCCCGCGCAGCCGGTAGAGAATGTATCGCGCTTCGTCGTCGCGCCCGGCCTTGGTGAGCCAGCGGGGCGACTCGGGGAAGAACCAAATGGCGCCAATGAGCACAAGCAGTGGGATGATCTGGAAGGCGATGGGGAAGCGCCAGCGGAATGGCGAGCGCCCGCCGTCGATGTAGAACAGGCCGCTGGCGGGTCAGCATGATCACAAGCGGCACACCCACTATGCCATCCAGTAGGCGACGACCACACCGAAGATGTTGAGCGTGAACTCGATGGCAATGAACTGGCCGCGCGAGGTATGGTCCGACGTCTCGGTCGCCCAGACGGGGACGATGGCGTTGAGGATGCCGGTCCCCCAGCCGTTGACGAGGCGTGCGACGATCATCCAGTCCGAGTTCATCGCCGAGCACTGGAGGGACGCACCGACGATGGCGACAAACGCGCCAAGCGCAATCGTCTTGATACGTCCGTACCGCTCGCCCACGAGCCCACCGACCAGACAGCCGACCAGGCAGCCGAGATAGTAGACCGAGACGATGCCGCCCTGCAGGAGCGAGTCGGTCACGACAGGTGTGGGGTGCCCGTCGACCATGTGCGTGTAACCAAAGCCCATACGCTTGATGTAGTCTTCGGATGTGTTTACACCCTGGGGTTAGCGGTGCTGGTATGGCCAGGGGCAACTCACTCCCATCATGCCTTGGTCCTGGGAGGTCAGCGTAGGGCCCAACGCAGACACTCACGTAACCGAAGAAGAAGATCGACAAGCCTGCCATACAGTTGATAGCGATGAGGAGCCCCCGCTTTGAATAGCGGCGGGCGACATTGTAGCGCGAGATGGCGGCTGGTGCGTCCATAGTGAGTGTGTGTGGGTGAGTGGCCATGGGTCAGAGACACCCGTCTTATAACTGGGATAGTCACCCAGCACGATACTAGAGAACACCGGCCCGAATTCCTACCCCGGAGGGGTTCTCGGGAGGTGGAGACCCGAGCGCCCCATGTTGCGGGGCCTGTCATGGGGTCGGTAGCCTTGTGGGGCTTAGGAAGGGCTTGCGTACAAGCTTGTTGACAAGGCCAGCACGGATGAAGGCCGTCCGAGGCTTAGCGCAACTGGCGGTCGGTCGCGAGGTGGCGGCGGACCGTTGCACATGTCGGACAATTCACGGCTTAGCCAGGGCGAGGGTGGGTGGGGGCGGGTGGGGGCGGCCTATCAGCTGGGAAAGGGTCCGAGATACCTCGGTCAGTGTGCATGTGATGGGCATGTGGACGAGCTGCCCCCCTTCTGGGAAGAAACAGAGCCAAGGCGAGCCAAGCTGCGCAGTATGGCCGTTTCGGAGTTACTCCAGCCGGCACGGTATGTGGAGTTTTCCAACGTCCGGGCCGTCCGAGGGCGGAGCCGATTCGGCTGGAGTCCGCTCCGCGTCCTTCAGTGACCCCACAGGGCGACCGACGCATCGGCAGCACGGCGAGGACGGCTACATACATCGGGTCTACTGCTGAACTCTACGAACCTGTGCTGTCAGTGCAGCCCATACGCTCAAGCCTACCTTCACTCTGCTCGCCGCACGGCTACTGGCGCTGCATGGATGGCCAGCCGTCGTTGTTGGACCCCGACTCGCGGCTGACCGTCTGGGCCGGCCACTCGCCGAAGCGTGTGTCGTGGACATGCGCCGCCTCGTAGCAGATCGACTCGAACTCTGCGTCCTCAACGCCGTAGGTTGCGGGCTCGGCCTTGACCTTGTCGTAGTACGCGCGGCCGACGGCGACGATGAAGCCGCGCGCGTAGAGGAAGCCGTCGTCCGAGCCATCCGTGGCCGCGTGCACGTCCTCGCGGTCGATGTCGTACAGCGCCTGGGCCATGTACGCGTCCCACGCCGCGAGCTGCGCCTGCGTGTAGCCCTCGAGCGTGGGCTTGAGCGCCGCGAGGAAGGGGCGGAGGTGCGGCTCGAGAGCCTCGACGGCCTCGAAGCGCGCGCCGGGCTCGGTCGAGGCCGAGGCGAGGGCGGCGCGCGCGTCAGCCGTGTCGGGGATGGTGGCCCACGCGGCGTCGATGGACGCCCAGAAGTCGTCTGCTGTGAGGGGAGCTGGGATGGTCATTGTGCGTGGGGTTGAGTGTCAACAAGGAGAGCGTCAATGACGGGAGGCTTTTTGGACTTGGCGGAGCGCCAAAGTGGAGGCGGACAGAGCGGGAGCAGATTGTGGGTGACGCGACTTGTGTCACCCCGGCCATGGCGAGCATCGTGATGGCGACGACGGGCAATGTGATGGCGAGCACTGTATACGACGACAACCAGCAGCAGCAGTACAAGTCCAAAAGGCACGAGGAACGCAGCTCGGCGTCAAGCAAGAGCGACAGGCACACTACGCCGGAGAAACCCCACGTCACTCAAACCTAGACCTTGGCAGAAACAAACAGACCCATGTGCTCTCGGTTCCAGTGCCACTTTGTCGCGGCCCGCCCGCCTCCTCGCAGCGCATCGCCCGTGAGACGTGTCGCATGCTGCCATTGCCAAGCTGTCGGTCCCCCTGTCCGCAGTCAGGCTTTGCAACCAACCCGGCCGCGTGAGATGACGTCTAGGTACAGGTTTGTGGAGTTTGGGTGGAGCGGGGAGGACATGACGTCGTGTGGTGCGGTGACCACACCTCGGCCATCCTAGGTCACCACCACCTGCGGGCGATGACGGCGGACACGGAGCTGGCTGACGATGATGCTCATGATGATGCTGATGCCTGAGGTGAAGAGTTGCTGCGTATAAAGGTGGTGTCGAGCAAGCGAGGTGCTAGACAAGCCCCGACTTAACCACCCACCCAACACCACATCACAATGTCTAGCAGCGACCAGGAGCGATTCGAGCACGCCGACCCCAACGCGCACGACCTCAAGGACTCGAGTGGGTGGCCTCCAACGGGACTCGGGACGACAGCTGACACGCATTTCCCAGAGGACCAGCGGTCTATTGCCAACCGTGTCGAGGCGGCTATCGCGGCTGAGAACGAGGACACGGACACGCCAGAAGTCAAGGCACTCAAGGAGGACCCGACGCTGCCGGCCAAGATGAACGGCAACGAGCCGAGCCGCGGCGCCAAGATTGACGCGCAGATCCAGGCAGAGGAGGAGGCCGAGCTGGAGCGCAAGGGCAAGGCTTAGTGTAAGGGAGACAGAGATGCAGCAATACCAGTCCAGGGGTAGGTAGTAGGTTGGGAGAGGTATCAGAGGGAGAGGGAGAAAGAGTGGAGCCGGCGTTTGAGCGCGTCGAGATGGCCATGGGGAGATGGGCCAGACGTGGCCAGCGTGTGGTGGCCGGCCGCTAGCGTGTTATCGAGATGCCGACGCAGCCGCTCCTGCGGGACTGATCCTGGCCTGGTTCCGATTGCACCTATGTACGAGCACGCACGCGAGCAAGTGAGACCAAGGGATTTGTGCATGTATAGTGCAGGCACAGCTGCGGAGCATGCGGAGACACAGAGCCGAAGGACACCGCGTGGCAAGCCTCCCTTACAATACAGGCAGCCAAGTTGGCGTATAAAGGCCCTGCTCGGTGGAGCCCGCCCGCGCAAGCCACCCACATCACCGCCCATTCCACTTGAACGGTCAGCATTCCGCGTCCACGAACAAGCAGCAGACGGAGCAGCAGCAGCATGTCGGCGCTGTCGGGCAAGATCTGCATCGTGACGGTGTGTGCTGGGCCGAGCAGCGCAGCAGCTGACAGCAGGGCGCGGCCTCTGGCATTGGGTTTGCAATCACGCGGGTGGGTTGCGCGGGCCGGCGCGGCCTCGCAGCTGACGAGCACAGGCGTTCCTCGAGGCCGGGGCAATAGGCGTCACGATGGTCGACCTGCACCAGCACGGGCTGGACGAGGCGTACGCCGACCTCTCGGCGACCGAGCACGCGCGCGTGCTCCTGTACGCGGGGGACGTGGCCTCCGAGGCGACGAGCAGGGGGTACGCGGCGGCGACGATCAAGAAGTGGGGGCAGGTCGACGTGAGCGTGCAGTGCGCTGGCATTGTGCTGCCCCGGCAGCCGCTGCTCGAGGTCGGCGTCGACGAGTTTGACAAGGTCATGGGCGTGAACGTGCGGGGAGGTGGGTCGATGACCTGGGCGGCGCTGAATCAGTCTTCCTCGGCATGAAGGAGAGCATAGCGGCCATGGTGGCGTCGCCCTCTGGCGGGAAGGGCTGCTCGGTCATCGTCATCTCGTCGCAGCTCGGGCTGGAAGGTGGGTCGGGCCGCGAGCAGAGCTGACGCCAGGCGCGCCGGGATACTCGGCCTACTCGGCGTCCAAGTTTGCCGTGCGCGGGCTCATGTCTGCCGCGGCGCAGGAGTACGGCCCGCTCGGGATCCGCGTCAACGCCATCTGCCCGGGGCGTGAGTGCGCCGCGAGGACCCGGCTGACGCGCAGCCATCCAGACACCGCTGATGGCAGACTACTCGGAGGAAGAGGTCGTCCCGCACGTCGCCAAGACGAGCCTGCGGCGCATCGGGCGGCCCGAGGAGATTGCCGCGACGGCCGTGTTCCTCGCGTCCGAGGGCGGCGCGTATGTCTCGGGCGCGAGTTTGAAAGTCGACGGCGGGTGGAGCCAGTGGTGCTGAGCGGAGAGCCAGTGGTGCTGAGCGGAGAGCCAGTGGTGCTGAGCGAGGAGAATCAGAAGCATATGCATAGAACTAGGTACACCTCACGCCGCCTCACGCCTTCCTCCCCTGGTCGTACAGCAGCGCCGCGTCGAGCAGCACCTGGGCGCCGAGCACGCAGTCCTCGGGCGTGGCATACTCCTCGGGGTTGTGGCTCAATCCGTCCTTGCACGGGACGAAGATCATGCCTGTCGGGCAGTGGAGATTCGTCGCGCACGAGTCGTGTCCCGCGCCCGAGATGATGTCGCGCACCTCCTGCTTGCTGATGCTCCCCTCAGCGGCGGTACGGATGGCCTCACGGCACGCGGGGTGGAACGCGACGGCCGGCGCGTCGAACAGCGGCTCGAACTCGATCGCGCACTTGTACCGCCCGCCCTCGGCCTCGAGCTCACGCGCCATGGCTTTGATCCCCCCGTCGATGGCAGCGACCCCCGCGTCGTCGACGTGCCGAAAGTCCAGGCTGAAGAACACGTTGTGCGGGATCGTGTTAATGCTGCCCGGGTGCGCGTGGAAGATGCCCGTCGTCACGAGCCCGCTGTGCGTCTTTGCAATCTCGTGCGCGCGCGTCAGGAAGCGAGCGGCGAGCAGCATCGGGTCGGCGCGGTACGCGAACGGCGTGGTGCCGGCGTGCGAGTCGCGGCCCCGGATCGTGACAGTGTACCACTTGTATCCTTGCCCTCCGGCGACGACGCCGATGCGCTGCTTGTTCTCGGGGAGGACTGGGCCTTGCTCTGGCGGGTGTTAGCCGCGCATAACATCCAACCCACCAATGTGCAGCTCGAAGTGCGCGCCAAGCGGGTTGGCCGCCGCGCTGCACTCGACGTCCCCGGCGTACCCGATACGCGCGAGCTCCTCGCCCGCGATGAGCGCCGAGTCCGCCACGTCGGCGAGCGACAGGGCCTTGGCGAGCGGCAGAGTCCCGGCCCACACGGACGAGCCGTGCAGGGACTTGGGGAAGCGCGCGCCCTCCTCGCTTGCGGGGTCAGCGCGTCCCGCAGCTGGACTCACTTGGTCCAGTTGACCACGGCGAGCGGGTAGCGCGTCGTCACGCCGTTCTCGACCACCACACGCATCGCCTCCACGGCGGCGTGCACGCCCAGGATGCCGTCGTACCTGCCTCCGGTGGGCTGCGTGTCCAGGTGGCTGCCCATGGCCGTCGGCGCGCCGGCGTGCGTGCCAGGGCGGACGGCGAACATGTTGCCCATGGTGTCGACGGACACGGTGCACCCGAGACCCTCCATCTCGGCCTTGAACCAGTCGCGCGCGGCCTTGTCGGCGTCGGTCAGCGTGAGGCGGGACATGCCCGTGTCGTTCGGGCCGCTGTCGTCAGCTTGGTAGCAATGCGCAACTCACTCGCCCCACCGCGTCCCCGTGCCCCACTTGCACGTGTCGTGCAGGCTGTCCATCATGCGCTTGCCATTGACCGTGAGTTGGCGCGGCGTGTACAGGGTGCGGGCTGGCGCTCGGAGCGTCATCCTCGGGAGGCGGAGGAGCTGGGTCGCGGTGCGCATCGTGCTGGTGAGCGACATGGCGCGGGGGAGGGAGCGCTTTTATAGGCGCCGAGCGGGTCGAGGCTGGAGTCCAAGTCGATGTGTCCGAGTCGATGTCGATGCCGACGAAGGGCGAGTCGGCAGTGCTAAGGCAAGTTCTACGACCTTCCTCGGCTTGATGTTGCCTATCCTCAAGTACGTCGATGTTCCCTATCCCCAGGCTCTTGCCTAACGTCGAGACTCTTGCCTATCGTCGCGGGTCGTTGCCTATTCTCCAGCGCGTTGGCACGCAGGAACTCCGATCGGGCTGGTGAGAGAGGTGGTGAGGAGTCAGTGTCGCTCCCTCGGCGACTCGGGTGGCCTGTATCTCGCCGCGAGCTGGAATAGCGATTGGCACACTGGACGGCAGCCAAGACGCTGTGGGCAATCCGGTTGTTGCGAGGTGGTGCTGCGGGGCTCGTTACGAGGCAAGGCCGATATACGCAATCGGGCTCGGCGCCGGCACCGAGGGCCGAGTGATACTGCCGCCGCGCAGAGGGCAAATGCGTGTCGTTTGCGTGTACTTGCCTCGTGCAGCGTGCAAGTGCGAGCTCGATTCGTGGGCAAGGTTGGTGCTTACGCGCCGGACAAGGTTCTGATCGCGCGCGCCACGGCTACAGCTACCGAACGAGGCGCGCCTCGTCGCGCCTCGCGCCATTCCGCACCTCGGTCGCTCGATACCAAGCGCACCCGATCTGGCTTCCCCCTTGCCCTATTGGATACAATGACATCTGACTAGCTCTTACAACTTGCCCGGCCCCTCGCTACCACGGGATGGGGAAGACCCCGCCCGGCCCCCCCGCGCCCGTGGTCATCGGCGCGGTCCAGTACGGCTTCGTGACCCCGCGCTGGGGCAGGGCCTTGGCAGCGCTTTTGGGTGTGTGCACCGGCTCGTCAGAGACGACGGTCGAGTCGTCGGTACTGCTCGCGATGCTGCTCGCGCTCGTCGACGTGCTGGGCGTGAGGCTGTTGTTGCGCGTCTTCTCTGGCTCCTTGGCGTCCTTTCTCCGGCCAGAGCCGCGCCGGAACAGCCCGCCGCCGTTGGACGTGCGCGGGCGGAGGATGCGCCGCTGCTTCGCGGCCGCGTCGGCGAGGGGGGCGAGCGGCGGGCTGCCCGGCATTGGCGGGGGCGCCTCCGCCGCCTGCCGCCACATGCCCCGCTTGCGCGGGCTCGGCGCCCCGAGGCTGGCGGTGCTGGCGTTGGTCGCCTCGTCGCGCGAGCCACTCCGGGTCGCTTTCGCGAACGCGCGCAGCCCGAACCGCGGCGCTGGCTCGCCCTCGACCCCTCCGGCGTCGCTCGACGAGCCCGACACGGTGGCGCTGAGTGCTGGGCCGGCGCTCCGCTCGGCACGCTGCGCCAGCCGCCACGCGCGCAGGTCTGCCGGCCAGTCGACAGCCGCGGCGGCGACGTCGACCACCGAGCCGCCGGGGACCAGGCGCTCGCCGTCGCGGCTGCTCGCTGTCCCCGCGGCCTGGGTCGCGCGGAGGGCGTCCATCTGCGCAACGAGGAAGGCGCGGTACTCGCGCTTCACGCCCTCGTGCGATGCCTCGGCGAGGAGTGTCCCTTTTGGGAAGAGGACCCGCCGCTCGACCCACCCCTGCTCGACCATCTTGGACACGACGTCGACCACCGCGTCCATGGGCTGCACGCAGGCCGCGACCGAGTTGTCCCGCCGCGCATGCCGCCGCCACGGGCCCGAGCTGATGGCCACCTCGACGCGCTGGTCCATCTCGCCCAGGACGCGGATCGGGTTCAGGCCCTCCTTGACGAATCGCGCTGAGGGAGGGGTCAGCTGATGCACGAAACCGGTGACCCGTCGCGCCTCGACCCTGCCCGACCCGACGGTTATCCTATTCTCCTAGCCTGTGGCTTGGCTAGCTCGTTTTGTGGCAGGGAAGTGGGTGTCGTGCGAGCAGCACCAGCTGGGCAGCGGCCTCAAGGCACCATTCATGATAGACGCGCCAGTCGCCGCGCGCAGCAGCAGCGACAGCAGCGGACATGCACGGGTGGCGCGGTGGCTCGGTGGCCGTGCGCCTCCTCGTCTCCGTCTCTTTCTCCGAGGCGCAGCCCGGTAAACAAACGGCGCCGATGCCCGCGACTTTTTTTCGCAGCCGGCGCCCAGGGCCCCCTCTGTAGCTCTGCGGTCCGGATCGCGCGCCCGACTCGACTCACCATCTGGGGCAAGGCCGTACAGCCCCCGCACGTTGCGCGCCAGGATGCGCGCCCGCACGCGCGGGTTGCGGCGCCACGCCAGCACGGCGCCCGTGAGCGCCAGATGCAGCCGCGTAACCTGGTCCCACGTCTCGAGCGAGTATGGCGGGTCGGCGGCTGCCCACACCTGTACGTTGCGCGCGGCCTCGAGCACCGGGGCGTCGGCCGGCTCGCGCGCGTCGTTGGCAGCCGCGACGGAGAGGAGGTACCTGCGCCAGACGTGGGCTTTTTGCTGGCGGGGTTAGCTGAGGTCGCTAGGATGGGGTTGTAGAGAGAGATGTACGCCGGCGCCGACGGTCTGCAGCCGCCCCCTCCGTTTCCCCTACTCACCAACAAGCTCTCCTTGCCCGAGTAGTAGTCTAACCGCTTGGCCTCGTCCGAGGGGATGGCGAGCGTGTCGACAAAGTACGCATTCAGCGCGTGTATCGACGACGTTGCGGATTTCGGGGGCGCCATGATGCGCAGGGATGCGTGGTCGGGGACGGCGTGCTGCCCGTGGGGAGGTAGGGGGAGGGGGGCACGAGGAAACTCTGGCGACGAGTCAAAGTAGACGGTCTCGTCGCTGTCGGCGCTGTCGGTCCGCTCGTGGTGTCGTGTCGCCGCGCGCGGGGTGCTGTGCTCGCTGTGCAGCACGGGGTGGAAGTAGGGCGCGAGCACTGGCGTCGGAGTGACAAACGACAACAGGTGGCCCAGCATCGTGGTGCTGGCGACCTTGCTCGCTATCGCCGTGCGGCGTGCTGCGCTGCTTGCTGGCTGCTGGCTGCTGGCTGCCTGCCCCCGCGTGGGTCGTCGTCAAGGTAGCGTGCGTACGACGAGGGACTGACTGGCAATTAGCCCATGGTCCTCGATGTGCATATAGCTGCGATTGCTGCTTGCGGAGAGCTGCAGCGCTGTAGCTCGCAGCTCGCCCTAGCTGCCTGACGCAAGCTGGCCATGTCTTACGACATACCCCAGCTCTGTCAGGAATTTCTAGATGGCAAACGAGGGAAACGGTCGAGCCGGCTGCCGTAACCCCTTGGACGGGCAGGGAGCGACTGGGAGGGACTGGGAGCGACTGCAAGGGAAACGCGGCGACCCAGTCGGGTCAAACGTCGCAGAAATGCCACGCGTGTGCAAACCGCGCTAGCACGCGGGCGGAGAGACATGTCTCGGCGGGGCATGTCATTCATTGTCAAGTGCAACATTTTGGAGGGCGCGGGGGTCGAGTGCTGCGCGGAATACGAGCCTCGGGACACCGAGTGCAGGCCGCGGCGGTGGGCAGCACTGCCTGCCTCGGCGCGCCTGGCCATCGTCAGCCGTCCCCAGTCCGACGCCGCGTCCTCCGACACAGGCGCGCCCACACTATTAACCCGCCGAGCTTACCAGTTTGCGAGCTTGCGGCTTGGCGCGCGAGTGGCGCACAAGTAGCAACGCACTCAGCTCTCTCACCAGCCCCGGTCGTGTCGGAGCATTGGTTGCGCCGCGCCGCAGCCCCCACGCGGCGCCGACCCGCCCGAGACTGACTACCTCCCCGTGCCGCCGCGCTCACCCCCGCCCGCCCCCGCCCCCCCCCCCGCCTTATGTACAGTTACATGACAGCTCAGTGGTGATGATACACTACCAAGAAGGAAGAAACAAACCAACACGAGTGGTGCGACAACTCTCGACTCTGACAACAGACCGCGCCAGCCCCCGCCGGCTGGCCCCGATCGCGCTCCGGCGCAGCGCCCCGGCGCCGCGCTCATCGACTCCGCTCCCTGCGCCAGGCGGCGAGGCCCGCGCCGCCATCCAGCACCTCCTGCACGCGCACGCGCGCCCACTCGCGCCGGCGCAGCTCGACGCTCATGCACCGCTCGCGCGCGCGCGCCAGGCACTGCTCCCAGCGCATGCGCTCGAACGCGATCGCGTCGTCGCGCGCCTGGGCGTGCGAGCGCGGCGCCCACGACGTCGAGCTGCCCGACTCGTCGTCGTCGTCGTCTTCGGGGAAGAGGGCGTCGTGGTCCATCAGCCCCTCCTTGTCCATCGACTCGACAATGTCGAACAGCAGCCGCGCTTCGGCAACCGGCGCGTCCGCCGTCGTCAGGGAGGTGAGGTACGAGATCGGGTCCTGCGACCACAGCGAGCGGAACGCCGCGTCGTACCGCGCCGCCAGGTCGGTCAGCACTATTTCCGCGTCGAGGTGCGGCGTCGTGATTTCCACTGAGGGAGGTCAGCGTCACGCGACGGATGGGGTGGCAGGTGATCGGCAGCCGGTGTGGCGGGGGGATGTGGCGCGGGGCTATCGCGAGGGCCGGGCGCACCAGCATGCGCAGCATGCACTGCGCGCTCGAGGATGCCCACACACATCGTGAGTAGCGCGAACATGGGTGGGAGTGGTAGCACAGCCACGACCCGGCGGCGGACGCGCCGCGCGGACACGTCCCGCCAACCCCGCCATCACCTGCCGCGGCTATCGCCCGCCGCAGCACACACCACACTCACCATCCTCGTCGAGCGAGTAGAGCTGGCGCACGCGCTTGCCGACCTCGGCCGCAGCGACGCCGGGGCGGTCGTGCACGACGCGGCGCGCCTCGGTGAGCTCGGCAAAGTGCTCTCCGAGCTTGGCGAACGCGTCGGTGCCGAGCAGGGCGGCCGTCGCTTCCCATGCACGCGCGGCGGCCACGGCGTCCTGCACGCCAGGGTCGGAGGCGTACGTCGGGTCGGCGGCAGAGAGCTCGGCGCACAGCTGTGGGGTGTTAGCAACATGCCGGGGGTGGCACGTCAGCCATGGCCAGCCGGCCACTAGCGCCGATGGTGACGTCGTTCGGTCGGTCGGTCTCGACTCCACCTTCCCACCGACTCACCATCATGGCGCTCCTGGTCTTGTCGAACAGCTGCGCGCGGTACGTCTCGCTCAGCGCAATGTTGAAGAAGATGCACAGGTAGTTCCAGGTCCGGTTCATGCCCGTGACGAGGTCGAGCGGCGGGCAGTGGGGCTGCGCGGTCGTGCTCAGCCCGAAGCGCGGCATCCCAAAGCGCCCGGGCGGCGCGTGCGATGCATACGGGTGTACCCGCTGCCGCTGCTTGGGCCGGTGCTGTATTAATGATGATGAAGCCGCTGCTGGTGTTGCTGTTGCTGCTGGTTGTGATGTTGTCGCCGGCGCGGTCGCGGTTGTAGCAGGTGCCGTCGGGGCGAGTTTGGCGAGCGGTCGTTGCCGGCTAAGCGGTGATGTCGTCAAACTTTCGCCCTCGGACAGCGTCGTGATCGACGATGTGGTGGACACGGGCGTCGATACCGGCGACGGCGAGCGCGCACTGCTGCTGCTGCAGCTGCTCTCGCTCCGTGGGCTGCTGCTCGACATGGCTGAGTGGGCGGCTGCGCTTGGGCGAGGGCGGGCGGGGTAAAATCTTGTTGTCGAACACCGCGGCCAGTGTCCGATAGAGAACCAGGCCGGCTTGACCTGGGGCGCTCGCACCGGACAATGGCGCGGTGCGGTGCGGGGGTGTAAGGTGATGCAGTAGTGAGTGAGCGAGTGGGTGATGCAGACAACGGGCAGACAGGGTGAGTATCTCTGTGTGCATGCACTAATCGTGTCTCCGTCCGGTGTCCTCTGCTGGGCCCCCAGATCTTCCATCCAATGCGAGCTGAGATATCTGGTGGGTCGTGTTGGTGTCGTAGTGCCTGCATCCTTGGCCTCGACGTCGCCCCTCCGAGCCGCTGCCTCCTCGCTCTGATTTTTCGTGGCTGACTGCCGCCAGATGGCACTGCTCCGCGTCGCGCCAAGCCACGTCGCTACCTCTGGCATTGTTCGTGCCGACGAGGAGGAGCAAGCAAGCGGCCGGCCCGCCCGCCCCTCTCCGTGGCCGCCGCCCGCCGTCCCCCGTCCCTCCCAGGGCAACATGACGGAGGGCCACTTGCCGGCGGCAGTCGAGCGCCGGTGGGTTCCGGGCGACGATGCCGGAGCAACACGTCTGCCCTTTTGGCCGTGGCTGGCTCGGTCGGCCGTCGCTTTTTTTGGTTTTCTTGTTTGGTTTTGCGCGACAAACAGATGCAAGCATACACTAGTCATGGCCATGGTGCATCTGCATACCGCATACGTCGGTGCACAACGTCGCTGGGGGGGCAACGGCCAGCTGGTCATCTCACACACGTTCGCCGCGGCGCCGAGCCGCCCCCCAGCCCCCCCTCCCTGCCCGTGCCCCTGCAACCCTAGTCGACTACTCGTCCGGCGCCAGATGACAACCCCAAGACGCGTGATTCGGCTCGTCGGCTCTGGCAGTGGCCAGTTGCGGACAGCCTTGCAGCCAGTGGCTGTGGGGCGCCAGCGCCTTTGTGGGGCTCTGACAATGTGGCTGGGGATTACACGAATGAGGCGCGGGGTGCGAGGCATTGTCCTTCCGATGCTTGGTGCAGCGCACAAGTCGTTTCCGGCCCGTCTTAAGCGACGATGAAGGCAGAGATGGTCAAGAGTCGACAAGTCGCGTCGTCGCCACAAAGCCGCCGAGCGCCGAAAATCAAAACCAAAAAAACCAAAATGACATCGGGTGGCTTAGGGGATCGTCATCAAGGGTTTAAAGGTGGGGGCGACTTAAGTTGCCCCACGTGGCACAACGGTGCCACGTGAAAGTCACGCCAATCTCGCGTGGAAATCTGAAGAGTGAACGGGGTTTGCTGAGATGTCCGCTTCGCACGACCATGCAGATGCCGCAACCTCGCAAGCTGTGACGATTCCTCGCTAGCTGCGACTCTTCTTGCAATGCAACTCATCGAGCTGCGCGTCTGCGCGTCTGCGCGTCTGCGGCTCTGCGACTCTTACCCATGCACAACCCACCTCTGTCCCTCCACGAGCCTGTTCCGAATGGCCTCACTGCGCTGTTGCTTGGAAATTGCCTCCGGGCGTGCTCCGCGTGGATCGGCTGCCGGTGCCTGAGTCCGAACTGGACAGTTGCCACCCAAGGCCCATTTCCGAATCGCTCATCGACCTCACCGCTCCCTCGACATCATCTGACCTCTCTCCTCGAGCTACCACTCTTTCGGACCACCTCTACCGCCGTCTCGGGTTGCATACGCGTCCCAGAACGATTTAAACTCGGACTAGATACTCCACCCATCGTAATCCACCCTCGGAGACTTCCCACATCGACATGTCGCGATACGTAGCCAGGACAGCCTGTCGGGCCTGCCGCGCCGCGAGGGCGGGGTACAAGAGCAGCGCGGTGGCCACTGCTTCGCGGTCTACTCCTTCCTCTTCATCACTACTTCCAAGAACACCCTTTGTTCGGTGAGTGAATGCCTCGCCACCCCACTCACACCAGATCCCTCGCATCCACATCACATCCCATGGCATCCAAGGTCACCCCACACGCCAGCTACGCCGGCACCAAGGCCAACGCGCCCCTCGTGCACACGTTCTTCGACAAGCAGTCCGCGACGTGGACGTACGTCGTTGTCGACCCCGCGACGCGCAGCTGCTACGTGATCGACCCCGTGCTCGACTATGACGCGGGGAGCGGCCAAGTGAGCTTCACGACTGTCGAGGCACTCAAAAGCTTCATCGAGGCCGAAGGGCTGCGTGTCGACCGCATCATCGAGACACATGTCCACGCCGACCACTTGACGGGCGCGATGGCGCTGAAGCGGGTACGTCGGGTATACCGCGGACCGAGCCCAACTGACGCCCCAGATCCTCCCCTCCCACCCACCGATCTACGTCGGCTCGCGCGTCGATAAGCCACAGGCGCACTTCTCCCCGATGTACGGCTTCTCGCACGCGGATCTGCAGGGGTCTTTCGATGGCCACTTGGTAGATAACGAGAAGCTCAAGCTAGGCGAGCTCGACGTGACGTTCCTCCCGCTGCCAGGCCACACACCGGATAGCATGGGCATTCTGGTTGGCGACGCGCTGTTCGCGGGCGACAGCTTGTTCATGTAAGTTGGGGGTGCGAGAATGGCGAGATCACCCACTGACGACCAGGCCCGACGTCGGCACGGCGCGCGTCGACTTCCCCGGCGGCTCAGCAAAGGCGCTGTACGAGTCTGTCCAGTCGGTCTTCAGCCTCGATCCCGACGTGCGCGTGTTTGCAGGGCACGACTACCCTGACGGGCGTGAGGTCGCGTCCATGTCGACTGTGGCCGAGCAGATGGCGCGCAACAAGCACGTCGGTGCCGGCGCTACGATGGACGAGTTTGTGCGCGTGCGCGAGGCGCGGGACGCGACGCTGGCCTCGCCACGCCTCCTGCACCCAAGTCTGCAGGTCAATCTCCGGGCAGGACGCCTCCCACCCGCCGACGAGCACGGGCGGCAGGCGCTCAAGACGCCCGTGCGGCTGCCCGACAACCACCCGCTGACCGGGGTGTAGTGTAGTGCTCCGCTGTATGCATAGACTTCGTTGGCGATCAGTACGCGTCGACGCGTTGACGTCGTGCGCTGTGGCATCTTCGGCATCGTTGGTGGCGCGGGGACTTGGTATTCGGGATGCTGAATCGGTTCGGGAGGCACATGCTGCACCGGCGCAGGTGCGCCGGGCCGCCGGTAGGAGTGGGGAGCGAGCACAGGGAGGCAGTCTTTATCGTAATGCAGCTTTTCGCTCAGGCCTTGCAGTATTCCAACAGCCGCGAGTTGACTCAGATAAGCAATCTCCCCCCTCACTCCTAGAGCATGCACTGTACCTCTGCACCCCATCGCGATAAGCACGCATCCCACCAACCCACCAAGTGGCAGTATCCCGAAACCAGCGCCACCGACGCTGGTGGCAGCGAAATGGCAGATAAAATTCGGAGAGGGCCAGTATTCCAGATTGTCCGTTCCTGGACTGCGGCACCACGCAACCCGCGGCTATGACGGCGGCTTCGGCTACGTGGAGAGGGGTGGGGGGTGGGACGGCCTCTGCCCCTACGCGCTTGCGCATAGGCGACTTCGGCGAGTCCGAGGGTGGGGGGAGGAGTTCGTAATACCCAGTGCCAGTGTTCGTGGTTGCGTCCAGGGGACATCCCGCGGCCTCCTAATCACGGGTCCCGAAGTGAGAGGCGGCGGCTCCACGCGATGTGGTGGTGGTCGTGGTGCGAGATACGACGGCAAACGTGCAGCTCTTTGTTGCGTATCTATCTTCTCCATTCCCCTCGGCCATGAACAAACCAAGACCACCAAGCGCTGGGAGCGGCGACGGCAGCTCGCTCGCGCCGACCGTCAGCGCGTCCCCCACGGCCGTCGACTCGCCAGTGTGAGTGGCTCACCGCCCCGGACGCGCCCAACCCACTGACGCCGCAGCATCGGCAGCATGCCGCTCGACGTCGAGAAGGCGCAGACGCCACCAGACTCAACCCCACCCCCCGACCCATCCGTCTCCGTCTCGAAACCCCTCGACCCGTCCAAGTCGTGGCGCGAGTGGAGGAGAGAAAATATCGGCGGCGGGCAGATGCTCTTCATCCTCCTCCTGCAGGCGTTCTCTGCCGGCCTGCTCGACGCGTTCGCGTACGGCGACTTTGAGACGTTTGCCTCGAACCGTGCGTCGAATGAGCAGTACAGGGCGCATGCTAACGCACCGCAGAAACAGGCAACATGATCCTCCTCACCCTCGCGGCAGTGGGCACCGTCCCCGTCCTCCTCCTCCTCACGGGCGTCTCCCTCGCCGGCTTCATGCTCGGCGCCTTCATCTTCGGGCACTGGGGCACGTGGGCCGGCGCGCGCACCCGCCAATGGCTCCTCTTCACGACGAGCGTCCAGACGCTCCTCATGCTCGTCTGCGGCGTGCTCGCCTCGCCCGCCGGACCGAGGGTGACACAGCACAAGGGCCCGCACGAGTGGGTCGTCATGTTCCTCATGGCGCTCATGAGCGGCGCGCAGGTGTGCATGGCGCGCCAGAGCAAGTGCCAGGAGGTCCCGACCGCGCCCATGACGAGCCCGCTCGTCGACTTCCTCACCGACCCCAACTTGTTCAAGCGCGGCCGGCAGGGCGAGGAGGAGAAGGTCGTCACCGGGCCGAGGAACAGGCGCATGGCGTACCTCGGCCTCGTGATCGTCGGGTCCTTCCTCGGTGCCGTGCTTCACCGCTTCGCGAACAACTGGAGCATTGTCGTCGCGAGCGTGGGCGTCAAGGCGGGCGTCGTGCTCGCCGTGGCGGTGGCCAAGCCGTGTGGGGTTTAGAGCTTGTATAGCATAGACATAGCATATGTATCAGCATTTTGGGTCACCAGAGAGCGCCTCGGTATTGTGGTCACCAGCCATACGCCTCGGCGTGGAACGTGACGGGGGCCTGGCCGCGGAGCACGGCGCCGGCGGTGTTGGTCTTGAGTACCGCGCGGCGGGTGGACAGCGCGAGCGCGGTCGGCCCGCAGACGGTGACGCAGACGCCGGCGCCGTCCTGCGCCGAGGCCGCGACGTCAGCCGCGATCAGCTCGTCCAGGGGCGAGCGGCCGGCGTGCAGCGTGATTGTGCGGGCGGCTTCGGGCGAGAGGCCGAAGGTGCTGGTCTTCTTCTCCTCTACCATCAAGGCGCTCGACGGGCCGGCTTCGCTGCTGCTCCCGGCGTCATCGAGGCTGATCCTCGGGAGCACGGTCGAGCGGGTGACGAACACGTCGACCTTGATCTTGATACCCACCCCCGCGACCGCCTCGTTAAGCAGCGCCGCCACCCACGCGAGGTTCTCGGCGGCACGCACATTCCACACGAGGTGCACGGCGCTCACGGCGCTCTCTCCGCGCCGCGCCGCGGCCGCCACGTCGAGCAGCAGCGCAGTGGCGAAGCTCACGCCCGTGCCGCCCGCGACGAGGACGATCGTGTCGTAGTGGTGCAGGGCGTGCACGGTGCCGTACGGGCCCTCGACTAGGCAGCGTGTGCGCGACTTTGTCCCGATCAGGCGGTCGCGCAGGCGGCGCGTGAAGCCTGGCGTCAGCTTGTTCGCCTGGCTACTCACCCCGCTGGGCGCGTACGAGGAACACCGCGTCGCCGGAGGCATTGGCCATGGTGAACGGGTGCTGCTGGGCCCAAGAGATGCTCGGCATGGTGAGGTACGCGTGCTGCCCTGCGTGCCATTTGAGCCGGTCGCGGGGGACGGTGACGCGCATGACGTCGGGCTCGAGCAGCTCGACCAGGGCGAGATCAGAGCGCCACAGGGCGTTGAGGTACGCCAGCCGCACGAGGCCGAGCACGCGGCTCCCACCCCAGATGATGAGCCCGGCCGCGAGGTAGCCCCACAGCGCGACCCAGTGGAACAGGCAACCGATGATGAACATGCTGGCGTCAGCGCCGCCTGGAGGGGCACTCACAGCGCCATGGCGACGTGCAGAGCCAGGAAGGCCTCGTACGCCCACGCGCGGACGATGCGGAAGCTCGAGGCGTAGATGGCTAGCAGGGCGACCCACGCCACCATGCCCTTGATGTCAGCGGGGCCAGAGGGGAGAGCGCACCGTGTTGAAGATGTACGAGCCCGGCGCGAACGCGCTGCTCGCCGCGCTCTTGGACGCCCACCCAATCGAGTGGATGCTCGAAGTGAGCACGCACACGCGCCCCGCTGCTCGGTGGAGGTAGTTGAGCTTCTCGTACGACACGCCCGTGAGCGCCGACACGAGGTTGTTGCGCGTCGCCAGCCCGATGATGAGAGGCACCTGCGAGTACGCGATGTACCCCATCACGTTGATCGGCGCCACCGGCTGCCCGGGCACTGGGGTCAGCGTGCCCGGGGGACGACTCACTCTTGCCGCCGTAGCACCCGAGCCCGACCACGGTGCCGGCGTACGCCGCGGTCCAGAACCACTCGTTGGCCGTGGAATTGGCGTACAGCCACAGCGGGAAGACGCGGACGTGCGCGAGGTTGGCGAACGTGGTGCTCGCCGCCGCTTGGTAGCCCCCCGTCTTACCCCCGCCATCAGTGGCCCCCTTGGCCTTCCGCTGTGCGAGTACGCGCCGCTTGACCGCGCGCGCGCGCCACACGCGCAGGAGGTAGGCCCCGGCAAGGAGGGCCACCACTCCAGCCACGACCCACCACGTGAGCCACGCCGCACGGTCCTCGTGCGCCTGCCGGCTCTCGCCCGTGCCGTCGCACCGCCCGTGGTCGGAGTCGCCGGCGACGCAGTCTACCCCGCCGGTCGGGCGCTGGCCCGTCATGGGTCCGCGGCCGCCAGACGACGGCTGGCCTCCGCTCGTCGGGGTTGCTGCCTGGGCGGAGAGGCCGCCGGTGGGACGTACGCCAGTGAGGCCGGAGGGCCGGTCGCCCGACTGGCTGGTGGCGCCTGCTGGCGCAGAGAGGACGCCGTTGGTCGGGCGCTGGCCTGTGAGGCCTGAGATTGTCGAGTCCAGCGCGGATGCGAGGCCGCCTGTGGGCCGTTGGCCGGTCAGCCCGGAGGGGGTGCCGTCTGGACGTTGGCGTTTGATGCGGGTCATGGTGGTGGGGTGTTGCCACGACACCTGCCACGAAGGGTTTTATGCCACCCCGTTCTGGCTGCGCAGCCGTGCCAAAGTTTCTAGGCCGCCGCGCCAAAGTTTCTAGGCCGAAGACGAGACGTATCAGATAGCAAGCAGACCAGGGGGCGAGAAGCGAGGACGACATACTGGCGTCGACAGCTCACTGCCACCGATCTGGAGTCCGCCGGCGTGACTGCGGGGAGTTGCAAGACTCGGCAGCGGTCTATATTTGCGCGCCAAGAGCGTCGGGGGGCGCGATCTGCATCTGAGGCCTGGACCTCGACTATGCCAAGGCCCCAGTTGCGGCCGATGCAGCTTTGCGTGCAGTTGCGCTTCCTGCCACTGGACGACAAGCGGGGCACGCTGAAGCTGGCCGGAGTCCAAATGTGCCACCTTCGGCCGTGACCTCCACCACGGCGTCTAGACGTCACCACTGCGCACCTCTTCGGGCGGGCTGGGTGCGTTTAGCTGCTGTAGCTAACGAGCTGCCTAGCTGCGGGACTCAGGTCTCTGCTGGTGAGACCTGGGTGGGCCAGTTGTTTCGTCGAAAACGACAACACACACCCGTCGAGTCGAGGCTCGCTTGGCGCTGCCATTCCTCGAGTGAGGTCAGACAGTGTTGCCCAGGGATCGGGAACCGCCAGTCAGCCCGGCCCGGCTCAGAGGTCGGTAGGGTATCGGGTGCGTGTCCACTGTCTGCCTGGTGTGCGACGGCCACAGCCTACTCTCGTAGTTGACTGCCGGTGGCACTTCGGCCGGCAGCCCCCTGTCCCTGCTCACGATCGGCGCACGCAGCGCAGCACACCGCACACCCATTCATTATCATTGTCCATCTACTTACGCACCCACAGCCCTACTCAACGAGCGGCACCCCGCGTCCCACACGCCGGCGCTCCACCCCACGGCGCTGCAGCCCCGCCCGCTTCGTCGCCAAAGTGTGGAACACGTCGGCATCGTGCAGCCACCCCTCCTGGGGCTTCACGCCGCCCTTGAACGCGCCCCACTCCCCGAGGATCCCCTGCACGATGTAGTTGCCGGCCACGAAGATGTTCTGCACGGCGGGGTCGAAGCCACCCTGGTCGGCCGTGAACTCGTCGTACGTGTTCTTGCCCTCCGGCGCGCGGTCGAAATCAGACGCGGTGCGGAGCAGGACCACGCGGCTAAAGTCGACCCTCTTCGCCTGGTGCGCGCGCACCATGGCCTCGAAGCTCGCGTTGTCCTCCTGCGCGCTGAGGGCGTACGTCCCGGTATTGTTCGTCCACAGGGACGTGATGTTACCGAACGCCTCGGCGAGCAGCGAGCCGGCAAAGTACACGTCGGCCGTCGCCACGTCGCCGTAGAACACTGCCGGGGGCGCGTTGGCCGGCGCGTAGCTATAGCTCGCGCGGTAGGCCGCCGCCGCCGCCGTGTCGTTCAGCTTGATGTCGGCCGGGATGAGCGCGCGCACCCGGTCGCGCAGGTTGGTGTTGAGCTCGAACACCTCTGTGCCGTAGATGTTCGCGCCGTCGAGCGTGCCGGGCGCCTTGGTCCCCTGGATCCAGTACCCCGTCATCCAGTTGCTCGGCATCTGCCGCGCGTCGAGCTCATACGCGAGCGCGACCTGCACGGCGTAGCGCGCGAGCCCGACCGAGCCCGTGGTCGCGACGTGCGGGTTGACGCCTGCGATGCCGGCAAAGAGGCTGGCGTGAGTACCTTGGCAGGGATCTGAGCTTACAAGTACGTCTTGCGTAGGTCAAACTTGTCGCTGAGGACGACAGCGCTGATCGTCGCGGCAGCGTTGATCTCGCCCTCGCCCGTGATGACGTGACACACGTCGCGCGCCTTGTCGCACTTGACGTGCGGGAACAGGGGCGAGAGGCCGGGGAGGGAGACATTGTGCGTGAGCTTGAGGGGCGCGGTCCAGACGTCTTCTGGCGAGAACATGCTGGGCGTGAGCTGGGTCCGGGGAAGCGACTCACGACACGATGAAGACCTTTGGCGTGAGGCACTCGCTGCGCGGGGCAGCGAGCGCTGCGGCCCCGGTGGCGAGGAGGGCAAGGAGGGGGAAGCGCATGGTGGTTGTGGGGGCTCCTGCATTTCTCTCGGCAAGTACTTATACCACTCTTGAATGTCGGGGCCGCTGAGCGTGATGGGGGGGGGGGGGGCGAGCCGACCTTCGTTGCCTCTGTCGCCGCCGTCGACGCATTTGGGTTACCGCCCCGGCGACTGGCGGTGGCTAGCAAGGCTAGAGCTATTTCGAGCGGCGGCGACGATAACGGCGCGATAAGGGAAAAAGGAGAGAGGGTCAGCATAGGCGCTTAGCGAGGTGCACACGACCAGCGTGGTGCGAGATGCAGATGGCCATTCGTGAGGGCTTCAGGACAGCCTGGTACTGCCCAATGCGATCGTTGACGTTGGCCAAAATGTCTCACTAGGTTTTGGGTTTGGTCGATGAAGGTTTGATAGTCGTCCACTGGCGTCATACATTACGAGACTGCTGAAGCTGGTGCTTGCGTGCACTAGCAGGCGGCGGCCGTCAACTTGCTGCTGCGCTGCTCGTCAGATAGGTAAGCCGACGCAGCCTTTATGGCCTCGCCGTGCGGCCAGTGCCGGCTCTTCACACTTCTGCATCTTTTTCTTCTTCGCGTCCTTACGTACCACCCCCGCCTTCTAGTACACCTCGCCGTTCTCGAGCCACGGGTACGACCACACCATGCGGTGCGCGGGCGGGTAGAGCCCGGCCTCCTTCATGCGCTGGGCGTGGCTGAAGAGGTCGCCGCCGCTGCCTCCGCCTCCGCCTCCACCTCCGTCCTGGGCAACCTTTGCGTCGTCGTCGTCGCCGCGCTCGAGCTCTTCACGCAGGTGCTTCACCTCCTTGAGCAGCGTCGGCGGGAAAGCCGGCGGGTGCTTGGACTCGTCGGCTGCGATCTGGAGGAGGGCAGAGACGCTGCGCGGGTCAGTGGGATCGCTTGTCGGCCCAGGCCGCGCCACTCACAATGCCTCCTTCATGTACGCAAAGCTAAACTTGTCCGTCTTGTCGGCAAACTCGTCGAGCAGGTCATCGGGGAAGTCGATGCCCTCGACGTCGGAGACCTTGTCCTGCCAGTACACGGCGTACTGCCTACGCTCGTCGCGCGTGGGGTTGGGGAAGTTGCTGCGTGGTCAGGTCGGGGGCAGGCTGCAACGACTTACTACTTGCGGTCGAAGCGGGACGGGCGGTTGGAGAGCGCTGGGTCGAGGCGGTCAAAGTGGTTGGTAGTTCCGATCTGGGCGTGAGCACGGGGTGTAGCCGCCCCTACTTACCAGCAGCAGCCCGTCGTTGTCGTCGATGCCGTCAACCTCGTTGAGGAAGAAGGCGCGGTTCTCGTTCGTGATCAGCGAGTCGAGGTCCTCGAACACGAGCAGGCAAGGGGCATCCTCGCGCGCGCGGGAGAAAATGTCGGCGATGCCCTTCTCGTCGCCCATGTAAGCTGGGCAGTCAGCTCAACCCCCATTCCAAACCCGGGGCCCACTTACACCGGAACGACTTGACGTAGAGCGTGGGAATGTCCAGCTCCTTCATGATCGCCTTGAGGCTCACCGTCTTGCCGTTGCCCGGTGGGCCGAGGAAGATGAGTCCACGCTTCCACGGCACGCCGAGGCGCTTGTACGTGTCGCGCGACTTGAGGAACGAGCGGTAGTCGTGCTGAAGCTTGCCCTTGAACTCCTCGTCGAGGATGACATCCTCCCATGATGCCTCGCGAGTGAGCGCAGAAATCAACACCGCCACGTACCTTTTGCACCGAGAGCCAGAGGTTGCGGTCGGGCTGCCAGTACCCCTGGTCGAACACCCAGATGACGTCCTCAAACGTGCGCGCGACCTTGGAGACCTCGGCAAGGAGCTCGCCGTTAGCCTTCTTGCTGTCCGACACAATGTGCCACTGCACGGCCTGCCAGAAGCCCTCAGGCCAGGTAGCCACGATGAGCTTGAACTCGGTGTCGCGCCATGCGACGTCGTACCCAGCGAGCACGACTTGCTCGACGATGAATCCATCGTCGTCGTCGACCTTGGTGAAGTGGGGGAGCTCCTCGCGGCGCGCAGAGTACGGCCCCTGTTGGCGCTTGCTTGGCTGGTAGTAGAACGTCTTCTTGATGCTCTCAATGTCCTTGGCCTCGCGCACGAGGATGGGCTCCTCGGCCACCTGCGCATATCGCACAATGTTGAAGCTCGGGTCGAGGGTGGTCGTGACCGAAGAGTTGGGGTACGTCGCCTCGATGGCGGCTTGGAGCACAGTGTCGGTTCCGGAGCGGTCGGCCGAGACTGGGGTCAGCGGGGCTGGCAACGGCTGCACGCACAGTGGTTGATGAAGTGGTCGTGGATGTCGGGCGGCTTGAAGAAATCGTAGTCGTCGGCGCTTTCGGGCCTGGCGAACGGGAGCTGCCCCTGCGCCGTGGCCGACGCCGAGGCGAGGAGCGCTCCAACGATGTGATGGAGCAGCATGGTGTGGTGGTGGTGGTGGGTGAGAACAAGAGTCAAGAGAGTCGACCGGGTTAAATGCGGTGCAGCGGGTCAGTCAGTCACTTGGACGCCGGCGGATGGCATCAGCCGAAGGAGGCACCACTGCGGTCAATTGGCAACAACGACGGGCGGCCCCACTAGTAGTAGCCTTCCCGTCTGCATGAACTCAAACTGCCACAGAACCAGTGGGCAGTCATATCGGGGCACTGGGATCGCTCGACATGCTGCTGCAGTTATGTATGCCAGAGCTGGAGATGGGACGAGCTGATGATGCTCGCTCGACGCGACATCTAAGCAGTGGGCGGGGGTCAGTGACGTCATTGTCCCGACACCTCGCGTCACTCAACCTCCAATCTTGACAGTGCAGACGTCCACGACGGCGCGCCAACGTCGACCTCCTGGCATGCTCGACAGCTGTGCGACGCGCAGTGCAGGGTGGTGCAGGGCGCGTCGGTGTCGTGTGCCGTGTTCTCGCGTCGGCTGACGCGTGGGAGCGTGTGCGACAAGGGTTCGGCGGGCGTCGCGTGTCGAAGTGTCAGCGTGATAGTGTAGACAGAGCGACAGCCGGACGAGATGAGAGAGAGGATGAGTGCGAGGACAGATCGTTGCATACACGCCGTGCTGCTCGCTCAGCGGTCTGGGGCGTGGCGGAGGGCGCGACGGATTGACGCCGAGGCCGGGGCGGCGGCGATCGTGGCCGTCGGTCTCGCTACGGGTACAACATGCATACAAACGATCTGACGGCCCGCCGAACTGGCAGAGAGACTGTGCTGTGCATGATCACGTTCTGCGATCGACCGCGTAGCATGGCGGGTGCCGGCGGGGATGCGACTGCGACGACTGCACCGACGGGAGACATGGTTGCTGCAGGGAAAGGGTGCCGTAAGCCAATGTGAAGTCAGCCGCCGGGCACCCAACCCAACCTCGCTTGACTCTGGACAGCACTCGAGCATCCACGACAACAAAGCTCCACAACATCCACAACTACTTTCATCACATCCTTTCCACTCAATCCAAAAAGCCACGCACAGACAATGAGTGAGCGCCAGCCCGGGCCGTGCTGACCCCAGACCACCCCGACACCATCATCTCGCAGCTCGTCTCCCTCGGCCTGTCCGAGGCTGACGCGCGCGCCGCCGCCGAAGCGCTGGGCGACGACGCGCCGTCCTACCTCACCTCGGCCTCACCTCCCGCGCCGATGGGCTACACGCCGCTGGCCGACGACCTGCCGGCGTACGAGGCGACCGACGCCGAGCGCGCGCGCCGCGCCGGGCTCGGGCGCGCCGAGTTCCTCGCCCGCGAGCAGGCCCTGCGCGAGCTGTATAAGCGGTACCACGCCGAGAGGCGCGCATCAGCGTCGAGCGTGACCAAGGGCGACGAGGAGCGCGAGGCGCCGCCCCCTGGCATCCGCGGTATGGGGCGCCGCATGAGCGACGCCGTCAAGAACGCCGAGTCGAGCTGGACCAAGCGCTCGGCAAAGTACTACATGCCGATGCTGAGCCGCTGGGGCACGCGCTGAGGGGCGCGGGTGAGGTGGATGCGGGGCGCGGGAGATGACAAGGTTGTACGACGACACGCACCACGACAAAGAGAGACCGACGCGGTTGTACCAGCAGCTAGTTACGAGACGGACGATTGTACGCGCAGAGTATGCAGACACACGACTGCAGCGGTGTGAGCAGTGAGTGCGTGCATGGGTGCGGGGGAGGTGGTGCCGGGGTTCTGAGTGGCGATGTGGTTGCGGACCCCGGTGACTGCTTCGGCCACGCGCCGGCGGTCCCTCGCCGCTGAAGTCCGGCGAATGCGCCCAACACCGCCTCTATCCCCAGACTCACTATATAAACTAACTGCATAACCAGTATCAAGACAACAAGCAGATTGCCCGGCCGCCCAGCGTCCAGCGCCGCGCTGCGCCCCTGACAAAGCTCACAGCCTGCGCGCAATGGCGAACTTCAGGTCGATGCTCTCACACTCGCCCTCGAGGCTCTCCTCGAGCTGGTTAACGCAGAACTCGCCCGGCCCATAGGAGACGACGACCTCGGAAATAGGCGGCCTATGCCAGTCGCTGTTCTTGTCGGTGCCGTTCGCGGCCTGGGGAAAGCCGACAAAGTGGAACCGGCCCTCGAAGCCGTCCCACGCGTCAAAGCGGCAGCTTGCGAGTGCGTCGTGCGCGTGGTCGAAGAATAGGCCGACGCCGAGGCCGCTCACCGTGTCGTAGAAGTCGCCGGAGGAGGCGAGCTCGCGGCCGGTGCAGTCCAGGCTGTCGAAGCAGCGGATCGAGATGCCGGGGTTGGGCGTGGGGAGGTCGACAGGGTCGGCGCGGACGGCGAGGGGGAGGGGGGTGGCGCTGACCAGGGCCGCGAGGCTGAGGGCGACGATGGTGCGGAGGAGCATGGTGCTGAGGGGTGTGCTGGGCGGCTGGTGTGGCTGGGGGCCGAGGGGGAGGCGCGTGAGAAGGACTTTGGGGAGCAAGCCTCCCCGTCGTGGCTTTATTCGCCATGACTGTGGACTCGGTCTCAAAGGCCGCAGGGGTACAACACTCTCCGTGCTGCCAGCACAATGGGATGTGTGGTGAGGAGGACAACCACGCAGGTATGCCACACGGGTCGCCGTCCTCTCCGCTATTGATCGCGACGGAGAGACAAAAGAAGAGGCACACAAAAGACTTTGTGGCAGGGACGTGAGTCGCCCCCCTGGTCGCCGCTTTGACCCCACGCGCCTGCCCTCCGTCGCCGGGGGGTTGGTGAAGGACTAGGGTCCGCAAAGGCCACGCATTGACAACAGGGGCTGTGGCGGGGGCTTGAAGATCACGTAGGAGCCACCCGCACCGTCGTCCCCACTGCGCATGGTGGCGGATGGAGATGGACAAAGGACTTCATGGTAGGAAGCCGTACTGAATGCCACAGCAAACGCCATACAACGAGGGCAATGCACCCCTTGTCTATGTAGGCGAAGGGACAGTCTCAAAAGGGTTCAAGCCTGGCCCCTACTTGAATCTCTCGGCGACGGCCAACTTGATCAGGTTCTTGTCCTTCGAGTTGAAACGCCCGGCGGACTCTTCGACGCAGTACTGGCCAGAGCCGTTGTCGAACTTCTCTTCCGAGATACGTGGCTGGTGCCAGAACTTGCTGTTGCCTTCGGACATGCCCCTCGGCATGCTCGTGATGTAGAACTTGCCGTACCAGTCGTTCCACACGTCGAAACGGCAGCTGATGCGGCGTTCAAGGTCTTTCTCAATGTATTGGCCGCTCATCGAGTACCTTGGCCAGTAAACGTCGGCGCGAAAGGCGATCTCCTTGCCCTGGCACCTGGGGCCGTTGAAGCAGCGGATCGCGAGTCCCGCGTATTCGCCGCGCTCGGCGATAGTCGACGAGTTGCCGTCGCGCTCGGGGAGCTCGGGTGCCGGAATGACGTGGCGGACTGCGATGTTGACGGTGTCGCCGGCCTCAGAGGGGGCAACGGCATCGTCCGGGCGGGCGACGGGGGTGGCGCCGGCCAGGGCTGCGAGGCAAAGAAGGGCAATGGAGCGGACGAGCATGGTGAAGGCGTATGCTGGCTGGGTTGGGCGGGATGGTTGACGTCGGGACTTGTGAGGGGCTGGTGTCGCTTGTCGAGAACCGGCCCCCTCATCGCGCCTTACATACCCAGGGGGAGTCGAGGAGGTGCTCGCTCGATTCCGCGGCTGCATGCACCCGCCGTCGCGTCTCTGCTCTTGATGTGTCATGGAGGGAGAGACAAACAGACGCGTAGCCGGGGTCAGGAACCCGCGACGGGGTAGCCAAGTTGAAACATGCTTCCTACAGGTACTTACATACAAACCCCATGATGGGGGCCTACCCCGGCCGTATGAGCCGGACCGTACGCGTCGCCAACCCACTCACTTCCCCAACTGCCCACCTATCGTGAAGTTTGAGGTTGACGGCGCCTACGGCTCGTACGTGTGGCAGGGGCAGTGGAAATGGGTCCACGGGAGGACCACACAGCAACGCCGCGCTCCCCCAGCGCGCCGACGCGACGCTCTCAGCCCAGTTGCAAAGGATGTCCCACTGTCGGCCGGTCTCACAGTGCTGTATGTGAGAGCTCCCTGGTGGGACTGACGTGTTTAAAAGGAGTTGCATGAAGGACCTCGCCTAGGTCAAGCGGCGAGTCCAAAAGCAAGGGATTCATTCGAAAGCGCGGTCCAGCCGGCGCGGGCATCGCTACAAGATGACTGAGGCTAGAGTATATCAGATGCGCGTTGGCAGGCGCGGACGTAACTACAATATACTAATCAAAGACGCTTGATGAGGGGGAGCCTGAAAATCTTAATGCCCTCACGGGGCTTGACGCTCTGAGGCCACTTCTCGACGGGGAACTGGTCGACACAGTACTGGCCCGGGCCGTTGGTGTACTTGACCTTGGAGATGTTCTCCTGCCAGAGGCCGACCTCCTTGGGGGTTCCCTCGGGCAGGCCCGACATCCAGATCTTGGCGTCGAAGCCGTTCCACACGTCGAAGCGGCAGCTCAACGGGCGGTCGTACGGGTGCTCAAAGTAGTAGCCAAAGGTGCCGCCCCTGCCGCTCTTGCGATCCTCGTAGGAGTGGAGCTGCCTGCCTTGGCACTTGGCTCCGTCGAAGCAGCGGACCGAGAAGCCAGAGTAGTCGGCGTCGTCGCGCTCCGACACAGTGGATGACGAGTTGTCGTCACGCTTGTTGTTGGCGATCCCGGGCGCCGGGACGATGACCCCGACGCCGGGGATGCTGATGGTGTCACCCTTGTGGAAGAGGCCATTGGCCTCGCCCGCACGCTCCGAGACGGTCGACGAGTCGCCATCGCGCTTGTTGTTGGGCGCCGGAACGATTACCCCGACGCCAGGGATGTTGATGGTGTCGCCCTTGTGGAAGACACCACTGGCATCGTCCCGGCGGGCGACAGGCGTGGCGGTGGCGAGGGCCGCAAGGGTGAGGGCAGCGACAGAGGAGAAGAGCATGGTGAGGCAGTTGGGTTGACTGGGGATACAGTCAGTACCTGGGCGAGGAGAGTACTCACTGAGCGAGGTAGATTTGGAGGAGGTGGAGAAGATGTTGAGGACCGGGCCCCCTCGGCGCGCCTTACATGCACAATCGGTGAGCAAGCAGGAGCATGACTTGCCCCATGACTGCGTGTACACGCGTCGAGAAGACAGGTCGCGTCGTCGCGTCGTGGCTGCTCTGCTTGATGTGCCACGAGAGAAACATAAACATTGATGCTGTGGCGGCGCGATGGGGCGGCCAGTTGAAACAAGCTTACACGGATGTAGCTTGCATGCATGTTTTGGGCTTGGGCTGGACTGGGCTCGCGGATTCTAGCAAGCGACATGACGTCGTCTTGCCTCGCGCGGCCTCACATTGTTGTGGGGACATGAAACGCCACTCGTCGTTTCCGCAACGCGTCTCAGGCCAGGGGAAGATGCCGGCCGAGGACGCGCGCGACGCGTCCTCTTGCCTGCCTCGCCGTCTCGATTCTCGAGTCTTTTCGGCGGCCAGGATCCTCAGTGCTGAAGAGGGCGACGACGCGACGTGGGGAAGCCGTTGGAAAGGCGGGCCGACGGATGGGCCTCCCTCTTGTCCCCTCGCCTGCCCACCCTCTCCCCTCAGCTGTGATGAACTCACAAACGCCGGCAGGGGTTTCACGGCATGCCCGGAGCTCCAGTTGGTGGGGGACTAGCTCGGTCCCGAGTAAGCATGAAGCCGAGGTCGATATGCCTGCAGTGAATGCGGCGTCGACCGGCTCTCTGGGCTGTCAGCATGTGCCCCCCGCCTTGAAGCCCTGTCTGGCGGAGATGCACGAAGGCAGTCAGCTGAGGACCTCCATCACAGCATGACTCCGGACGCGTCTTCACAACCGTCAAGCTCCAACGTGGGCGATGTGGGACGTGTACTCTGGAAACGTCCACCACCTTTCAAACGGCTTGACCGTGCCGAGGACATGTCGAGCAAGCCGACGAGGGTGCGAGTGAGCAGGACTGGCCCCACTTTTCCCCATACGCGTCCAAGTCCTCGCGTCCTCGAACTCAGAGCCGCAACGAAGATACAGTGACGTCAGTGGCACAACCTCGCGTCTGCCAAGGAACCCGCACCCGGGTCCCCAAGTTGGAACAAGCTTACGCACGTCTTGCATGCGCCTATGAGGCAAGCATGTTTGCGGTAGACGTGCGGGCATTGTTCCGTTCGGCTCGACACGGATTCTGCGGCGACCGATGGTGAGGCCTGGCCCGTTGCCATCCCCTGGCACCTGGCAATAATAATCGGTGACCAAGGACATGAAACGCGTCTGGCACCCGCGGCGGTCGAGGAGGCACCGACGCGTCGGTTGTGTCATCCTGCCTTGTCCTCGACTCTGCCCACGCTCAAGTCGCAGGAAGCCTATGGAAAGGGCAAAACGAGTATTGAGGAACAAGTAGGCCCTCCCCCCTTGCCTGCCCACCGGCCCCGGCTCCAGACCACCGGCGATGGGTGCAACAACGCGCCTCTCGGCATGCTCGAGTGGGAGACTGAACGGAACCACAGAAAGCATGAGGCTGAGGCCAAGGATGCGTGCTTGAAGTGAATGCACGCAGCGCGTCGAGCCACGCGCGCAGGCCTGTCAACCTGTGACGCGCCTTGCCGTGTTGCCGACCGGCCGGAGATAGCCGAGGTTAGCCGGTGTCGGGCATCGACCGACAACCTCCATCACGACATTGACTTTGATGCATCCACTCCACCTTGCATCCACTCCATCTCGCGACTCCAACACAATGGCAGTGCCTACAACCCAGCGCGAGTGGCGCATCGAAAAGTTTGGCGGGCCCCAGTCGCTCAAGCTCGGCGACGGGCCCGTGCCCGCCATCGGCGACACCGAGATCCTCGTCAAGCGTGAGCCCCCTCGCCGTCCTCCTCCCGCTGACCTCAGTCCACGCCCTCTCGCTCAACTCGCGCGACCTGGCCGTCGCGACCGGCAAGTACATCTTTGGTGCGGCCGAGGGCATCGTGCCCGTCTCGGACGGCGCGGGAGAGGTCGTTGCCGTCGGGGGCAAGGTGCGCAAGTGGAAGGTCGGGGACCGGGTCGCGCCGCAGTTCGTCACCGGCTTCATCTCGGGCCAGATCGGCCCGTCCGACTTTTCCGGATCGCTCGGCGGCGCGACCGACGGCCTGGCGCGGCAGTACGCCGCCGTCGCCGAGGAGGACGCGGTGCGCATCCCCGACGGGTGGAGCTACGAGGAGGCGGCGACGCTGCCGTGCGCCGCGGTGACGGCTTGGAACGCGCTCTTCGGCCTCGAGGGTCGCAAGGCTGGCCCGGGGCAGTGGGTGCTGACGCAGGGCACGGGCGGTGTGTCGGTTTTCGCGCTGCAGGTGGGTTAGAGGAAGAGGGATCCCGCTGACCCCTTAGCTCGCCAAGATTGCCGGCGCGCGGGTCGTCGCGACGACGTCGTCCGAGGCCAAGGCCGCGCGCCTGCGTGCGCTTGGCGCCGACGTCGTGATCAACTACGCTGAGAACCCGGCGTGGGGTGCGGCTGCGCGCGAGGCCACGGGCGGGCGGGGCTTCGACCACATTGTCGAGGTCGGCGGCACGGGGACCCTCGCGCAGAGCTACAAGGCGATCAAGCCCGAGGGCGTGATTTCCGTGATCGGCCTCGTGGCGCGCAAAGAGCGCGGCAAGCCCGACGACACACCCAACCTACTCGCGACGCTCATGAACTCGTCGATCGTGCGCGGCATCCAGGTCGGCAGCCGCGCGCAGCTGGAACAGGTGGTCGCGGCGTTCGAGGGCTCCAAGACCCGGCCCGTCGTCGACGGCGGCAAGGCGTGGCGCTTCGACCAGCTCCCAGAGGCGTACGAGCACCTCAAGGGCTCGAAGCATTTCGGCAAGGTCGTCGTCGCGGTCGAGTGAGTGCGTGTGGGGCGTGACATGCGCTGACGGAAGCCATCTGGCGAGCAGGCTGTAGGCGGGAGTGGCGTAGGACCGGGCGAGAAGTAAGACATCTAGCTTGCCATGCAGCGTATGTGTCACTCGAACAATCATGCAGCGGGCTAGTGTCGAGTGGCTGTGGCCGTCGTCCACGTATGAGCTATTTTGAGAAGACCATCACACTGTTCATCTCAACAACCCAGCACTACTCATCTCAAACCGACACGCAACTGCCCATCCCACATCATGGACATCGTGGAGAGAATCTCGGCAACCTGGAGCGACTGGTTCTTGCACTTTTCGTTGTGGGCGGCGTTTGGGCCCAAGGGGGTTGAACAGTTGAACGAGGCCATCGGGGTATGTTCATGCCACCATGCGCCGTCCCGCTCCGCAGGCTGACACAAGCACCAGAGGACCGCGCTCTGCTTGCGCGAGAACGCAGGGCTCATGGCCATCCCAGGCGCCGCAGCGTGCGTCACCGAGATGCTCGAGACATTGGGCCCGCATCCCATGCGTGGCCTGCGCGCCGCCAAACGAATAAGTACGAATACTATCCCGGGTGCGATGGAGCTGTTGACCGCGCGCTCGTTGCGTCTCATCTACGGGCTCGACGCGAACGGTACGGCTCGCGCATGCTTTCACTGACCAACCCAGCGCGGTTCGTATCAGCCGACCACGACCCCGACGCCGCCATGCGCACGCTCCTTGCCCTCCGCCAGAGGATGCTCGCTGCGGGTCCGACCCCGTCTCTGTTAGACAGGTTCAACACGGAGGGGAACATCCTCGAGCTACATGCGTCCATCGACGCCGCCGCCCAGCTCGAGTGCGACGGCGTGCTCGATGGGCTTGCCCTTTTCCCGGAGAAGGCCGTGGCCAGGACACACGAGGACGTCAAGCACGAGGTCGCTGAGTGTGTCCGCTCCTGCCGCGCGCGGTGGGAGAAGAGCCTGCGTGGCATGAGTGCAGCGGACAAGCGGGTCGCGCGGAGGGAATACCTCCGTCAGAATGCGGCGGCCGAGGAGAGAGGGGAGGGGCCGCTCGTGGAGTGGCGGAGGGAGCAGAGGGCGGCGATGCTCGGCGAGGGGCCGACCGACGGCTCGTGCAACTGAAGCTTGTAGCTATGCAGTGTGCCGCATGTAGCGCAGCGTGTGTCTCGTGCAACCGTTGTCTCATGAGCCATCCACCAGGATGAGTTAGTGCGCCACCAAGGTCAGCCGCCCGCGCTGCCCGCCCTAGCTCTGTCCTGAGATGGACGGCTGCCACCGATTTCATCACCCGCTGCCGCCACCCAACATTCAACATTGCCCACACCATGAGCACAATCTCGACAACCTTGGGCGGCTGGGTCTTGGGGGCAGGCCTGTGGGTTGCATCGTTCGGCCCGGGGCTACAGCAGTTCGCCGACGCTGCCTATGTATATACACACGCCGCCGGGCATGCGCTGATG
This sequence comes from Vanrija albida, assembly GCF_041260175.1. Lineage (NCBI taxonomy): Eukaryota > Fungi > Basidiomycota > Tremellomycetes > Trichosporonales > Trichosporonaceae > Vanrija > Vanrija albida. The sequence goes on from NW_027191423.1 coordinate 3,266,630, forward strand.
CGTCCCGCAGATCCACGCGCTCCACTGCCGCGAGATACCGGCGCTCATGGCCATTCCCGCGGCGGCGGCGCTCGTGATCGAGATGCTCGACACGCTCGACACGGACCCCAAGCGCGGGATTCTCGCCGCGCGCAGGCTGAACGTTCTCCCGGGGGTGCAGGAGCTGTGGCTAGAGCATGGGGTTCGGAAGCTGTACGGGCTCGATGCGAAGGGTACGTCATTCGTGTTTCCCCTGCTGACTGCAGCGCGCATAGTGGCCGAAGGACACGACCACAAGGAGGCCATGCGCGAGCTCGGCGCGCGCCGGGGCAAGCTCCTCGGTGCCCGCCCGGTCCCAGGTCTGTCTGCCTTCCTCGACGTCGAGACGCAGATCAACCAGGCACACGCTCTCATCGACGCAGTGGATCAGCTCGCGTGGCAGGGCGTGCTGGACGAGCGCGCCCTGTTCCCCGAGAAGGCGGCCGTGCGGACGCACGCCGACGTGAAGCGCGAGGTCGCAGAGTGCACGCGGTCGAGGCGCGCGCGCTGGGAGGAGGAGGTGGGCGCACGCAAGATGAGCCCATTGGAGAGGCGGGACGCTCTGAGAGAGTACTATCGAGAGGGGGCGGCTGCTGAGGCGCGGGGCGAGGGGCCGCTTGTTGTGTGGCGGAGGGAGCGGCGGGCGGCGATGCTGGGCGCGGCCTGATTGTCAAGAGGGTTCTCGACTGTCTCATGGCCTATCTGCTTGTGCATGTTAGTTAACAGAGTGTCGCTGCTCGTATCGTCCGTCAGGGCATGCACCTATCGACATCCGATACGGTGGAGGCCAGACTCATCTTGGCAATAAAGTTGCCGTAATCAGCCATCCCGGTCGTTGTCATCGTTTCCTCCACCACCAGCCATCTCACCGCGCCTGCCAGCATGACTTTGCTATTCTCCACTCACCGAAAATGAACTGGCTCGCCCGCGCGTACGCCTACGTGGCCAACACGGACGCGCGCGAGGATTGGGCGGCCGAGGCGTTCACCCTCGAGAAGCACATGATCATCGTGAGCCCCCACCGTCCACTGCCCGCTCACGCCAGACGCTCGCGGCGTGTGAGGCCGAGAACCCCGCGACCATGGCCAACCCCCGCGCGCGCGCCATCGTCGCCCGCACGCTCGCGCTCGACGACTACCCTCCCCCCGTGGACGCGGCCGAGCGCACGCGGGTGGTCGGCTGGCTGCGCGAGTTCTTCGACCTGCAACACGTGCCCGGGAACTACAGCCGCACGCTCGGCACCACCCTGCGCGCGTGGTACGGCCTGTCTCCGGACGGTAGGTGCCCGCACCTTCGTGGCTGACTCCAGCGCGGATAGTGCCCCCGGGCGGGGACGAGGAGGAGGCGCTCGCCCGCCTCGCGGCCCGCGCGATGCAGCTCTTCGCGGCGTCCTCGCCGGCGCCAGCGGGCCCGCTCGACGCCCTGCGCGGCCGCTTCGACGTGGACCACGAGGTCGCGATGGCGAGCGCGCGGATTGACGCCGCGGCCGAGCTCGACGCCACCGGTGTCCTCGATCACACAGCGCTCTTCCCCCCGAAAGGCGTAGTCTCCCCCGCGACCCACGAACAGGTCAAGGCCGAGGTGGTCGCCAATCTGCGCTTGCGGAGGGTGCAGTGGGAGGGCGAGATGGCGCAGGTGCGCGGGCGCGAGCTGGGCGACGATGAGCGCAGGGCCGCGCTGCGCGAGTTTCTCGTCAAGGCTGCGGCCGACCGCGCGAAGGGGGACGACTCGCTCAAGTTATGGAGGGCGGAAAGGGCGGCGCTGGCGTAGAGGCATGCAGGCGTGTCGACGGGGTCGAGGATGATGGCCTGCGGGAGTGCGGGGGGGCAATGCGGTGCCGTGCGCTCAACTGCTGGTGACACGCTCACACAACAAAACTCACAAGAACAGCGATCTCGATCATTTCCCGTCTAGGACAATGTCGGCCCCACTGATCTGTGGCAGCCTCGGAGGTTGTGCTCAACAACAAGTCACCCAAGCTGGGTGATGGGTACGTTCCCCACATCATCCCAGTCACACCTACCGAAGAATAAGCGCCGCCAAATCGACCTGGTGATGCGTTGTAGCCGAGTGGCTCTACTTTATTGTGTGCGCCAACTTGGATGACGGAGAAGCCAGCGACATGTCGATCACTCGCGCTCGGTCACCCACTCGAGCTCGCCTCTCGCACCCCCAGCGGTGGATATAAACCGCTGCCACGCGCGTTTCTGTCTGCAACTTCTTCACTCAACAAACACAGCTGGCTCCCCAACAGCCCACTCACCAAACACCCTTCACTCCCACCCACTCACCAAACACACCTCACTCCCATCCACTCGCGCCGACAATGTCCAACCCCGTTCAACCTGCCGTTCTTTCCAACGCCGCTCAGTCTGCCGTTCCTCTCAACGCCGCTCAGCCGGCCGTTCCTCCACCTGACTACGATGCTGCCGGCCGCGTAAACGCACTGACTTTCCATGCCGACTTTAACCAGGCCGACAACCCCGTCATCCTCCAGGCCATGGACGACACATGCTACCGGTTCGACTCAGTGCTCCTTCGCGCCAGCTCGTCCTGGTTCCGCGACATTATCACCCTGCCACTCCAGGGCGCGGCTCGGGAGCAGCTCATTCCCTTCCCGACTACATCCTCGGCAACCATGTGGTTCACCTTGTCGCTCCTACGCGACCACTTCAACCCCGCGAGCCGGACTACGCTCCGGTGGCCTGCTCCCGACTCCGTGGAGAGCATCATCGACTTCATTCGGGCCTACAGCATCCTCCCGGCTGCGGAGGCATTCTTCAACCGGAGCAGCCGCGCAGAAGTGCACTACCAGTGCTTCCAGCGCCTCGTCTTTGGAGCTGTCGCCGGGCTCCCTGCCGAGCGTCTCCAGGAGGCATGTGACAAGACCATTTTCCTGGACCTCGACCGCCAAGCACCCCGTGCCAACGCGCATCTGGAGCGCTACCCAGCCGTTGTGGCCGCTCTCTTTGGCACGCACCTCCAGTGGCAAACCCGCAAGAAGGAGTGGGAGACGGCGATCTATGGCAGCCTCGCAAACGACTCTTTCCTCGGCCCGTACCGCGAGGGCGTCCTCAACGACTTCACGTTTAGGATTGTGCGCCACATCGACCAGGTGATGCAATCCTCACCCGCCGAAGTCATCAACATCGTCAATGAGATCGTCCCCCACCACTTTCAGCAGGTCCGTGACTTGCTCGTTGGCGAGATCCTCCGCCTCCGCGACCGGGTTACCAGGTGGGTCCAAAGCTTGTGATCCGAGACTAACGGAACTCTCAGGACGTACGGAATCATGCCGCGCGTGAACAAGGACCCCGAGCACTACAGGTTGACCTCCCTGTAGTCGCCTCTCTCCCGACGCCGGTTCCGACCTCTCTTCCGTAGCCCAGAACGACTTCAAACAGACCAAGACTTGTATCCGCATCTCCGCATCAATAGACCGTGACCCTTGACCGTATCCATAGACCCAGTGATTCATGTACCCCTTTCTGGCACGCGGGCGACCGTCTGGGCTGTTGGGGTGGCTGGACAACAGACGGCGCGCCCCAGCGTGGCTGATGACAGTGCCAGTTCAAGTGGGACAGGCCGTCTGCTGACTTCGTGTTTGCTCGACATCTCTCCTACTCTCACACACCCGGCTCACTTCCGGACACCATGTCGTCACACGTCTCCAGACCCACGGATCAAGTCGCTGACGGTGAGCTCAATGGAGCAGTGAGCCGAGCTGACATACAGCGCTCGCCGTTCTCACCCTCACCGACAGCGGCACCAACCCCGGGGTCGGCACAACCGGCCTAACATTCCACCCCGACTTCACCGAGCCCTCCAACGCCGCCATCTTCCAGAGCAGTGACAACGTGTGCTTTCGCTTCGACCTCGACCGCCTCACCGCCGAGTCGACCTTCTTCGCGGACTTCCGCGACGTCGGCGACCACCTCGTGCCCGACAGCGCCGTGGATACCGTCATCCCGCTGTTCTCCGCCTCGGCCGAGGGGCTCGCGTTCACGTTCCGCCTGCTGCGGCACCACCTCCACATGCCGGCGCTCGACTGCATCGCGTGGCCTGCGCCTGGGGTGCTCGACGAGTTTGCAGACATCGTCGAGGCATATGACCTGGGCGTTGCGCTCGAGATGTTGACCCAGATCGAGGTTTGGTGATGCCGTCCGCTGCGGGGCGAGGGCGGGGGAAAGCTCTAGCGCTATCGCATGCATGCCCATCCTATGCCCCAGTGTCCGTTTCCGAGGTGGGATGAGCGTAACGTCACAACAGCCTGCAGCAGAGCGCCCGCAGAAGAGCGCCCGTGGAAGACCGCCCCCAAAAGAGTGGGCGCACTCAACCCATCCAGAAGCAGAGCTCCCAACCGCCCAACCACGAACTTCACATGCTTCACACCTCGCCATCTTCCATTGTCTCTCACCAGGCGAAATCGACAACCGTGCCAACCGACGAGATCAACATGACGCCAGCCCCACCAGGTAAGCAGACAACCTGCAGCAGTCTTCATGCCAGCCCGCTGACCACGCAGCTCATCCCGCCATCACCACACCCCTCGGCGAGCCGACCGCACCCGAGATGCACTTCCACCCCGAGTTCGATGGCCCGACGTCTGCAGCCATCTTTCAGAGCAACGAGGACGTCTGCTTTCGTTTCGACCTCGATCGTCTGGCATCGATCTCGACGTTTTTCGCCGACCTGCGCGACGTCGGCAACCTCGTGCCCAAGGACACTAGCCGCGATGTCGTCATACCCCTCCCGTCAGCCTCGACGGAGAGCCTCAGGCTGGCATTCCAGCTTGTCCGCATGTGCCTCGCAATCGGCCCTCGGTCCACGATCACCTGCCCCAGCAATGATGTTCTTGACGAGTTCCTCGACATTGTCCAAGCTTATGACCTTGGCATTGCTGCGGCCGAATTTGTCAAGGGCGTCACGTCACCAGAAGATTCCCGCGTAGCAGAGGCTCGTCTAGTTGTTGCTGCTGTCACTGGGCTGAAGCACCACTTCCGGATCGCCTCCCGATACTTCATATTTACGACACAGCTCAGTTACTGGGCGGAACAACACCTCGCGCACTATACCGAGGCTTTGGCGGTCCTTGAGGACGGGCGCCGCTACTGGTTTCATCTCCGTTCAGCTTTTGATGGCAGTGTCAAATGCGCAATCTTGCGAATGAACTTCAATGACGGCGAGACCGCCCGGCACAATCTTTGCAAAGTCCTTGATGATCTTCCTCAGCACTTGCGGGACGACCCCCACGGTTTCTACACGCTCCCGCCAGGCCCTGGAAGGAGTGCTATGCGGCAGCAAATGCATCTCCTTCGTCAAGGTCTTGTCAAGTGAGTAAGAGTAGCCTCAAGAACCTAACGTGCCACAGGAAGTTCGGTTTCTGAGACGCGCATCTCCACAAGTCCTCTTTTCAGCCAACGAACACGGGCGCAATACACATCGTATACAATTACGGGATAGCAGAGCTGAGAACGAATGCTACATATGTACTTAGGTCGGACGACAAAGCGACGACTGCACCATACCATTGTAGACCTATTGTGTTCACGTTCCCAGCGCGGGCCTGCCTGACGCCTTGTTGTCGACGCCTAGCATTACTTCCACCCACGCCATCAGTGTGCAAACTTGTCAGCCAGACTTGAACCTGTCTGACACACATGCTTGGCCTAGATAAGGTATGATCAACAGCTGCGATAGTGCTTCAACTACTTGCTATCTGGGAGAGCCCCTTCCCACCCATCGAGGTTACAGCCGTGGCGCAACGCGTTGTGGCGCCACACCGCGCGTTTGCCACACTCACTGTGGCGATGCGCGCGGGTCCGCTCGCCCCCACACACCTCCACATTCCAATGTGTGTCTCCATCAATGTCTTGTGTGCATAGGTGCGAGCGTGTGTGTTTGAAGATTGCGCGGCTGTCACGATCCGCGAGCTGGACGGCTTTCTCGCCACTCGCCCCAGCTCGCCGTCGTATTTAGTCTCGTCCAGTGCCCACTGTTCACCCACTAACCAACTCACAACCAACCCCTCTTCACCTCACCCACTCTTCACCACTCCCACTCCTACCCGCGACCCTCTCACCACCATGACCTCCGGCCACCACCGCCGCCCCCGCAACTTCAGTAAGCCCCATGTCGCTACTCATGCTCACCCCAGCCACCCCCCACGCCCTCAACGCCCACCCCATCCCCACGACCGATCCGGACATCGTCGTGCTACGGGGCATGCTCTTCCACGCCAAGTTCACCGAGCCGCGCTGGGCCCCCATTCTCCTGTCGTCGGATGGCATAGCCTTCCACTTCGACCTCTCGCTCCTGGCCGAGGTGTCGAGCTTCTTCCACCGTCTGCAGCACCTCCCCTCCCGCGGCACCGACTTCGCCCGGGAACCCGAGTCACTCGCACTCCACGTGGCCAAGTCCAACGCACTGGCGCTCGTCCTCCAGCTCGTGAAGGACGATCACCTCTACCATGCTGGACTCGGCGTGCCACCCATTCCCCTGGTGCACGACAGCCCAGAGGTCCGGATCAACTTGTACGACATCTTCTATGCGTACGAGTTTTCGGAGCGAATGCAGTGGTACCTCCCCCACCCGGCATGGGCTGGGTCGATCGCAGAGCCTTCGAGAGCGGAGCGGGAACACGAGGCGATTGTGGAACGCCAGACGCAGGCGGCAGTGCGTGGGGAGTCGGTGTTCTGGGACACGTAGAGTGGGTGGACTCTCTCTCCCTTTTGGTCTTGAGTGCTGACGACTGTGCAGGGTCCATGTCATCGGAGACATTGATGTGTGTACACACACCGGCGCGCGTTGTGTACAGCACTCCCTTTGTCCCCAACCTATCACCTTTGTATAATTACCATTGTAGCTTGCCATCGGCATAGACATTGTCCCATTACCCTGTCTGCATGTATGTAATTCTTCGAAGAAAACGGGTGAACTCATCTTGTGTTGTGCTGAAGGACGACGTCACCTGCCGCACATGAGCCCACTGTTCCCCCTGGCCCGGAGTTGTGTGGTGAGCGCGGTCTCAAGGAGGGTTGTGCCGCTGGCCCATCAACCAAACATCCAATCTGTCTGCGTCCCGCATCTCTCCTCTCGCATCGCTCCTGTGCGACTGTAAGCGAGTGGGGCAACCCCTGTCCGATTGCACCAACGCCAAACAGCGCCCTCACACCCCTTCTCCAACCCCAGGAGCGATGACACCCCAACATCTTCGTGACTCTCCCCGAAACCTTCATCCGCTTCCTCACTCGCACGGCTCCTCCAGGTGTGCGGAAGGACCCCACGCTCACCCGAAACCATCTCCGTGACCGAGTGCATCTTGCGTGGTTCCATAGCAACATCCGTGAGTCTCCCTTGGGGAGGGCGAAAGGCGCGAGCCGTCCCCCTCGCCGGCCCAGTCTATCCCAACCAGAGGGGTACCGTTCCATGCGTGCATAGTTCCAACCCAGACACTCCAGGTGCAGCCACAGCGTCGTCGCGTCTCTTGCGTTGCCGTGAAAGCCAGGCGCGTCCAGTTGCCCGCCACGTCCAGTCGCCAGCGCGAAAGCCGACGTCGGAGAGTCGTCCAGTCGGCTTAACTCCGCCAACACCGCGCTCGTATCCCGTCAACCCCCCCGCACAGAAGAGCGCATGGGATGCATGGCCTGTCGGCGGGTGGTGGTGTCGTCGAGTTGGGGGCTTGTTTCTCGTGCGTGTCGTCGAGGTGTCGTAGGCGGTGATGTGGCGGTTGGAAGAAGCCCAAGAGTGGGCCGAGGAGTGGGGCCTGCTGGGCACTAGTGCGATATGCACTTGGTTGCCGATGACGCTCCAACCCGACTCGACCCGGCCACACCCTCGACCGCGTTGTGCCGGCGGCACAACTGCTACCCCGCAATCACGGTGCGGTTCGCCCCGAACAGGGCAGCTGACTACAACGTTGCTATCTACATCTCTGCACGAGCCTCGGTCGGGCCTGCCCGTGGCTCGAGGTGACGTCGGTGACTGCCCCCAGGTCGAACAGGCACCATCGCCTTTGGCGGAGGAGTACCGCTGGCTGCCAGAGATACATCTGCCCTCGATGTGATGACCCGCATCGTCTGGGAGCTCGAGGTCGGCCTCACACGACAAACCTTTCTCTGGGTGCTTCGGCGTCGTCGCCGAGCTTTCCGCGTCGGGAAGTCGCGGAGATGCCCGCCAACACCGCGGCCGGCGGCGCTGTCACCAATACCCCGCAGCCAAATGCACGGCGATAGGGAGGACATCGCGTCTGGGTATCGCCAATGCATCCGAGTACGTGTATGCCCGTGTGCATGTGGGCTGTGGGATTGCTTTCGAAGTCTCAAACTGGACCGGAAGCGTCACCCACAAACCCCACATGCCACCCCCGCGCCACGCTAATCGCCCCTCAATAACCGGGATTGTTGTTGGCGGAACTGCTCCGCTCACCGTAACGAGCCTCATCCTTGCCCGCTGACATCTCACAGTTGCTCTCGACACCATGCTCGCTACACCCGCACTCGGGCATCCAAGGCACGGCGAGTCGGATGGAGCTGCAGCAGCTGAAGTATAACTACGCCGACGACCGCTTGTCTTCGGCATAAAACATGTCCCCTCCACCACCAGACAACGACAACGCCTCCGCCGCGACCACCTACGCCAGCATGGAGAAGCTCAAGGACGTGACGCGTCCCAGCTCGACGGCCGACAACTGTGATGACGACGACCTCGTCGTACACGCCCTCGACCGCGCGCTCTCCCACTCTGCAGCGCCAGCACATCCCGACCCCGGGCCGAACCCGGACGGCGGGTTCGACGCGTGGATGGTCGTCTTCAGCGCTGCGCTCGTCACGACGTGTCTCTTCGGCTTTGGTGCGTACATCTGCGTGGCAGCGCTGACCCCAGTGACGTCGTTCGGCCAGCTGCAGCTCTACTACCTCACGCACCAGCTCTCGGGCTACTCCAAGTCGTCTGTCGCGTACGTGCTCGCCCCAGTCCGCGCTGACCCACAGATGGATCTCCACGATCCAAGGCTCGCTCGTCTTCACGCCGTCCATCATCTCGGGCCGCGTGTTCGACGCCCACGGCGCACGCAAGCTCGTCATGGCCGGCAGCGTGCTCTCCATCGGCGCGTTGGTCGGCGTCGCCTTCTCGCACAAGTTCTACCAGTTCCTCCTCGCCCACGCGCTCTTCGGCATCGCGTCGAGCATCCTCTGGGCGCCGGCCACCGCCGTCTCGGGGCACTGGTTCACGAAGCACCGCAGCACGGCGATCGGCATCGTCGTGTGCGGCACCGGCCTCGGCAGCGTCATCTACCCCATCCTCCTCGTGCACCTGTTCGGCAAGTTCTGTGAGTGGTCGCCGATCCCTTCTCCTGCTCACACCTCAGCCTTCCGCAACTCGATCCTCATCATCGCGGGACTCAATACCGGCCTCCTCGCCCCCGCGTGGGTCTTCCTCAAGGCGCGCCACCCACCGCGCGCGCCGGCACCGTGGCGCAAGCTCAAGGAGCCGTGGAAGGAGGTCAAGTACGCCTTCCTCGCCCTCGGCTCGTCCATGTTCATGATGAAGTGAGTCATCCCCGCCTTCTCCGCTGACGACCAGCTGGATGTCGCCCATGTTCAACGCGCCGGTCCTCGCCGAGGCCAACCACATCCCGCACAACATCGCAGAGTACGCCGTTGCGATCCTGTCGTCCGGCTCGCTCGTGGGCCGCCCGCTCGCCGGCCTCATGGCCGACAAGCTCGGCGTGTGGAACGTCTTCGGTTCCATCTCGTTCCTCACGTCCATCTGCCTCTTCGCGTTCTGGGTCGCGCCGATGAACACGCCGGCGACAATCGTCGGGTGGTTCAGCTACGGCTGGTTCTCGGGCGCGTGGGTCACGCTCGTGGCGGCCGTCGTGGCGAGCATCAGTCCGCCCCACGAGATCGGCATGCGCGTCGGCATGGTGTGGTCGGCGTGCGGGCCTACTCTGCTGATTGGACCCGTCATCTGTGGTGGTAAGTCGCCGAGTCGACGGAATCGAGCCGCTGCTGACACCCACAGTACTCGTGCAAGCAGGAAACAACACGTTCAAGTACGCCGGCATCTTCTGCGGGTGCACCTTCCTCATCGGGTCCATCATGGAGGTCGCACCAAGGCTGTACGAGTTTGTCAGCGGGCGTGTCGGCGGGACGCGGAGCAAAGAGACGGAGAGCAGCGTTGCGTGAGGGCATGGAGCGGGGCGGAGCACACCAGCACTGTTGTAACTGTAATTTACCACTCAACTCATAGGCAAAAGCACATGCATATGTACGGTTTGATGCATCGACACGGCAGCGCACCTTCCAAGGTTCGGAGGCTACGGGGGAATGGGGGAATGTGGTGCATCGATTGGGAGACACGGGAGCTTCGAGGTCGCCTCGATGCGCGTGCGATTGGTTCCTACGGCCCCCCTCAGACTCCAATACCACAAGAAGCCACCCCCTCCACGTCCAGGATCTTCCCTTAGCAGGTGCTCGCATGGAAAGAGCTCTGCCAGCGCGGTGGCTGTAGACGATGATTGCCACTACTACGTCACGACCATGTTCCTGCGGGGTGTAATTGCCCTCCTTGATGAGTTTTATAGGCAGCTCGAGAGGTTCGGCTCCAGTGTTGGTTGTGATCGGTTGCGCGTCGTGTTCGTTGGTGGTGGAATCTTGAACAGGCCGTCAAAGAGAGGAGGGGGGAGGGCTAGCTGGGCACCGTTGAATCCGGAACACACGTCGTCGGACGACAGCAGCCCAACACCGACCGAGTCCAGCGTACGGTGGAAGACGTAGGCCATGGTAAACTCCTTGGCGGTGGGCCCTTCTCTCGCATGGGAGCTGCTGGACCACTCCAGGTCTCTCTGGTGGCTTCGTAGCAGGGGAGAGAGCGGATGGTTGGTGGTGAAGTGGGTGGAAGGGAAACAGGACGTGGGAGGTACGCGGGTTTCTGTATCCAGCAGGCTCCCCACCACCCGAAGCATGCGCCAGCACCGTCCACCTCTGTGGAGGGGTGAGGGACATCGATGCATGTGTGGACGCCGGGGCGAGGGACGTGGGGCGACGGAACCGGTGTGGAGGGTACCTCTGCCGTCTCGGTTACGCCACGGCCACCGCACGCTGCGGCGCACAATTTGGCCGCTGGCTCAACACACCGCTCAGCAGCAGGCACTCCTAGTTCAATCCTCAATCCAAACAACAAGAATGCACGGCACTGACTGTCAGCAGTGAGCTACGGACGGCTCAGACGCCGCCGTCAAGGTGGCACTCGAACCGCAACGGGACACTTGTGGCGGGACGGACAGCGTCCTGGAGCCAAGCTCTACACATACATGAGAATGACTCCTAACGGTGTCTACAGGTGACCTGTTAAGCCCTAGACTTGGGAGGGGCACTGGTCGCTTTGTGCCTACTGCTGCCTCTTCCTCTTGTGCCCAGTCCTCTTGACCAATTCAAGATGAAGTGTCTTTATGTCGAGGAGGGCTTTGAAAAGGTCCGCGAGTCCGAGGGGGTCGTACTTGGTAAGGGTGGCCTCGCACCACTCGGAAATGTCATGGTAGTCAAAACCCAAGGTGGCCTGGCGTTCCTGGGGCGTGTACGGCGAGTTTGTCGCGCGCGCGAAGGCGTAACGGTCGAAAAACTTGGCGCCGAAGGGTTCGTTCTGGGAATTGGTAACTGCAGGGGGGTGGTACCGGGTGGCAAGGATGTGGGATGTGCGCGCAAGAAGCTCGTCCGCGACAAACGGCATGTCGTAGGCGTTGACAAACTCGATCAGGTCGGAGAGCACCTCCCTCGTTGGCCACCGCACATTCGTCTTTCCCCGATGGTCCATTCCCTCCTTGATGAGGGTGAGACACAGCGCGAGCGACTCGGAAGTGCAGACGGTGATGGGGACGGGGTTGTGCGTGATATTTGGCGGTGGCGGTATCTGGAATAAACCGTCAAAGACGGGGAACAGAAAGGCGAGTCGATATCGGTTGAACGCGAAGCAGATGTTGTCCGACGACTGGAGCACAATTTCGTTTGGGTCGAGAGAACGGCCAAAGTTGAGGTGGAAAACGGGCGGTACGGGGATGTCCTGCTGAGGTGATAAACTCTTGATCGTACGCAGTGCTGTACAGTACAGCTACTCACGACCTTGGCGGTGCCATCGACTGGGGCGGCCACGGTATGTAGTAGGAAAGACTGGATGGATGGTTGATGCTGAAATGGGTGGAAGGAAAACAGAATGCGGGGGGGATGGGCGTTTTGTATCCAGCAGGATCCCCCTCACACCGAAGCATGCACCAGCAGTGTCTACCAACGTGGAGGGGCGAGGGATATTGAGGCGATGGATCGTGTGGACGCCGGGGCGAGATGGCGCGACGGAACAGCGTGCATGGTGCGCACATGCCAAATCGGCTGTGCCACAGGCACCACCCGCTACACGCGGCATCGGACCGCTACGAGGCAGTGAATGTGGCGCCTCATCAACAAACACAGGCGATTCTGGGTGAGTCGATTCCTTGAGCTGAGTCGTGCACATGAATTTGTTGCCTATTGGTGTCTACAAGTCACCTCCCGCACCCCATCAACGGGGCTAAAATCGAACTTGGGCGGAACGTGGGCGGGCACATGGCCCCTCCGCGCATGTTGTTGGTCACCTCCTCCTCTTCGTAGGAGGCGGCGCCCTCGGGTAGTCGACAGGAACCGCGCGCCGGTCGAGATGACTCTTGTAAAGCTCCGCGAGCCCGATGGGATCGTACTTCATGAGGGTCGCCTCGCACCACTTGGTCATGTCGGAGTGCTTGAACCGAAGTGTGGCCGTGAGCTCCTTGGCAATGTACGGCGAGGTAGTGGCACACGCGAATGCGAAGCGATCGAATGATGTGGCGCCCGCGCCCTTCGCGGCCTCGTCGACAGACTGGACTTGGTTGGGCTCCACGAAGGTGCGCACAAGGAGCTCGTCCGCGACAAACGGCATGTCGTAGGCATCGACAAACTCAATCAGAGCGGAAAGCACTCTCGTCTTGGGCCACTTGATCTCCTTCTTGTTCCGGTGGTTCATTCCCTCCTTGATGAGAGTGAGGCACAGGGCCAGTGAGTCGGCACGAAGGGCAATCGGGACGGGGTTGTGGGTGATGTTTGGCGGCGGAGGGATCTTGAACAAATCGGCGAAGACAGGAGAAAGGAAGGCAAGTAGGTGACCGTTGAACGAGAAGCAGATGTCGTCCGACGACTGGAGCACGACGCCATCGAGGGTATCAAAGTCGGGGTGGAAAATCGGCACCAGAGTGATCTCCTGTTGAGTGATGAGCACCTGCTGTTACATGGGGGGCGGCTGCACGGCTACTCACTCCCTGGGCGGCGTCGGTCTCAGCAGTATCGACGGCGTTGTCGACTGATGTTGCCATGGTAGCAAGAAAGCCGGGGCGGATGGTTGATGATGGAATGGGTAGAAGGAAGACCGCGACGACTGCGGTGGAGGTTTTAAGTCGCGCAGCCTGGGTGACGCAATGACGCCCACTACTGTACGTTGCCAGCGGGCACTGCGCGCCCCGCTCGATGCTTACCTCGCGAACTGCCAATGCCATGATGCACCATATCCCCACTCGCGCTGGCTGGGAGAGTCGACGGAGCGACGGAGCGCATCGGCGGTTTGGCTTCCCCATCCCGGCCTGCTGTCGTCGCCCCTGGTGCGAAGAGCCGCGACCGACCTTGCCCCACCCCAATACAGTGTGCATCGCAATCTCCATTCCTTCACCAACTAAAGAAGTCGCTCAAGTGCTCGTCAGAGCGCCCGCTCCTCTCCTTCGGGTCGTCTCAGTCGCTCGTTCCACTCGATCCAGAGCTCAATCCCACAGAGACCAGGGAGGGTCCGTCAGGAGCTATGTGGTGCCCCGCGCCCAGGTGTCAACCTCATGTCTGTGCATCTGCTCGGGCGGCACAAGTTGAGCAATACGGCTGCGAGTGAAGGACTCGAGCTCATCATCCATAGTGCAGAAACCGGCCATCGCAACGTTGTAAATGTCGCCAGCGTCGATGTCAACAAGGTCGACGGCGTCGAGGTGGACAACCTCCACCGGGGTTCAGGCCCGATCACTCAGGGAAAACGGCCAGTCGGAGGGCGGAAACGGGCATCGACGCCGCCATCTCTCCCGCCGTCTTGGCGCCATCGTTCGGCGACATCAAGGCGAGGAACTGTGCATGTGCATGCCCAGCTCGGCGACGGCGTCGGACGCGGGCAGGGGTGGGGATGCGGAGACGGTCGAGACGGACAGCGTGAGGAGGAAGGCGTCGACGCGGTGCGCTGGACGCGAACGCGAACGCGCGAACGCGCGAACGCGCCGACGCGTCTGTCCTAAATGGTCCCTCCATTTTACTCGCCAGGTCCAGTCACCCGGCTGCCCACCCACCCCGCACTGATCGCGTCGGCGGCGTTGTTGTTGACATCCCTCCCGCTCAACATCCCTTGTCTCTCTTTCCTCTCTCCGTCTTTCCTCTTTGTCATCGGCCTTTCATTCTCTGCTGTCCACTGTCGCCGTTAACGACCCATCCACCACGCTAGAGCAACGACCAAGAGTAGGTGACCCGCCTTCGACGCACACTCACGCCGCAGCCCATCACTACCTCGATGACCGAACCACACAGACAGGAGCAGTCGCCCTTCGCATCGCTCCCGGCCGAGGTACTCACCATCATCACCCGCTGGGTCTTGACCGACGACCTCTTAGCCGCGCGCCGGACGTGCAAGATTGTCGAGACCAAGCTCGCCTCGTCCTTCTCGTACGAGTTCTTCCGCAAGAAGCAGTTCTTCATCTCGACGCCGTCCCTCGAGGCGCTCGTCGCCACTCCAAGCACCCCCGATTCTCCAGCTCCCTGACGCACGTCGTCATTGCCACCGACCGCTTTGAGCGCCTCTTCCAGCTGGGCTCGATCGGCCCGGCTCACTACGACGACGCCAAGCGGTACGTGGCAGCCGCCGAGGACCAGGAGTACCTCTTCAAGTCGGGCAAGTACCGCGAGTACCTCGTAGAGGCATTTTCCAACCTAATCAACCTTGATATCGTCGACCTGCGTGACTTCAACTCTCCAACACGCTACCGCGATGGCGCTCTCTCCTTCTGGACCAGCTATGGGAGCCCGACTTTTCAGCGCCTCAAGGAGAAGATCTTTCCACCACACCGCCTCCATTCTACTGCGACTCCAGGTGACACCTCGCTACCCATGACCCCTGGCGGTTTCAACTCTACCCAGAGCATCTTCGCCGGCGCCCTGGTCCAAAACTTGCTGCTTGCTCTTGGCGAAGCTGGTGCGAGGCCATCGTCGCTCGAGGTCACCCTCAAGGACACCCATTGGCAAATCGAAGACTCGACGTTCTACATTCCCACAAGCATTCGTCCCACCGTACTTCCTATCCTAGAGAACCTCCGCCAGCTCCACCTCATGGTCTCTCTGAACGACGCAAGCTATGCGCCGACCGAGTTGCAGTCTCCGCACCTCAAGGAGTTCATCACTCTCTGCCCCAACATCGACACACTGCGCCTCAACTTCAGTTTCAACTACAGTTTCAGCCACAGCGCCCAGAAACGCGTCCAGTTCTTCACATGGCTGGCCGACACTGCTGCGGTACCCGCCTCCACGCCTGCCACCACCAACTCCAACGTTGGGACGAATGGCGTCAACACTACGACCGACGACCCTATTCTGGCCCTCACGCTCCCCTCCCCGGCCTCACCTCCCCTTGCCAACCTCCATACCCTCAACCTCGGCCACACAACCATCGATGCCACCACATTCGTCGCCATTCTCAAGCGGTTCCCGGAACTGCACACTCTTGGTCTCCACCGCATGTGCCTCGAGGACGCCACCGACACAACTGCCACCATCAAGGACGGCTTCAAGCAGGGCACAAACCTGTGGCTCAACTTGTTCGAGACCCTCGCCACCGAGCCTACCAGCGTCAGACGCCTGACGGTCAGTCAGTGTGCGCAGACGTCACCTGGAGTCGGCCGCTGTTGGGTTTCTCACGCACGACTGTCGAACCCCGACGAGAAACTGGCCCGCAAGGTTTACGACAAGAACAAGGACCGTCGCATGAAGAGTGTCTGGGATGCGGCCGCGAAGTGCGTCAGAGTAACCTGGCCAACGTATGTTGATGCTTCGTCGCATGGGTCAGACGATGGTGAGTTGATGATTGTGTCAGGGAATGCCCAGCCAATGCTGACACAATCAGACAGCGACGAGGATGAGGACGATGACGAGGAGGACGAAGACGATGGCGAGGATGGCGACGACGGAACTGGCGGTGACAGCGGTGGCAATGGCGACGACAACGACGGCGCGGGTGGCGATGCGTCCGACAGCAACGAATAGTGCTTGTCTTCTGTCCATGTACCAATAGGTCTTTCCTGTCGCCCTGGAAGTACTTGGCGACACAAACACTGGTCATACCTCGCTGATATGCTTGGAGTGCAGACCACTTTCTGCCGCAGCCTCGGAATACACGGCGCAATTGGCCCGTAGCCGAGATACTAGGCCTTGCCAGTGCTGTCCAGGCCGTGTCAGACATGACATACCTTCGTATCCACGATCATGAAGCTTACGGGCGGAAATATTCAGTCAAGCGCACAATCTTCCCAGCGTTGAAGTAGTCACGGTCCTTAGTGCCGAGGCACACAGTGTCTTCGTCGAGCACCTGGGTTCGTCGTAGCAACTCGTCGAGTTCACGATACAGTACGGTACGTGTGGACGGGTGCTCACACACGTTGTAGGTTCGACGTGAAAATCCACAAACAACGCAGCACATCGCTGATTTTACGTGGTCAACCAAGAACTCTCGGTATCGGTGGCTCCAGTCCAAGTGCACTTGGAGCAGCTCGAGGTGCCAGCCCGGGTTTCCAAGCCTGTCGAGCATCCCCTTGGCCCAAGGTGTGAAGACCTTTTCGTTGTTCAGATCGCAGAAAACAGCGGCCTTCATACCGAGTTCGGTGTCCGGTGACTGTGTGCACGCCTCGAGAACGAGCCACTCGAAGGGGTTATCCGTCGTTGCATCGCGGCAGCGCAGAACAAGCAGCTCGCGCACGATGGGAAGGTCGTAGGCGTTGATAACGTCCACGAGGGCCTCGATTGTCGCCTCGTCTGGCCACTTGACCGCCATCTTAGCGCGTGGAGAGAGCTGGCCCGCGATGAGGTGCAGGGCAACGGCGAGCGCCGGCGCAGTAGCGGACGGGAGCGGTATGGCTTCATGCGCACCGGTAGTGGCTGTGGGGAGGGTGGCTAGGTCGGCGAAGAACGGCGAGAAGGCCGCCAGGAGCGCGAGCTGGAAGCGGAAGTATACCCCGTCAGCCGACTGGAACAGCGTCGCCGAGGCCGGGAGGGAAAAGTCGGCGTGGAAGTCGAGCCCGTCAACGGTAGTGGTTGGCACTGGTGTCAGCGTCGCGCACGAGGCGAGATACACACCAAGATGGTTGGCTTCCGTGGTGGACATGGTTGCTGAGCTGAAGGAAGAACGAAGGTCTGTGGGAGAGAGGATGGATTGAAGGGGCGTGGGTGTGGAGAAGTACTCGCGAGCATTCCGTACCGTCAGGCTTAGCTGATACGCGGCTTCAAGGAAGGTTACATCTGGCCGTCCTGCTTCGCCTTGTGGTGCCCCTGGTGCCCAAGTCAGCCTGTGGTGAACCACACATTGTCGAGGGCAGGGAGTGTGGCCACTGCATTGGCCTTTCAGAGGACGTCACTCGCCCATGCACCAACGTGGCACCACACAGAAGCCACATCCGTGTACCCAATGGCCCATTCCCAGAAGCCTCAACACATCTCCTCGCGTTAATCAGGGCGTTGCCATACATATGGAACTCTGCTACTGATGAAGAGGAGGCAAACAAGCATGAGCTGCATTGACCGCCGATGCCCGGCCCGCTCAATCCACCTAGCACTCAAGCCAGGAAATCAGGTCCGCATAAATCTCATTCAGCGCGCCGGCGATGAGGGGCGTGTACATGGCGTCTGTTATGCGCCTTCCAAGGGCGGTCACGACGCGCTCGCCCTGGTTCTCTACTCAGTCTTCGAGTGTCATTCTCCGAAGGAGGAGACGTGCGAGCTCCATGTTGTTCAGCTGGACGGTGACCGGCTCGTCCTTGTTCGGCTTGTGCTTCGCCTTCTGGACGTCGCTGAGAAGGTTACCGATAGCGTTGCTGGCCTTGAACACCCTGCGCTCCCACTCAGCCTCGGTCTTGTACAGCGCCGCGAGGGCGCGGGGGAAGCTCTTCTCGAGGCACTTCAGTGCCCACCCGTGCTTGGCGAGCTTCTCGTCCAGATTGCCAGGGAGGCATGCGCGCGTGGGGGCGGTAAGGTCGGTGATGCCACTAGCAGCAGCGATGACGAGCCACTCCAGCGGGTGGTCCTGAAGCTCCTCCTTGTCGATGGTGTCGAGGAGCTGGACGCCGACGTCCTTGAGGTCGAGCCTGCCCATGATGGCCACGAACTGGCGGAGCCCCAGCGCCGAGGGGAAGGGGTTGACGCCCAGCGGCGATGAAGGGTTCTCATCGTCGCGCATGGTGGCAAGCGCCAGCGCGAGGCCGTGGCACCCCGCGTCTAGGGTGATGGGGTCGTCGTCGGAGCCGCTGTTGGGCAGCGTTCCGGTGTCGACGAGGTGCCAGAAGCTCGGGGACCATTCGGCGAAGACGTCGATGCTGAACCGGAAGTGGACGCCGTCGCGGGAGGCGAAGAGGGGGAGCGACGAGGGGTAAGAGAAATCAGAGTGGTAGATGATGTTGTTGATCGTCGTGGTGGGGCAGGAGGGGACATTCGTGGGGGTGGTCATCCTGAGGCCTGTGAGCTGAGGCAGATGTTGGAGCTTACTTGGCGATGTTGGGAGGAATGGGTGGAGACAGAGAAGTGAGAGGACGAGAGTTGTTTCTGCAGCCCCAGAGGGGGGGTGAAGTGAGTGAAGTAGTTGAGTGATGGGCGACAGCAACGTCTGTTGCGGAAGCGAGGGGGTGACTGCAGCTGCCACAATGATGGAAATGGCACCCACTCCCATCAGTGTTTGTTCATCTGTTTTGATGGTGGGGAGAGCCGCCAAGGCGTAACAATGCAGTAAGGGCTTCGCTCTGGGAGGCAGAGTCTGATCCGCATCGCCACACGCGCTCGAGTGCGGCCGCTCCGTGGAGACACAGAACACCGGGCTTGGCAAATGATGCAGCCCGGACTGATGCCACGCGCGAGAGCACGTCTGCATCAATGGGTGTCTACAAGAACAGGAACTTTTGGAGCGAGGGTATTCTGATCAGGTGGAAGGCAAGACGTGGAGGCTTGTCACAGTTCCCTCCACGCTCTCAGCACCGGCTGCTGGGGGAAAGCAGTGGGCGACGCCACTTAACTAAACCTGCTGATTAGAATCGTACACACCGTCAACTGCGGAAGCCGCTCACGGGCACATGAGGCCAGCGAGACGAATGAGCCTGGTCTCAAGGCTGAAGGAGAGATTGACACTGAGGTTGAGCGTCCTCACCCAGGTCTTGACGACGTCCATGTCCCAAGGCTTTTCCTCGCTAACGAGCCAGCGGCGAACTTTGCTCTGGATCCCCTTCTCGGTCGCCTCGTTAGAGTACTCCTCAGGGTGGCTGAGGTAGTGGTCGCAGTCCAGACAAAGGCTATTCGTGCACTCGTCGAGGCGGTGGTCGAGCTCAAAGTCCGTCTCGAGGTCGAGCTCAAACTCGAGCAGGTGGCGCTTCCAGTCGTCGTGCCTGTCGCGGAACTCCTGCAGCGCGCCCAGGTGCCCGTACAGCGCCCACAGCTCCCATGACCCAGCCGCGTCGAGGATGGCGCCGGCCTGGTCAGGCTGGTCGAGCGTGTACTTGAACATGGCGCTCATCGCCAGGCTGGCGTTGTGGTCGCACCCCGTCGCCTTGGCCACGAGGTACCACTCGAGCGGGGGCCGCGTGATCCAGAGCTCGTTCTTGGCGCGCGAGAGGAGGCGCACGCCGACCTCCTTGAGGTCGTAGGCGGCGATGATGTGGACGATGGACTCGACAGCCTTGTTGGACAGCCAGAAGATGTCGGCCCTAGCTTCGGGCGGAGCGGGGCCAGTGAGGAGCTGGAAGGCGAGGCGCAGGCCGTCGGAGTGGATGCGCTGGCTGAGCGGGATCGTGAGACCCTCCTCTCCTGGGACGGACTGGTTGTACAGGTCCTGGAAGAAGGTCGAGAACTGGGCCAGGGTGGCGAGACTGAAGCGGAAGATGACGCCGTCACCGGTTTCGAAGTACTGGTGGCAGACGCCGCGGGGGAAGTTGTTCTCGGGGTCGACTTGGACGACGGGGGACATGGCGAGGGGCTGTTGGGAGAGGTATGGGGCCTGGGGGTGTCAGAGAGGCCGTGGCGAGGGCACGAACCGGAAGATGAGATGGAGAAGGCTGGGTGGGGGTGCGGCCAGCTGATCCTCTATCTTAAGTACCAGCAAGAGGCTGCAGAGACGGAGGACAAGGGCGGCCGCACCCAAGCCAGTCGATGTCGGCGCAGGTTGTTCTGGCGATCTGGGATACGTGGTGACAACGACTGCGTGCTGGATCTTTCGGAGGTCAATGGTGTATAATTGGAATGTATGCCCTCCATTACTTGCGCTTGTCGCGGCCCGTTGTTGTCGGTGTCTGGATGGGGTGAAAGCCGCATGCGGGAACAAAGGAGTGCCACAAGCGGTGTTGGGACAATGTGGCGGCATTGCCACTTTGTCTTTGCCACCCGACAGGATGCCAACAATACGCCTATGACACGCGATACACAATACGGCGTTTGTTTCTAGGTAATTGGAACTGGAGTGAACGGGGTGTGCTCGCGCGGCGTGGGCACTTGCTGATTTTCGTTGCGTATCCAAGAGTTGCAGCCCACAACTCGTCTCGAATTTTGCCACAATAACCCAACAACCTGCAGACAAACAAACAATGCAACAACAGCAGTCTAAAAATCTGTGTCTACTATCTAACTCTACTCTTGTTGGCGACCCACGACTCCCTCACCCTCCGAGACATCTCCACAAACAACGACCTCGGGAAGAACCTCCCAAAGAGTCCTCTCAATGCCCTCGGACAGGTTCCACTGCGGGCTATGCAACAGGTTAGCGCTCCGCTCTCCTTCTTGTTCACAACTTACGGTTTGACCACCTGCGTCAGGTCGAGAAGCAAGTCGACGACAAACGGCCGGATGACCGCGTCGAGCCTCGCGGCCGCTGCCCACGCGTTGACCTGCTCCTCGTCCCATGGCATGGTGTCGATGGCGATGAAATCCCACACCGCACCCATCAGTCCCCGCTCGAGCACCTTGCGCTGGTCTCCCGTCTCCCAGCGCGACCCGTGCTTGTGGTGCGGGTATCCCGCCACCTCGGGGTCTTCGTCGGGCTTGTACTCGCACTTGACGCAGTCTGTCTGCCTGATGAGGTACGAGACGTGGTACTCGAACCAGCGCAGCATGGCCATCCAGGTACTGTGTGCCTCGCGGAGCTTCTCCAGTGCGGGGCGGTAGTCTACCTCGAGGCGGGCGCGGATGGACGGGTCGCATTCGTCGAGGAGGCGCTCGCACGTGTCGGGAAAGTCGAGGCCGTACCGCAGCGTCGCGGCGATTGCGTCCTCCAGGGGCTCTCCGCAGGCGGCAGCGAGAGCAAGATAAGCGATGGGGCTCTGCCGGGCGTCGTTGAGGTCGGTACGCTTGAGGAGGTCGCGCCCGACGACGCGGAGAGAGTACCGGTGCATGAGGTACACGAGGTCGGCCACGGACCGGTCGTTGGGCCAGGTGACATCTCCATTCAGCACGGGCGTATGCCGGGCCGCCATGAGCCGCAGGGCCAGGCGCAGCGTAACAGCCGGTACCTTGATGGCGATAGCTCCGTGGAAGTGCTCGAAGTTGCGGTTGATCCGCCAGTCGCGCAGGAACTTGGTAAAGTACGCCGAGTGGTGCGACAGGCGGCGGACGCAGTACCGGAACATCACGCCGTCCTGGGACTTGAAGACGGCGGGGTTGCGTCCCCCGCCAAAGTCGTTCCCGGGGAGAATCACCTCTGTGGGAGTGGGGAGTGGAATGGCGGGTAGGTCCTCCTGAGGGCTGGCCGGCTGGGTCGTGGGCAGCGTGGGCTGGGGAGCGGTGTTTGGGGCACACTGTGTTTTGAGCTCCTTGGGCTTCGACGACTGGGCGGTGCCGGGTTGCGTCATGCTGGAGGGATGTTGCCGGCTGGGGTGTTTGGGGGAGAAGGTTGGAATGAGGAAACCAGGAGAGGAAGTGCGCGCGCGTACTTGTATGCGCGGTAGGATGCTTCAGTGCGAGTGAGGACACAACAAGTGGGGACAACACGCCGCTCGCACCGGCCCATCAACGCGTGTACAACACGCGCATATGTACCATCACTCCAATTCGCGGAGCACAAAACACGCGGCGAGGGTGTGGTCTGGGCACACAATGGACAGAAGGAACACGATGCAGACAGCACACACACAGCACAACACGCACCACACACCGCGGCGCACCCTCCGCCCCGCCTCATGGGATCGGCATTGCCGCCCACGCTCGTCGTGCTGCCCCACTCCGCGGCCGTCAGCTCTTCCCCAGTCGAGACCACCTCGCACTTACGGTCGAAGACACGCCGTCAGCCCAGAAACGTGCTGGACCAGCAAGGTGGACAGCGCGTCCTCCGTACACCATGCACTTGCCCACGCCTCGACCACGCGGGCGTCCCACGGCGCGTGACTCTCCCGGAGGAAGCGCCACACCCTCGTCATGACCAGGTCCATCATGTCGAGCCGGTGCGACGGCCGCATGCTCTCGCCCAGGTGCCCAAAGTGCACGTACCCCGCCCCGGCCTGCGGGTCCGCCGTCGCCGAGAACCCGCACTGCGCACAGTCGAGCTGGTACACGTTGTACATGAGGTTCTTGGAGAAGAGCCTCAGGCGCACTTCCCAGTCGGCGTGTGCCTCGGTGAGGAGCTCCACCGCGTCGGGGAACTCGGCGATGCGGGCCACAATGCCGGGCGGGGCGCTGGCAACGAGGCGGTCGAGGCCGTGCACGTTGAGCCCGTACCGGATCGTCGCGCGGACCGGCTCGCGCAGGTCCGCGCCCGTGGCTGCCGCGACGAGGAGCCACTCCAGCGCGTGTCGTCGCTTGCAGGGCTCTGTGGTGCGTGCGAGGAGAGCGCGCCCGAGGGCCGGGAGGCGGTAGTGCGTGATGAGGTGCACCAGGCCGAGGAGGACGCGCGCTGTCGGCCACGGGAGCGGCGGTGGGATGGCGTCCCCCAGTCCCCGGAGGAGGTGGGACACGAGCCGCAGGGTCGAGCCCTCAACGCTGATCACGAACACTACTGCGGGGCGTGTGCTCGTGTCGACGGGTGGGCGCAGGGTGGCGAAGTAGGGCGAGATGTGCGCAAGGAGGGCAAGGTCGAAGGTGAAGACGACGCCGTCGCACGAGACGAAGCGCGTCGGGCGGGGCATGCGGCTGGAGGCGTCGCGGAGCTCGGCGGAGGCGAGGGGGAGGGTGGACATGGTTGGAGGTGGGTTGTGGAGGCGGTGTGGGAGAGGTGTGGACACCGGGCTGGACGATGTGTGAGGTGGAGAAGTGGATTGGTGGGGAGAGGAGTGAGTCGAGAGGGGGGAAGACGGGCAGCCGCCTTATGTACCTCCACGCTGCGGTACCCCGCCGTGGACACAGGCAGACGGTGCGGGCAGCTGGGGGACGAGGGATGAGGGGATGGCAATGGATTGGTGGGAGATGGTGGATGGCCACGGCGATGATGGGGGGATGACAGGCGCCACCCGATGAAGATGGCCGCGCCACCGACGAAGATGGACGACGGCGCCACGGACCACGAGATGGCCGCCACACACACGGCAGTCAGTCCACTCACTGGGCCGTGCGCCCCGCAGTACCCCGCCAGCGTTCCTCGCCCACTCCACCAGCACACATAACGCCCCCCCCCTCCCTAAGGAGTAACTCGCGACAACGACAGAGGTAGATAACCCCTTCGTCCTCCCGGCCGGGAGCTGCCAGACTGACACCCCGGCGCCCATCAGCGCTCCGCCCGCTGCTCCCTCCGAAGGACCGATGATCGTCCTGACGCACCCCCTCGCCCGGCACTGCCGTGATCGCGAGGAGTTCCCCAAACGAGCCTGGAAGTACGTTATGAAGCCATCGACCGAGCCGCGAGACGAAGACAGGGCGCTTCAGACCCGGACTGGAGGGTGTATACCTACATACTCAGCGGGCCTCCAGGGCTCCGCTTGTCGCCCTTCTGCTCATTCGACCGAGCAGACCCCGCCGGCCCCGGAACGCTCAGCAGCCTCCGCGGTTGCGAGGAGTACCGGAGACGACCACGGCGCGCACGTGGAGCAGCTCCCCGACGCGCTAGGCGTCAACAAGGATTGTCCTTACTCACTCCGACTGGACAGCGTACCTCGGCCTGGCATCGCAGCCGCCTGGCCCACCCAGCCCCCCTCCCGGGGTAAGCAGTGGCTAGAACGAGTCTCGGGCGCTGGCGCCGCTCCCAAGGCCGTGGACTGCCGGGAGCCTCCCCCGGAGTGCTTGGGGGATGGTCGTAGTGTCGCCCCGCTACGCCCCCGACCGCCGCTCCTAGCAGCGGACGGATGAGGTGTGAATCCCACCACCTCCCGAGCACCTGCTGCCTGGTCGAGAAGGTCCCCGACGCCGACCTCGCATGTGACCTCGGCAAGGTGCGGCGGGGGAGGAAGCTTCGACCGACTGGGACGACACGTAGCCGGCGTTGGAGCTAGAGGGCTCGGGGCGAGGACCTCGAGGAGGTAGGCGACTCCGGGGGCGGGGTCGCCGCCGCCTGCGCGTCGCCGCGTTCCGGGCGCGGATCGAGATCAAGTTCGAGCCAACAGTCTTGGCAATCTTACTCCCGGGAGACATCGGCCCAGCATTCGAGTTCGTGCACGCTGTTCTCAGGAGTACAGAGTATAGGCTTGAGGGCCAGCTGCTTGTAGCTGCCGGGCCGGCCTTTACTGGCTCTCGCAGTCGTGACGCGTACGCCGGACTGACGATCGGTCCGTCACTCCGGGGGTGCTTGCACCGTCGCGCAGTCGATTGTCCGTGTCCACAGCCGTTCCCGGAGTCAGCAGTCAGCGAGCGGCGAGGGTGAGCCTTTGGGATCAGCGGAAGGCCCCCACCAACCGCACTCCACTCAATGCCAATCAATTCATACAAGGTCGTTGCGTACCCTACTGCCTACAGTCGCCCTCTGCTCCCTCTCCACCCCTTAAAGCCTGGCCTTGTCCGAGCGGTTGTTGAAGTTGCCCACAATCTGCACCTTGGACTCCTGGTTGTTCTTGGGGTGCGTGGCGCGCTTGTCAAAGTACGTGACCTCCTTCCACTTGGCGGCGATCTCCTCGGCGGTGGGCACCTTGTCGTTGGGGAAGACGACGCCAAACGCACGCTCCCAGCGGTATTCGGACGCCCTGCCACCCTGCGTCTTGATGATGGTGCCCGTGTCGTGGCAGCGCTGCGAGGCGAGGAAGGCAACGATCGGCGCGACAGTGTCGGGCTTGAACATCTCGAGCATCTCCTTGGGCCAGACGGTGGCCGTCATGGCGGTACCGGCCGAGGGGGCGAGCGCGTTGACGAGGATGTTGTTCTTCCTGCCCTCGATAGCGAGCGAGCGAGTGAAGCCGATGATGGCGGCCTTGGCCGTCGCGTAGTTGGCCTGACCGTGGGCGCCGTTGACACCGTTGGGCGACGACGTGTTGACGATGCGGCCGTAGTTCTGCTTGTGGAAGATGGGCCAGACAGCCTTGGACATGGCCCACGAGCCCTTGAGGTGGATGTTGATCATCTCGGTGAACGACTGCTCGGTCATGTTGACAAAGGCCTTGTCGCGGAGGATACCGGCGTTGTTGATGAGGGCGTGGGCGCCGCCAAACTTGTCAACAGCGACCTGGACAATCTTGGCCGCATCCTGGGGGACAAAGCCGACAGCGACGGCACCGACACCACCGGCCTTGTTGACAAGGTCGACCGTCTCCTGGGCGGGGCCCTCGGCAATGTCGTTGATGACGACGTTGGCGCCAAAGCGAGCAAAGTGCAGCGCGTAGGCGCGGCCGAGACCACCACCGGCACCGGTGATGATGATCGTGTAGCCCTTGAAGCTGTCGGGAGGGGGAGGGCCCTGCTCGTTGGGAGGGAGCTTGGGCTGGAGCTCAAGAATCTCCATCATCTCCGAGCCGTCCGTGACATCGGGGTACTTGGAGCCCTTGGTGAAGTCCTTGACCTGGTTCCACTTGTGGTCGACGGCGGAGGGGGTGAACGAGTCGTCGACCTTGAACGTGTAGCCGGCCGACTCCTGCCAGCGGATCTCGCCGTAGTAACCAGCGCCGAGCTCGAACGTGCGGCCCTTGACGTCGGGGCCGTTCTTGGCGGTGAGGACACCAATGAGGGGAGCGATAAAGTCGGGCGTGAGGTGCTCGAGGACCTCCTTGGTCATGACCGTCTCGGTCATGGGCGACGCAGCGAGGGGAGCAATGGTGTTGGCCTTGATGTCGTACTTGACACCCTCAAACGACAGGACGCGCGAGAAGGTGATGAGACCCATCTTGGCAGCCGAGTAGTTGGTCTGGCCGGCGTTGCCGTAGATGCCGGCGGGCGACGACGTGTTGACGATGCGGCCAAACTTCTGCTTGCGCATGAGGGGCCAGACAGCCTTGGTCATGGAGAAGGCGCCAGTGAGGTGGATGTCGACAATGTCGTCAAACTGCTTCTCGGTCATCTTGCGGAACGACTGGTCGCGCAGGATGCCGGCATTGTTGAGCAGGACGTGGACGGTGCCGAAGGCTGCGACGGCGGCGTCGACAATCTTCTGGCCCTCTGTGACCGAGCCGACAGCGGCGACAGCCTGGCCTCCGACTGTGCGTGTTAGCAAGTCGCATCGATAAACCAAGCGGCGAGCCCGACGAGTCGAGGCCGCGGCCGCAGGCCCACATGACCACGACGTGGTGACGTCGTCAGTCAGCCACTGCGACACTCACGGGCCTTGACCTCGGCAACGACCTTGTCCGCGTTGGCGGCGTTGACATCGTTGATGACGACCTTGGCACCGCGAGGCGCGAAGAAGTGAGCGTAGCTGGGGACGTTAGCTGGTGCTCGCTCGCCGGCTATGAGCGGTGGGAGCCGCGGCGGCGTCGCGGCGCCGAGGCCCATTCACCGGCCACTGCGGACAAGACTCACGAGCGGCCGATGCCGCCTCCGGCTCCGGTGATGAGAACGACGAGGTCCTTGAAGTCGAGCTTGGACATGATTTTGGGACGAGAGAGGGTTGTGGGAGGGAGTGAGAAGAACAAGAAGGGGTGGGATGGGTCACGATGGTATATGTCTGCCGGGTGAGATGGCATGCGGTCATAGCCGAGAACAACGCCTGGGCTTGGCCGGCGATGCTGCCCCGCGGGCTCCCCGGCCGAGCCCGCACAGTGCACGGTTCAGCCATATGCATGGGGGCGGGGAGCGTCTACTCGCTGCACGCGATACGCTGCTCGCTGCATGAATGCATAGGACTGGTCGAGCGTGTCTCCTCCTCCCCCCCTCTCCCCCATACAAACTGGCCTCGCGCGTCATCATCTTCACGTCACCGAATCCCCAAATCCGGGCGAAATTTGCTTCCGCTGCAACGCCGAAGACCGGTAAGAGGTAAGAGGGAGGGGGAGCGTGGCTTACCGCATCTTGCCGCGGCTCGTCTCGTCTCTCTCTCTTGGTCCTATGCATTGTCGACGACAACCCCCGGCGCCCGAGTGATAGCCGCGTGCTCGGGCGTAAACACTGGCGCATTGCCCGGTGGAGGTGGTCCACTTGACGACGTGTCTCGTCTCGACGTCACAGTGCTCATGGCCGTGATGGCGGCCCTCGGCCTGTTGAGGACGGTAGACCACAGTGTCTTGGCTAGCACTACTTGTTGTCTCGCGTTCCACCGTCCAAGCACCAAGGATACCAAGAGTTGTGTTTCATCGCTCACACATCCATCCCCGAGGTCATGGGTTCGAGAGTATGTGTCGGTAGTGGCGTCTTCGGCGGCCGCTGCAGCTGCTCTCAGGCGCGCGCCCACTGCGCCAACTCTCCCTCCCCCACCTTTCCTGTCGCCGACATGGTGGTTGCAGCTGGTCAACACACGTTGGCCCTCAGCCCCGCGCGCCGTCACCGATACAACTCCACCTCGCGCCGCGCCTCTCCCCACGGTTCAGGAGCCGAGCCGAGGCGTTTTCAACCGTGCTATATGTGTGTGGCCCCATGGGCAACACTGTGCTATTGTTGGCATTGGCAGATGCAAATGCCATGTCGGCGCCCATCACTTGCTTATCTATGGCGACAGCCCATTCCTCGTGTGCACGCCTGGCCCGGCTCGATCAGTGGAGCGCTTGAATGCGGCGAGCGCAATGTGGCGTGCTGACCTCTGACGTGCCTGTTCCTTGTCCGAGCCCGTCTGCGGCTGGCTGCGTCGCCAGCCTGCCTCCTCGCCACCACCGCCGCGCCGCGCTCCACCCGACCAAAAGTTGGACGCAAGATTTCCGAGGCACCTCAACACCACCACCCCGAGCATCCACCAGTTCCCATTGCACCACCATGCAAGCGGTACCCATGAGCCACGGTGCGTCCCCCCTCCTGCCCCGCTGACCGCAGCCTCGCTCTCCAACTTCCAGATCCTCGACGTCGGCGAGAGGGCCAAGGGCGAGGTCCCGACGCCGTCCGCCGACATCGTCGTGGTCGACGGGCACGGGTTCCACCGCGCGTTCGCCGGGCGCGCCGGCACGGTGCTCCAGTCTGAGGACGGGACGTGTTTCCGCGTCGACATGCTCACGCTCGCCGCGCTCTCGCCCTTCTTCCGCGACCTGCACGAGATGGCGTTCGTGCAGGAGCCAGCAGCCCTCGCCTCGCTCGCCATCTCGCGCAGCACGTCCCCCAGCAGCTCCGAGGCCACGGAGTGCGAGGTCGTCTCGCCCGCTCCGGCCGGCGCGATCCCCCTCCCCTCCGCGACGACGGCGGGGCTCGCGCTCGCGCTCAGCATCGTGCGCGACGTGGTCAACCCCTCGCGCCGGGGGTTGCGGGGCGAGCCCGCGCCCCTCTCCTGGCCGTCGCCGGAGCTGCTTGACAACATCATCACCATCGCCAACGCGTACGACCTGCCCGTTGTTTCCGACACGCTGCTCGCGCGCTCGCGGCACGCAACGAGCGCGAAGCACTGCTTTGAGCGCTACGTCCTCGCCGCGACGACCGACGCGCCGCCCGCGCTCCTCGAGGCGGCGATGCGCGCGACCCTCGTGCACGACGTCGACTTGCTCGGCGAGTGGGCGACGCGCACGCTCGTGCGGTACGCGCCGGCGGCCCTGTCCGCGCTGTACAAGGCGCATCTGGACTGGCTGCGCCGCCTCGACGAGTTCCACACGGCCGTGCGCTTCCGCGCGGCGTGCAAGCCGTGCGCGTGCGGCCACTGCACCGCCAACAGGATGTACACGTTCACGCCGGGGCACATTGCGAGCCCGTCCACGCAGCACATGCACAACCACCGTGCGGGGAGCCCCGGGCCCGGGGGCGGCGCCGGCGGGCAGTGCACGGCCTGCCTCGTCATCAACAACGGGCACGCCAACACGGACGCGCAGATCCGCGCGCTGATGGCGTGCTTGAAGGAGACGACGCTGCTGTGGGATGAGGGCAGCATGGTGGCGTGGGTCGAGGCGCGCGACTGCGACCAGACGCTCAAGGGGATCATCAAGGACGAGTTGAAGAAACTCGCAGAGTTCCTCAAGCCGTGAGTAGGGGCGAGGGGTCGCGCTGACGTCCAGCTCGGAGAGGGAGCAAGACCTGGTCATTGTGTTCGACTAATGCGCTTTGGCCCTAGACATCCTGTTGTACCACCACCGCACTGTAGATGCAATGCATTGACTCTATGCCACATGGCTGTCGGCGTACTCTCCCCAAGACGTGGCGCCGACCCCGTCGTCGGCGTGCAGCCAGCCGTCCTGCACCGGAACGCCGGCCTCAAACTCGGCCCAGTTATCCAGGATGCCCTGCACAATGGGTGCGCCCACGACCCAGAGGTTGTCGACGCTCGGCGCGAACCCGCCCGAGTCGATCAGCCGCATGGCCGTGAGCGCGTCCAGGCCCGGCGGCGGGCGGTCAAAGTTCGACGCTGTGCGGAGCAGGATCGCGCGCGTAAAGTCCACCAAGCCGATCTTGTGGGCGCGGAGCAGCGCCTCAAAGCTCGCGTTGTCCTCCTGTGCGGACATGGTGTAGGTCCCCTCGCCCTTGGTCCACAGCGCCGTGATGTTGGCGAACGCCGCGCCGAGGCGGTGGCCCGAGAAGAAGACGTCGGTCGTCGCCACGTCGCCGTAGAACAGCGCAGGAGGCTCGTTCGCCGGCGCGTAGTCGAACTTGGCGCGGTAGTCCGCCGCCGCCTCGCTGTCAACCAGAGAGACGTTCGCAGCGAACGCGTGCACCCGGTCCCGGAGGTTGGTGTTGAGCTGGGGTCAGCGGGCGCCCGGGCCACAACCCACCTCGTACACCTCGGTCCCGTAGGCCAGCACCCCGTCAATGGTGTTGGGCTCGCTCGTCCCCTGGAGGAAGTACCCCGTCTCCCAATGCTCGGGCGCCTCGCGCGGGTCGATCTCGTACGCGAGCGCGACCTGCACCGCGAAGTGCGCGAGCGCGGCCGAGCCCGTCGTCCCGAAGTGGGGGTCGACGCCGGCGATGCCCGCAAACAGGCTGGGGTCAGCGCCGTCATCAACAAGACGCACAAGTACGAGCGCGAGAGGTCGAACAGCGGGCTCAGGAGCAGCGCCGTCACCGTCACGGCCGCGTTGATCTCGCCCATCGCAGTCGTCACCTGGCACACGGCGCCCGCGGCGTCGCAGTGCACGGAGGGGAAGTGGGGGTGCAGCAGCGGCAGCGTGTAGTTGTGGGTCAGGTGCAGGCGCTCTGTCCACACGTCCTCCGGCGCGAACATTCTGAGGGGGTGAGTTAGGTCTCGGGGGGGACTCACGACACGATGAGGACCTTGGGTGCGATGGCGGCCGACGGGGAGAGGGGCCCCTGCGCGCCGCGCGGGTCGAGGGCTGCGACGCACGCCGCGGTGACAGCCGCCGAGGCCAGTGCTAGGAGCCGCATTGTATGGGCTGTGTGTGGGATGAGGAGAAAGCAGCAGAGTCGCGCTCGAGACTGACTTTTTGTCCAAGGGCCAGGATGAAATTGCGTCATGTCACAACACGACTCTCGGTAATCGGTATCAGTGAGCAATCAGTTCGCGAGTCTTGGCAGCGTTGGCGCGGACATGTACTCGCACCTACAGCTGCTGCGCGTGGGCGAGTCGAGCCGAGTTGAGCGCGCACAGGGGGAGAGCATATCACGCATGCATGGGGCAGCGTAGCAGACAGAAAGACGACGAGGCAGTGAGCTTGTCCCCCACGTGGAATGACGTCAGGGCACTGTGGCAATAGAAAGCTCAGCTGTACTTGTGTCTCACCTTGTCATCTCTCTCCTCGCCATACACTCGTCCTTCGTCAATGCACTGACCTACCCAACCTGGTAGCCTGGTCGACAGCTAACCCGTGCCACCCTAGCGACTCGGCACTCTCCGTGGCGCTCTACCCTCGGCGGCACCGGCACTGCCGGCCCCGATGGAGGCGAGCTTGCAAAGATGCTCCTCCCGCGAGTTTTGCCATCCCAGAGGCAAGCTTCCGGGGTGGCTCAGTGGTGCAAGCAGCCCCCCTCCGCTATGTTGCAGACTATGGGCAGCGATGCCCGCGCGTACGCAATGTCGACGCAGTCTCACCCACTCGTGCGCGCCGACGTGTGCGGCTTCTGCGGCATCTATACGTCGGGACAAGGTTTGGGTTGGTTAGTCTGAGCGGCAACAATGATGTCGGCATCAGGGTTGATTCGGCTCAGTCGATATCTCTTGCGCCTCTTGTACAATCTTTACCACATCAACTGTCACTACCAGCTCATTCCGCGACTTATCGCGACGGCTGTACCCCCTCCGAGGTGCGAGGCCCTAAAGCTTACACTGCGCTATCTTGCCCGTGTCCGCGACGACCCACTCCGTCGCTGTTTTCGTCGTTGCCATGGTCCTCTCCTCGTCGATGATGAGGAAACGTGCAAAGTATCGAAGAGCACAGGCCAGCTACTTAAGTGGGCGTGGACTGCGGATGGGAGCACTCACAAGCCAACTCGGAGCAACCTACTCAGTGCTTCTGACACCATGACCAAGCCACCGTTGAAAAGCAGCCCCGCCCCCAGCACTCAAAAGTCCCCGCTGGCCACTGCCGCGCCGTCCCCCACGCCCACGATCCGCGGGCACGACGGAGTAGCCCAGCCACCCCACCACCAGCCCAAGCATGTTCGCCGTTCATGGAGTACCGAGCATGACGAGTTTAAGCGCGGCGAAGTGCCCGAGGACCTGGTCGGTGCGGTGCCAGGCGATACTTCCTACAAGGTTACTTTCTCCGGTCCCGATGACCCGCGCAGCGCCCAGAACTGGACGTGAGTACCCCAGCCGACTCCCCTGACCACCCAGCACCCGCAAGAAGCTCGTGCAAACCCTCCTCATCACCCTGGCCACCATGTGGGCGGGCATGGCCTCTGCCGTGGCCAGCGGCGCGGCGCACAGCCTCGGGCATCACTTCCACGTCGGGGGTGTGGTGGCCGAACTCGCCAACTCGATGTTTGTGAGCCCAGTCCCTCGCCCAGCCCACTGACCCCAGGTGTTCGGGTTCGCGCTCGGCCCGCAGGTGTTCGGCCCGCTCTCCGAGGTGCTGGGGCGCAAGTGGCCGCTCGCGCTGGGCATCTTCCTCGGCGCCGTGTTCAGCATCCAGACGGCGGGCGCGGGCAACCTCGCAACGGTGATGGTCGGGCGCTTCCTGGGCGGCGTGTTCGGTGCAGCGCCGTACGCCATCGGCGGTGGCTGGTTCCACGACGTGTACGACGCGCTGCATGTCCAGTGCGGCATCGCCTTCTTCGCGAGCGCGACGGCCGGCGGGCCCGCAATCGGCCCCCTCGCGGGTGCGGGATTCGCGTCCCTCGGCGTGGACGGCGGATACGCGTGGCGCTGGGTCGAGTGGTTCGTGTCCGCCTTCGGGCTGCTCGTCGCTGCCCTGCTCGCCGCATTCATGGACGAGGCATACGCGCCGGCGATTCTCGCGGCCGAGGCCAAGCGCCTCCGCCGCGAGACGGGCGTGTGGGCGTGGCACGCCGAGCTCGACACGGTGTCGCTGACGCTGGGGGACATTGCCATGCGATACGTCCTCCGCCCGGTCCGCATGCTCTTTACCGAGCCCATGCTGGCCGTGATCACGGTGTACATGAGCTTTGTGTACGCGCTGCTGTACATCCTCATGGCGGCGCTGCCAATCATCTACGGCGAGTACAGGGGCATGTCGCTCGTCTCGTCGGCGCTGCCGTTCCTCGCCGCGTTCATCGGTATCATCTGTGGCGGGGGCATCATCGTCGCGGACAAGGTGCGGTACACGCGTGTGCTCGAGCGCAGGGGTATGCTGGAGCAGGGTATCCCCGAGCAGCGCTTCATCCCGATGGGTCTCGGCGCTGTGCTACTCCGTGAGTCGGGCCCGTATCCGCGTGCTGACGGCAGCCGTCGGCCTGTTCTGGTTCGCATTCACTGGCCCGGCGCAGACCTCGTCACCGTGGCCGTCTACATATCATCGCGCTCGCATTCGCACAGTGCGGCATGATCCTCATCTTTGAATGCGGCATCATCTACACGATCGACATGTACCGCTCGTTTGCGAACAGCGCCATTGCCGCCAACACGCTCGTGCGCTCGGCGCTCGGCGGCGCGTTCCCCCTGTTCACCGCTGCCATGGTGCGCAACCTTGGCTACAAGGGCCCTTGGTCGATGGCGTTGCTTGCCTTCATTGGCGTCGCACTCGCACCAACACCCGTCATCTTCTACCACATCGGTGCAAAGCTGCGCGCCAGGTCGACCTTCTCGCCCAAACTGTAGCCCTCCGACGCCCTCCACGCGTAACACGGCATACTGCATGCATGCTGCTGCACTTCCTTCTTCTTCTTACTTCTGAGTCCAAACTACCATCCAACCTACTTGTAAAGGTCCGGGTGGTCCTGCTTGATGAAGTCGGCGCCCTTCTCGGCAACCATGTAGACGACGTTCTGGATACGGCAGTCGGGGATGACGGGGAAAATGGACGCGTCGGCCACACGGAGGTTCTTGAGGCCGTGGACGCGGAGGTGGGGGTCGACCACACCGTCGCCAATGTCACGCGCCATGCGGTTGGTGCCGCACGGGTGGAAGCCCGTCTGGGAGCGCTCGAGGATCTGCTTGTCGAGCACCTCGTCGGACGAGCGGTCAAGCGGCCAGGGGTAGTCGCCCTCGACAATGTCCTTCATGCCGGCACCCTTGTAGAACAGGTCGCCGACAAAGCGTGTGCCCTCGCGCAGCGCGACAATGTCGAGGTCGTGCTGCAGGAAGCCGAGGTTGATGTGCGGCTGCTCGAACGGGTCGGTCGAGTTGAGCTTGACGCTGCCCGTGTGCGAGAGCGGGCGCATGAGGTCGACAATGACCGTCACGTAGTTGCCGCTCGGGGGAGTGGGGAAGTGCCACTGGAACGCGTCGGCGAAGACGGGCTGGGGTGTGAGCGGGGTTTCCCGTACACGACAGTGCTTACCACAAAGTCGAGCTCAAAGTGGGGCTGGCCGGCGGGGCCGAAGGGGTCCTTGCCACCGTTGTTCTTCTTGTACTCGACGTACGCGGGCACCTTCTCGAGGTACTTGTCGATGCGGGGGAAGCCGACGAGCTCGAGAAGCGGGCTGGTGAGCGGGCCTGACTTGTTCTTGCTGTAGTCGGCAAAGGCCTTCTTCTTCTTGTCCGTGTCGTAGATGAGAATGTCGTCGAGACCGTACCCGTCCTTGAGCTTGAACACGTGCGGGAAGATGGGGTGGTCCTGCAGGTTCTGGCCGACGTGGGGCGAGTCGACGCGCACCTGGATGCTGAAGCTCTCCAGGTACTCCTTGTTTCCGATGCCCGAGAGCATGAGGATCTTGGCCGACTCGTACACGCCCTGCGCGACGATGACCTCGCGGTTCGCGAAGAACTTGTACTCGCGGCCCTCGGGGCCGACGACCTCGACACCGATGGCAGTCTTGTCCTTGAAGAGGATGCGCTTGGTCGTCGTGTTGGCGACGACGGTGACGTTGGACTTGCCCTCGATGGCGGTGGCCGAGGTGGAGCGCACACCGTTGTACACCGTGTTGACCGAGGGGAAGAGACCCTTCTGCTCGCCGTCGTACACGTTGACAGTGAGCTCGTGGCCGACCGACTTCCACGCCTTCTGGAGGTTGTCGCGGAACGGCTTGGTCTCGGGCAGGAGGTCGGCGTGCGCGATGGGAAGCGTGCCGTTCTCGCCGAGCTTCTTGAAGCCGGGGTCGTAGACGCCCTTGTCGTCGTGGTACTTGCCCGACTTGTTGAAGTAGTCCTTGACGCCGGCCCAGCTCCACTCGCTGCCGCCGTACGGGGTCCAGTCGTCGTCGTATGTGGCAGCCGAGCCGCGCAGCCACGTGAAGTAGTTGAGCGACGTGCTGCCACCGAGGATCTTGCCGCGCGTGTTGGGGCACTCGATACGAGTGTAGTCCTCACGGTTGATCATGGTCGTCTTGTACCACCAGTCGTACTGCGATCCGCGCGTCTCCATGGCACGTGCGGGGGTCGTGACAATGTCGACGTTCTCCGGGTCGCTGTACGGGTCAGAATGAGTCGAGAGGAAGTTACTCACCCAGGACCGGCTTCAATGACCAGCACCTTGACCTTGGGGTTCTCGGCCAGGCGACCAGCAACGGTGTTACCGCCGGCGCCGCCGCCCATGACAATAAAGTCAAAGGTGTCGGCGACGTCTTTGGGGTGGGCGGACTTGACCATTGTGTGTTCTTGTGTGTATGTGTGTCGGGAGTGTTTGGGATAGGCGCCTTGTTGGGGTGATGGGGCCTTGTTGAGCCCAGTTGGCCTCCCCTATAAACCATTTGCGCAGAGGATGAATCGGGACATGGTTCGACTTGCGTCTTGCCATGCCAGGCCCCAAGTGACCATGGGAGGTGGGCGTGGCCAACGGTCCGAATCAAGTGCCTCCGAACCGGGACCGGGACAGGACGGGGCTTGCGTGCGTCAGATACGTGCGTCAGATGCGTTGGTCAGATGCGTAAGAAGATGGGTATGCACGTTGCTGCTGGTCAGCCTGTTGCATCGGCGAATTGTACGATCGTCCGTCCCAACTTCGTACCCATGAGAAGGACTCGAACCGGGGAGTGTGTGCAACAGGAACCGTTGCCGCGGTAAACGAGGCCTGGGTCTGGGATCGTCAAGGCATCAAGGCAGCAGCAGAGCTCGAATATTCCGTCATCCTATTCGCCGCATGAAGGCCGGTGCGGATATCGTCATGGGGGTATTGGCTGATGGGAAGACGTGTGGGGAGTGATACGGGGGCCATCGTCCGGCCCCGCAGGGCTCACACGGCTCTTGATAGTGTTGAACACCGACATGACCCCAGTCGGTGCCGCCTCCCCCTCATCCAACTCCCACACCCCCCAGATAACACATCATCCACGACGGGGGTCATTGGCCAAGTCGGCAGGGCGTGTGAGAGACTGGGAGTTGTTGGGTCTAAGTCGGGGCTTCAAGACGGAGTGCCACAAACATAGAAACGAGTCATAGCAGCATACAGCACGGCACGGAAAACCTACGTGGCGGGTGGATGATTGGCGGGTGGATGATGCCACCTTGAGGATGCATCCGGCAGTGTCCAGAACTTGTGAACGTGTGTATTTCCGCTTTCTGCATGCCAGCGGGCTTTTGGTCTGTGGGACGCAGGGCCTGGTAAGCATAGTTGCCGGCACATATTCCGTTCCGTGCAGCCGCGGCCGAGGCCCCAACTTCCCGACCCGCTCGAGGACATTCTCAACTTCGTCATGACCACGAGCCTGCCGTCAGCCCACCTTGGACCTTCAACGCACTCGGACCTTCAACACACTCTGCGTCTCATCCACCGCCAGACGTCTGGGCTTGGTGTGCAAACGACGCCGTCGGACCCACTCCTTGTACAACGTGCGCCGTGAGCATGGGAGTTTCCGTGGGACCTCGGAGACGAGTGGCATAAAGCGAGCGATGTTACTGGTGGAGTGGAAACCGCCATAACACGCAGACTTGTCATCTCGTCTGCCATCTCACCAACGTCGACTGCCCTCTCAACAACCTACATCACCATGCCTGCCACCAAACGTGACCGTACTTATACGCTGCAGGAAGGTAGGTTGAGAGAACTCGCAGCGGTAAGTCGTCGATACCCTGGCTGACATCGCCAGGCTGCCCCTATGGCTCAGCTTCCACGGCGCAACGGTTCGGCGACCAGCGGCCGGTCCGCGGTCTCATGCTGCTGCAGGACACTCAGCTCATCGAGACACTGGCCCACTTCAGCCGTGAGCGTATCCCCGAGCGCACGGTACACGCTGGTGCCGTCGGCGCTTGGGGCGAGCTCGAGGTAACACACGACAACTCTGACATTACGAGCGCCGCCTTCCTCAACGGCAAGGGCAAGAAGTCCAAGGTCCTCTGGCGGCTGTCGATCACCGGCCCCCGACCAGGCCAGTACGAGACGACACGCGACGTGCGCGGCTGGGCCATGAAGATCTTCACTGAACAGGGCAACCAGGACTTTGTGTTTAACAGCATTGTACGTGCCACGGCCGGGCCCCCGCTCACCCCCCAGCCGACATTCTTCATTCGCGACCCCATCAAGTTCCCGTCCATGAACCGCTCGCACAAGGTCCACCCCTCCAAGAACGCGGCCGACCCCAACATGTTCTGGGAGTGAGTTGCTGCTGCCCGTCCACCGCTGACCCCAGCTTCCACGTCAACAACCAGGAAGGTATCCACGCGCTCATGATGCTCTTCTCGAACCGCGGCATTCCGGCCAACGTGCGCCAGCTCAACGGGTACTCGGGCCACACATACAAGTTTACGCGTGAGGGTACCGACGGGTTCGTGTACGTCAAGATCCACTTCCTCACCGACCTCGGCGCCAAGGGCCTCAAGCTCGCCGAGGCCAAGCGCCTCGGCGGCCTGCAGCCGTCGCTCCACACCGTCGACATGCACGAGCACATTGCCCAGGGCAAGTTCCCCACCTGGACCATGTACGCGCAGGTCATGACGGCCGAGCAGGCGGAAAACTACCGCTGGAACGTCTTCGACATGACCAAGGTGTGGCCGCACAAGGACTTCCCCCTGCGTCCCATGGCCAAGTTGACCTTGAACAAGAACGTATGTGCCGTTCCGGGTTGTTGGATCTGACGCCCAGCCCGAGAACTACTTCTCCGACATTGAGCAGGCGGCCTTCTCGCCCTCGACAATGGTGCCCGGCATCGCGGCCTCGCTCGACCCCATGCTCCAGGCGCGCATGTTCGCCTACCCTGACGCGGCGCGATACCGTGTCGGCGTCAACTACCAGCAGCTGCCGTGCAATCGGCCCGTGTCGCACGTGTACGCGCCGTACGAGCGCGACGGCGCGATGCGCTACATGACCAACTACGGCTCGGACCCGTCGTACGTCAACAGCTCGCTCGTGCCCGTTCAGTTCGACAGCAAGATTGGCGCGAGCGGCTACTCAATCGGGCATGACGAGGTCATCTCGGGCCGCGTGGCCGGCTACGCGTCCGAGGTCACCGACGACGACTTTGAGCAGGCACGCGGAATGTGGCATGTCCTTGGCAAGCAGGGCCCCGAGGAGCAGAACGACTTTGTCGTCAACGTCGTCGACAGCCTGCAGGGCGTCGTCCCCTCGCTCCAGACTGGCGCGATCGCCATGTTTAAGCGGGTCGAGCCGGCCCTCGGCAAGGCCATCGCCGATGCTCTTGGTGTGAATTAGCGCAGCGTGGCGCATGGGCGTCACCTTGGCGACCCATGACCACTCACACCGCAGACCCAGAGCTCGACACCCATGCATGAAGATCAGAAGTTCCCAATAGTGTTTAGACCCAGACTACTTGTCCGGGAATGCGATGGCTGCGAGGCCACCGGCTGGAAGGTGTCAGCTGGGCGCCCAGCACAGGCCTCGTGGTGCTATGCTTCTACTCACCGAACGTCGTGACAGCCGTGTAGATGAACAGCGCTCCCTTTGGGTGTGAGCTCGCCGCGCCACGACATACTCACGTAGTTGGTCGAGCCGAATGCCCCCGCGGCACCCTTGAACGGCTCGGTCGCGAGCAAGGCGTTGGAGATCGGGCCTGGAGTCAGCTCGGCCCCAGTGACTACCCACCTGACGTGAGGCTGCCCACACCCTTGAGGCACGCAAACGTCGCGATCGTCCACGCCGGCACGGACGGATCGCCGCCTTGGGTCAGCAATGTCCGCCCTCCACGCTCACTCTTGTTGATCACCGTCACCATATTGGACCAGATACCAGACGTGCTGCCGGCAGTGATGCCCCACAGCACGGCGAACGCCACAAGCGGACCGGCGCTGGTGCCGAATCCCCACAGCAGGAGGCAGCTGAGAGTCGCGAGCAGGCACGACGCGCAGATGACGATGCGGGCCGGCAGCCGGTCGGAGAGGTGGCCGTTGAGCAGGAACCCTGGGACCGTGATGCCTGAGGGGGTTAGGGACCGAGATACGCAGAATAAAGCAGCGCCCAAGCATGTGCCCATCTCAACGGGGGTGGGCCCTGCCGCTACACTCACCATTCATGATGGCCACAAGCGTCGTGCCGTCGGGGCGGGTGGCATGCGTGGCGGTAGCATAGGCTACGATGTCAATAGTGGCTCCTCCTGCACCACTCACAAGGCATCCAGAGGAGGGGGATGAAACTGCCGAGGTTGGAGATGGTGATAAACGCGAAGGCCGCCCACGCCGCGCGGCTGGCGAGGAAGCTGAAGTCGATGCGCGGGCGGGGTCGGCGGCTGTTGCGGGCGGCGGGGATCCGTGCGGCGAGCGGGACGCGGCGCTTGACGAGCGCCAAGGCGACCGAGTTGACCGAGATGAATGCGACGCCGAGCGCGAGCATCGTGGTGCGGTACCCGAACCGCTTGAGCAGCGACGTGACGATGTACGGGAACGCGGCACCCCCCGCGCCCGTGCCGGCGAAGACGACACCCGAGGCGAGGCCGCGCCGGGCATGGAACCACTCGAACACGATGATCGGGCAGGGGAAGTAGAGCGCTGTGATGAGCTCGGCCGTGGGGGAACACTTACCAGTCGCAAACGGGTAGAGGCAGCCGAACGTGACGACGAGGTGCCATGCCCTCGTTGCGAAGGCAGACGCGACGAGGCCGGCCGTGGCGATGACCATGCCGATAGCCTGGATCCGCTTCTCGTGCCACGGGAGCAGTGTGAACAGCCTGGTGTGAGCGCGCGGCTGCAGATGCACTCACGGGGCGAGGATGGCGCCGGAGAAGAGGAGCAAGCCCTGAGGCAGCGTCGACGCGAGCGCGACCGTCTGCGGCTGGCCGGGGAAGAGGCTCTCGGACCAGTACGCGTGCAGCACGCCGACGGAGAAGGGCAGGCCCCAGACCATGAACTCGATGGTGGTCGCGGCCGCGAGAAAGGCCCAGGCGTGCGGGCCGCCGTCGACGAGCGGGAGCGCGTCCACCCCGACGTCGGGGAGGGAAGGGAGGGCATCCTCGACGTCGTGCGGAGGGGTCGGTGCGCGCTCTCCGCCATCAGATGACGGTTCAGCTGACTGCCCTACACCACCGTTGCTGGGCGTGTGAGTCTTGGCGACACGGTCAGTCGTCAGCGGCACCAGCTGGATCGCAGACGCAGTAGCCGAGGACGCCATTGTGCTGGGACAGGGCAAGGTGTGTCACAGACCAGGCGGCCTGCTGGGTTATATAACTGGGTCACGGGGCAATGCAAAGAGATGGACTGAGTCATCAAGAGGTGTCGCTCCGCGGTCGGCAGTAGGCGGTAGGCAGGTCGGAAGGGAGAGCGAGCCAGTCGAGTGGGTGCCGATGGGAAGCCGGATCGGAACGAGCCGTTCACGTGGCTGCCACGTTTACTGCAAGCCGACGCTTGGAGGATCGGAGGAGGGGCCGAGGCGCGGAGGCTCCGAGGCGCCAACACTAAAGCAAGTCGTCAGGCATCAGGACTGGGGTTTGGCGTGTGGACGCATGGATGTCCGAATGCCACGTTGTCCACGCGAATACCACGTTCTTGGCCCAGCCCCTTCCCGCGACCAGCCACCCGATGCCGGCACCCCAGCAGTCTCGCCTAACGACGGTGACGGCGGCCACGTCGAGGACCCCCTATGCATATGCGATGACGAGCAGGGGAGGTTGGATGGTGATGAGGGAGGGTATGTAGCTCTCGGGTCGTGGAAGAATGGTGCTCCCGGGTGGATTGTTGCTGGCTGGGAGCGATGTCGATGCCAGCCACGGCGGTCATGCCTCTCGTTATGTGGATCCCAGTATAGTTTAGACGGCTGCCCACTTTTCTTGCTGCTCCACTGAGCTACTCATAGACGACGAAGCAACATTCATCTTGACAGGTGCTCGAATGAACAGCCGTAGCTGACCAGCAGATAGCCCGCTCTCCTCTCGAGGGCATGGCGACGACGATCTGAGAACTGGCGATCTCTACTTAAGAGTGTGGCACCGACGACGTCGCTCGCGGGGGAGTACGACGCGCATTCCCCCTTCCATTCCACAGGACGCTCACCCTTCCACATCTAGAACGTTACCACCCAAACACCCACTCACATCAACGGAGTGGTCCATATGCGCCGGTATCCATCGTGCAGCAGCTGGTCCGTCGATCCCAGGGCAGATGAAAGGTTTGGTAGCGTGCGTCCTTGGCGATGGCTTGCTTATCTCAGAGACTTGCGTTAGTGGTGACTCCCCTACCGCGGCTGCTACGTTTGTAGTTGCCGATGTCCTCGCACGACCTTGGCGTCGGCTGATGACGATCGCTTTCGCCGTACGGCTGTTGATAAATCTGTTGGCGTGACCTCGTCGGCATCGAATCAATTGAGTAGCGTCACCGATCAGAGC
Source organism: Vanrija albida (assembly GCF_041260175.1). NCBI lineage: Eukaryota > Fungi > Basidiomycota > Tremellomycetes > Trichosporonales > Trichosporonaceae > Vanrija > Vanrija albida. Next base: position 3,308,635 of record NW_027191423.1, read on the forward strand.
CGAGGAGCGGGAAGAGTCCTTGTTGGAAGAAATCGCCTTCGAATAAGAAAGACGCCACGAATAAGCTAGTGGTGGTGGCTTACCTCGTCGTGGAGGTGTCTTCCGACTCGACATTGAGTAACGATGAGAGATGAGTGGCGACGAGTTCGAAGACCATCATAGCTAACCTCCACAATAACTGCATCCTTTGAAAATGTTCAACTACGAGACTGATTTATAGGGTAGAAGTGTCCGGGCCGACTAGAGGCGGTAGTCGATAGTGTCCATCAGGCTATGGCCTCAGCGAACCAGCGCTCCAGAGGAGGAGTGCGAGTCGCAGCTTAGTAGCCAGGGTAGAAGCCGCGGTAGTAGCGGCCGAAGTAGCCCCAGTTCCAGAAGCCGTAGTAGTTTCCGACCCAGCGGTAGGGGGCGTAGAGGTAGCGGCCGTACGACCAGTTGTAGACGTTGTAGCCGTAGTAGTGCGAGAGACCACCGAGCCACCAGCGCTTGTCCTCCTGGACCGAGCGCTTGGCCGAGGGGTCGTAGGCGGGGTCGGCCTGGGCCTCACGGGGGTCGAAGGCGGGGTCCTCGGCGCCGCGCTTCTTGTTGCCGGAGACAAGCGGGTTGTTGTCGTCCGACGAGATGAGGTTCTGGGGGCCCTCCTTGGTGATCTCGCCCTCACCGTGCTTGGAGGAGACGACGCCCGAGTTGGCGTCGTAGTTGTAGTAGTTGTTGAGGGGCGAGTTGTTCTGGAAGGCCTCAACGACCTCGGCGCGCTCCTCGAGGGGGGCGGCCTGAACGCCAAGGGCGAGAGCCGAGACGGCGGCGACAAGGAACTTGGTGGCGACCATTGTTGGTTGTGTTGGAGGGGAGGAGTTGTCGAGAGGAGAGAGGAGTTGTTGATGATGAGGATTGAAAGACGTCCAGACGGCCTCCTTATATATCTTTCAGAGGGGGCACATGACAGACTTGTCCAAGTCGACAAGTCGTCGCCATTGGCAACCCATGACGCCAGGACCCACCCCGTCACCTAGCGAGCACGACGATCAAGACGGCAGTTGCGACAGCGGGAGCGCACGCAACTTCCCAAACGAGCTGATCCCCAATGAGTTTGTGCTCTCCGCCGTGCCCAGGTGGCTGAGGAGATGGAAACAGGGTGGTGTGCGATAGAGTGGCCCTCGAACGCTGAGAAGACGAACGTAAGTGCCTGCTTGAGACGGGTAATCTAAGCGGGTGGTGCGCGCGCCACTTGGAGATATCGTGACCGTGGCGGGAGGAGGAGGACGAGGGAGCGCTACCAACGAGTGGAGGGAGTAACGGTGACGCTGCGAGTGGCATGGCGAGCCCTTCAGTGAGAAGGCGAGCTCAAAGTGGGCCACAGCTGCCGGCAGATTGTGCCAGGTAGGCCCTCCCGTATCGCTACGATGGATACCGGGGAGCCCAAACGACCTTGATTGCCCTCGACGACGTCAGTGCCAAGCACCAGAGATCAAGTTTCAGGTATAGTATCGTGGTGGAACCAGCGAGTCATGGCCCACGGGTGCCACGCTGTCTCCATGACGACGCCCGTGCCCGCCCGCCCGCCAGCCAGCAGACACGCATGCTGTTTTGAGTCTCATTCCAGTCTCGGCCGCCTCGGCCTCTTCCCGCAGGCTTGATCTTTACGTGCCTCGATCTGTTGCTGGCTGGCTGGCTGGCGGTGGTGCAGGTATCATTGTAATCATAATTTGTCCGGGTCCCGGCTGTGGCACTTGTGTACGGCAATCAATCCAGGCACCACTGTCACGAACATTACATGACAACAAGGTTACGGCACGACGGGCCCTCGCTTGTCGAGTACGCAGGAAAGGACCCCAGCATACCTACCACGTCGCCTGCCGAGAGATGCTTCCCCCTGATCTCCTCACCCAGGATTGAGCGGACCTCGCAACGAGCGGCCGGCGCCTGCCCCACCCCCCGCCTCAAGCCCCGCCAGGCTGCCCCGCCCCCATCATGCTTCAGAGTCATGACGACGGCAGGAATGGTGGTGCGTTGTGGGAACTTGGTTCCAGGCCAAGTTACAGACACTGCCAGGCCCGGGAAGGGGCGCGAGCTTGCTGTGGTGGATACACGCGCCGCCCCCGGACCGGTCCTTGTGCGCCTGAGCTTGAGGCTTGACAACGATGCAGCCCCACTGTCCCGTGACTCGCTACAGAAGCTCGAACAACCTTCAGTGCCATTTGGAAGCACTCGCAGAGCATATTGCTCCTGGCGGGCGGTTCAACCACCCGCGCCCAGTCTGGATTTGTATCCTCGCTCCCCGTGAGGTCATCAATTAGCTCTGCCGTCATGCCACATCTGCCATGGTCACAGGCAAGGTGGCCATGCCCAAGTCTAGTGCTGCCGAGAGCGGATGTTTCAGCCGCCCCGTCTCAAGCTCTCGCGATACAGAGTGAATCTTGAACCAAGCAGGTGCAATGTGTTGCCCACCTTGCAAGACGATCTGGCGGGATCATGTTCCGCCATCTTTGGCTGCGGAGGATTGAGTTCGCATCGGTGCAGTCATATCGGGGAGCACCGAAGCGGCCGAGCGATCTCCGGCAGGGTGACTTGGTACTTGTTGTGTCCCATGCATTGGGCATTAGCCATCGGCACTGCTCCACTTGTCTCATTGCTATCCCAGGGCTAATCCCGCTGTGTCACTGGCGACGAGGGCCCGGCGTGAGTCATCGCGACCCGGTTGCTGTGCGGAGGATTCTTGGCGAGGTCGCCCAACGATGTGAAACGAGCAACCACAATGGCATCCACCCACACGCATTGCGCGCCCCGCGCAATCGACTTGCCCTCTCGAGCCTGGGCGCCGCGTCGGGCGAGACGGCACGGGGAGCAGAGGTTGGATCTCTCTCGGCAACCAAGGCTTAGATTCCGGCATTCATTATGTTACATCCAAGTTCCTCGTGCCTCTTTTGGGATGGGCATGCTTGCTGGCTGGGGGATCATCAGATTGCTAGACGACGACCCTGTCCACTCGCTCTCTCGCCACGCACACAACCCCTGTCGTTTCCTCTTTCCCATAGCAGAGTGCATGCAACAGCCACGTGAGTCGAATCGGGGCATGCTTGCTTATGTCACTGGATCACCTCGTAGCCTTTCCCCCGCTCCCCGCTTACACCCTGGCATGTCTGGTTGACGACAAGAGGTCACCACGCTCCCCACTCAGTCCGGTGCGGGAAGTGGCGCGCCGATGGTGGTTGGAAACGAGGGTGGTGCTTTGGCGGTCATGTTACCCAGCTAAGCAGGTCATCGACCTCTTGCTCACCTACACATGGCAATGGCAATCCCGTGGGCATGTGTGTGCCCTGTCGCCATGTGGTGCAAGCAGTGGTCACATTTGCTCGATGAGGACGACAAGGCTGCCCATTGCATGGGTGGGTGGATGTCACGCTCTGCGACTGTGGAACATGGATGCCCTGCAGGCAGCGTCGTCGTCGCTCTACAGAATGGCTTACGACGAGTTGGTTAATGCGTCCTGGGTCTATTCCAGTGGAAATGTTAATAATCTGAAACGGATACCGGCCACACCCCTGCGCTGGTAATGAACGAGGGCAGTCACCGCGGCGTCCTCCCCCTCGTCTCTTGCGATCAGTGTCGCGGGCCATCCTCTGCAATGCATGCTCTTGCCTCGCCACCCATCGAGCAGACCACCGAGCACATCAGATTGCACAGACCGTGGCCATTGCATCACGAATCGGCGTCGGGTTCGCGCTCGTGCTCGTGCTCGCTCGTGGGCCCCTCCGTCGGCAGCCCCGCTCCACTCGACTCCAAACGCATCATTCCACACGCTCCCGCTTTAGAATGCATGCGCAAGCCACCTAAACCCACTTTACCTTTGTTCGGGCGTCTCTACACGGCAAGTGCATAGCAAGTGTGCGCCGACAGCCCATTTGGAACATTCCAAGCGAGGCCGACGCTTCGGCCAGCGCACAGCGCACAAGCGGGCATGCACACGTCGCTCTGCTTGATGAGGCAAGGTGAAGCAGATTGCAGCTGCCGAAAGTGGAACATGGCACAAGGTTGGGCGGGAGCCTGTTTCGTGTCAACGGGGAGCACTGTGAATCTCCGAAGTGCTTGAAACCACCAGCGTGCCGTACGTTTGAGAGGGCTTGTCGTCGCGACTTCCGCCATGTCTCGGCATGATTATCGGTCCGCGCAGGCATGAGATCCGATGGTGCCCGTTGCGGCCGACAGCCCGCTCGGTGCTATTACGCGACGGTCGGCTCCAAGCCGTGCATGCGCACCGCCGGCCGGGCGACTCCGACGATGACTGCGGCGATGACATGCGATGGTGCGTGAGATGGTGCGAATGGTGGCGAGGTGGGTGCTCGCTGGCTCGATGCAACCACGCCCAGTGCCACCATCACACTCGACCACGCAGCCGCCCAGCTCCAACCCATTCACATTGCCCCAGTACCTTCATGACCAACATCGCGGTAGTCACCTGCTCAACATTGCGCACGACCACATGCATCGAACAGAGTTGCGATCAATAAAGTCGTCCTGTCGGATGTGCAAGGAAATGACGCCCAGGTCCCGTCCGACACGACACATGCCGTGCTTCCGCTGAATGTAACGCTTGCTTCATTGGCTCTCCAGTCCCACTCCCCCCCACCGATTATGAACGACCACGGGCCGAAACTGCGGTAGCCAAAGCATGCGACAATGCGATCCATGGATCGGGGCGGCCGCATTGCGTGGTTCGGCCCGTCCTTTGGCCCCATCACGACTGTCAGCTGATGGGAGCCGCCGGCCGTCGCAGCATCGGTCATGACGGCCGCCGCTCCACCATCACTGTGCTCCACGGAAACACAATTCATACGCCACTGCCTATGCACTCAACTTGTCGTGCTCGCGCTTGAGCAGCCCTCCAATGTCGCCCAGAGTCGGCGCCATGATCATGCCCGCGTCCGCAAGCACCTGGCGCTTGGCGTCGGCCGTCTCGTCCTGCGACCACCAGATGGCGCCCGCATGGCCATACATCAGCCCCTGCTGCGTAGCTGCGCCGGCAACGAAGCCGACCACGGGCTTGGCCTTGGCACCCGGCGCGAGGCCAGCCACGTAGGCCTTGTACACTGCTGCAGCCTCTTCTTCCACTGTCGCATGTCAGTAAGGTTGTTCCCGGTGGCATCGGCGGATGTCTCGGTCGTGCCGAGGGACACGGCGTGGGCGAGCCGCCAGGGCCACCCGGTCGCTGTGGCACGGTCGCCTCGAACACTGCCGCACCTCTCACTCACTCTGTCCGCCAATTTCGCCCACCAGGCAGATGACCTTGGTGTACGGGTCGTCGAGCATGAGCTGGAGAGCCTCCCATGTCCGCGTTCCAGGGAAGGGATCGCCTCCGAGGCCATAGACAGCACTCTGACCGAGGCCAAGGGCCGTGGTCGCCCCAGCGAGCTCGTAGGAGACGGTGCCTGAGCGGCTGACGATGCCTGAGGGGTGTCAGCGAGACGAGGTCGAGGCACATGAGGCTGGGATGAGGCAGGCTCGACATGTCATGCCACGCGACAAAGTGGAGGCACCGGACTAGGCACATGTGCCAAGGTGTGCCAGGCGATGCCCACTGTCACAGACGTCGATCCAGCCACGGCATGGTGACGCCAGAAAGAGCACCTGGGGTGACCACGAGTGTGAAATGACAATGGAAATGGGGTAGTGGGCAACCCGTGTGGCAGGCAACACTGCACATAGGGAATGTGCGTGCAAGGACATCACACAAGATGATGCCAAGGGGCCGAGGGATGATGGGAAGGGCGGTCTTGTGCTCGACAAGCCCGTTTCGCTACTGCTTCTTTCTCGCTCCCGCCAACGTCAAGGTGCAGGAAAGCCGACATTAAGCGGAGGCATGCGCGGCGCTTGGCCACATCATTTGCGAACCCAAACCCGCCACGCTGAGATCCTCCCTGGGAGGCTGGGACCACGCAAGCGATTCGACGTGACGATCGCAGGGTACTAACCTATGCTGCCAGGGGAGTGGACACGGAGCGGCTGAATGCCGAGCTTGACTCGCTGATGCGGGAAGATGACGCCGGGACAGTTGGCTCCGACGAGCCGGGACTTGGATTGCGAGCGGAGTGCTCGTTGGACCTTCGAGTGGTGTCAGCGATGTGGGTAGTTGGAGGGGGTTGGAGGAGGTTTGTGCAAGAGACGCCTCTTCCCCCGGGCTCGACTGAAACTGGACACTGCGCGAGCAAGTCTGGACCACACCGAGGTCAAGCCAGCCTGGACCACACCCACCTTCAGCTGCTCGTGCGTCGGCACGCCCTCGGCATACGCCACGATCAGCGGGATCTCGGCCTCAATACACTCGATGATCGAGTCGGCAGCGGCCTGGGGCGGCACGAACACGGACGCGATGCGCGGCTTGAGCGCGGCGACGCCCTACAAGAGTCAGCGAGTCGATCGCCAGTGGACGTGCGTACCTCCTTGACGCTGCCGAAGGTCGGGGTGCCGAGGAACTCCTTGCCGCCCTTGTTGGGAGCCACGGCGCCGATGATGTTGGTGCCGTACTCTTTGGCGACGGCGCAGTTGGCTTGGGACTGGGGGTGTTAGCGGGGTCCGGGCTTTGTTCGGGCATGTGCTCGGTGCTCCCATCAAGCCCTCCTAGATAGCCCGCTTCTCTGCCAGCCTCTCGACCCCCTCGTGCCGCCATGTTCATCCCGCCGCACACCGCACTTACGGCCTTGCCCATGCCGAGCACCATGACCGAGTCGCCCTTCTCAACGACCAAGTTGCGCAGCGTCTTCTCATATTGCCCGTCCTGGGAAAAGACGACGGGGGTGCGCGCCGCCGCAGCCGGGGTCGGGGCGGCCTTGGCGGCCGGCCTCCCCGCCTGCGCCTTGTTCGCGAGGCGCACGGCCTCGGCGGCGGCGGTCTTCATGTCGCCAATGTACGTGATGTTGTCCTTGAGGTCTGTGGCGGCGGCGAGCTGGTCCGTCAGTGCTGCCCGGGCCCGGCTCGGACGCACAATCTCACGCGCCTCCTCCTCGCCCGTGCCGCGCAGGCGCGCGACGATTGGCGGGATGGCCTGCCCGTCTGCCTTGCGCTGGCGCAGGTTGGCGACGACGCCCTTTGCGATCAGGTCCTGGGCATCAGCTTGGCCGTACACGCACCCACCATCTTGGTGAGGCCGCCGAACGAGTTGATGAAGAAGACGTCGACGTCGGGGTCGGCGAGGACGACGTTCATGGCGGCCTGGACGTTGGCCTCGGTCGCGCCGCCGCCGCCGTCGAGGAAGTTTGCTGGCTGGGGGTGGGTGTGAGCGGGTGGCCTTGTCGATGCAGGCGTCTGAGCCGGCGCGGTACCCCGCCGCGGCATCCGCGTCAAGCCTCGCCGAAGCCAGACATCCATCCCCATCCGCCCGCACACTCACCTTGCCCCCTTCGGCAACGAGCACGTCCTGCGTCGCGAGCGCGATCCCCGCACCGTAGCCATAGCACCCGATGTTGCCCCCGTCCCGGCTCTTGTGGTAGAAGAGCTTGCCGGCGGCCGCCTGCGCCTCGAGGGGGTGGATCTTGGCCGGGTCAGTGAGGGGCGCGAGGTCGGGTTGGCGGGGGAGGGCGAAGTCGTCTGCGAGGATTTGGACGGACGAGCTGCAAGTCCGCGAGCGAAGCGAGCGGGCGGAGAGACACGGTGGGCATGGGGCATTGCCAAAGCAAGCAGAGTCACGCGTCAGCAGCCACCACACCCCACCACACAACCCACAGGCTCGTGTTCCCAGCATGCAGCACCCCAGTAACGCGGAGCAGGTCGTTATCCCGCCACGCCTCCCACAGCGCGCCGAGCGCCCCGCGCGCAGCGGGCACATCGGCTTGGCCCACGCCAACGTCCGCGAGCCACGCATCCGTGTGCTCCGGGAGCTCGGGGTGCAGGATATCGAGGGCGAGGGTGTTGCCGCCCGCCTCGAGGACCGGCGCGTTGAGCGCGCGGGACGCGGCGAGCTTGAACGCGATGCCGTGCTGCATGTCAGCGCACTCCGACCGGCAGACATACCTGATCGCTTGGGGCGGGGCTCGCGCCGACACCGGGGGGGAGGTAGCGACCGAGCAGGGCGCTGATAGCGCTGGGGGCGACGTGTAGCCTGCGTGCTTGCTGCTGGGCGGAGGCGGCGCGCGCGGCGCGCGCAAGGCTGAGCATGGTCGTGGGTTGTGGAGAGGTGGATAGAGAGAAGCCAACGCCTGCGACGACTGCGACGACACCGACGACACCGACGACACCACCCGGCTGTTATCATGTGGCCCCCCCGGAAAGCCGAACTCCGCCAACCGGTCAGCGTCATGACGCGCATGCGGAGGTCGGCGTCTTGCCTCCTCGGAGGCGCAGGGGCTCCGCTCGCTGCTGCTGCATGCGGATCGTGGCCCTCGCTATCACCGGGTGTGCTCGCACCTGCCTGCTCGTCGCTGCTGATGGCGAGGGCCTGACCAGCCCATCCGCCGGCGTCGGTGTTGACACTCGCGTCTCGCGTCATCAGTCAGCTGCTTGTTCGGGTGGACGTCGCCCGACAAACTCGCGCCACCTTGCCAACATCCAAGCCCACCCCGCATCCGCAACATCCCTATGCATACACGCAGGCACATCCGCACATCCGCATACCCCCAAACCCTACTCCCCCTACATGATAACATCGTCCCAGCCCTCGGCCGACAGGAAGGCAAACGGGTCGTCCGTCCCCACGTTGCTCTCGCCCAGCAGGTTGGCCAGCGCCGCCTCGTCAAACAGGATCGGAAAGTCGACCTGCCCCATCGCCGTGGGGTCAGGCGCAAAGTTGGCCGCCGTCGGGTCCACGGCCGGGTCAGCGCTGACCGGGAACGCCGGGCCGACGACCTGCGGCTGAGGCGCGGCCACACCGGCCGCCTGCAGCTGGTGCTGGTGCAGCAGGTTGAGCGGGGCGTTGGGCGCCGCCATAATCGCTGGTTTTTGGTGGTCAGACCCCGACGCCGGGCTCGAGTTGGACACGGCCGACGGCGTCGTGTCAAACTGCGCCGTCGACGTCGTGCGGTCCGCCGACGTCATGGTTGTGAGCGGCTGCGCGGGCGCAAATGTGTTGTTGGCCGGTTTGTTGGTGATCTGCTTGGCGGCCGGAGCCGGCCCGCCGTTGTTGACCGCGGCGCGCTCGCGCTGGAACAGCGCCTCGAGCTGCGATCGGATGATGGCCACGCCTCGGCGCACGCCCTGCACCTGCGCACTGGCCTGCTCGAGGATCGCGACACCGAGGTGGACACGGCGAAGAGCCTCCTCGCGGGTCTGCGCATCGCCCAGGCGCAGCAGCGTCACGTCCACGCCCGCGGCGATGAACGTCGCGTACGTCTGCAGGTAGACCATGTTGACGTTGCCGAATGTCCGGACCCAGAGAGACACGATCGCGTGGATGTCGATGGCGGCGGTGCGGCAGACCTCGAGCGACGATGCGACGATCTGGCGGTTACGCACCGTCAGGAGCGGGCGGTAGAGCAGGATGCGCGTCGTGTGGTACAGAAGACTGGCGTCAGTTATGGACTTGCGCGCGACTTACTTCAACACCGTGACGTTGGTCGGCGGGCAGAACTCGGGGAAGCTGCCCCGCTCGAGGCGGATGGCCGCGGGCAGGTCCTCGCGCCATCGCAGGAGGCGCTCGTCGGCCTGTCGGACAAACTGCGCCGAGCGCGCCTGGGGCCGGTGCGGCGAGTACATGTTGACGAGGATGTCCTCGAGGATCATGTTGAGCTCGGCGTTGTGGATGATGACGCTGGTGACGTGGGACGAGGTCTTGGGGTAGCGTCTGGCGGTGTCAGCGACCCACATCGGTGTGCAACTCACCTCGCAATGTCGTTGTACCCCCCGCCGTGATAAATCGGCGCCCAGTCCCAGTCCTCGTGCTGCCCCAGGAGGTCGACCTTGGGTATGGACCCGGGGCGGACGAGGAGCGCGGGCTCTCGGCCCATGCCGAGCGACAGCTGCTTGTCCCAGCAGTATGCTAGCTGTCAGCGGCGTTCTCCTACCCCCGCACTCACCACTCCAGTACAGGCGGACTCTGACCTGGCGGACCTCGTGGTCAAAGTGCTCGTCGAGACCCGGGTCGTCGATGGCGAGGTGGATGCCGAGGTCCTGGATCATGCGGATGGCGAGGCCGGTGAAGAGCCATGCCTGGGTCATATCGCCGATGGCGCAGCGGGTGCCGGCGAGGAGGAGGAAGGCCTCTGCGGGTTGTCAGCGGCTGCATCAAGGTCCCTCCAGCCAACTCACGCGCAGTCGCAATCGAGCTCGGCTTGCACAGCTCCTCGGCGATGATCGACATGATGATGGCCATGTACTGTGCGCGGCGCTGGCCGCGGTCCTCCTCGTTGAGATGCGGCGAGAAGCGGACGCCCGAATGATACATGACGAGGAGGAGGAGGTCGGAGAAGTATGGCCCGCCGACTGCCATATCGCCTGTGCGTGTTAGTGGGGGCAGCTGGACGACCGACTCACGCAAGAACAAGTCACGGTTGACATGCGCCGTGTTACTCGCCCAGCAAAAGTAGGCATCCACCAGCGCTTCGCCCTCATCCGGCGTGGCATACTTGTGCCGCATGCGCGTCATGGCGCGGATGTCCTCGTACGTCCAGCTCGCGGCGTCCTTGCCGCGGAGGCTGCCGGTCGACATGGGCGAGTGGTTGGGGATGGCGTTTGTCGCGGCGAGCTGGCGGCCGTCGTCGTGCATCGACGTTTCGCCGTGGTACACTGGCTCTGCCGCGCCGCTGCGCAGCCAGAGACGAGGTGGTTCAATCTCCTCGGGCGCGGGCTCGCCGCCGTCGGCGCTCGTCCCGCCCACGCGGTCCTCGGCGCCGCTGTCCTCGCTGTCCGACACATCCGACAACGGCGGCAGATTGAGGACGGCCTCGATGCGGCGCAGACGGTGCTCGGTCGCCTTGGCGTGGTGCCGCTCGTACCGGACCACCTCGCGGCCGTAGCCGTCATGGTCGTGCTCGCGCTTGAGGGCGCCGTCGCGCACCGTCAGCGCACCCGAAGTGGTACCGCTCCGTCCCGGCTGGGGTGGGGGCAGGCCTGGGCGCGCTGTAGCCGAACCGTCACGCGACGATGACGACGCAAGCGGCTGACGTCGCTGCCGGGCAGAGCTGGTTGGGAACTCGCAAGGAATCTGCGCGATGCGGCACGCCTTGCACGGCGGAGTCTCGGCGTCGGCGCATCGAATCTTGCGAGCGCGGCATGCCTGCGGGGTGTGTGTCAGTGGATGTGTGTGGGCTGGAGGCCCGAGGGCGGCGCCGAGGCCGACGCCATGGGAATGACGTCCGAGGGGCAGCATGCGACTCACGAGACAGGCCTGGGCATAAGGCCGCTTCTTGTAAGGGTAATGCCTCGGCGTCGGCTCGTGGCTCGATGTGCCGCTGGCGCTGCCTGTCGGGGCGGGGTGTGACTGTGGTTGTGGAGGCATGCCGAGTGGATTCCGTTGGTGGTCGAGTGTGGACAAGCAAGTGCAACAGCGAATGCCGAGGGGGAGGGAGTGGTCAGACGCTAGATAAGACAGACGTGGGTGGGGAGTGGCAGGGGTGGGGGTCGGGCCGAGGGCAACGAGGGTGTGAGCGAGGTCGGGACGAGCCGCGGTGGGTGGGGGTGGTGCCGGGTGTGTCCGGGATGAGCGTCGGGTGTGCTGTAGGCTGCTGTGGACGTGGATGGCGCCGTGACTAGGACTTGAATAGGCTCGGAGTCTGCGGTCGACGTGGGTGGGAGGTTGAAGAGTCGGGGGTGAGAGTCGAGAGTGGCCTCGCTCGCTCGCTCGTTGCGTGATGCGATGGGGCACCGACCCAGCCAGCCACGTCGGTGTTCGGCAATTCGGCCATAGCCGGTGGCACTTTGGCGTCATGTGTGGTGTGGGTCTACAACTGCTCAGGCAACACCGCGTCCTACTCTCACTACCTCTTCACGACGACTCTGACGACCACGGCAACGCATAGCGGTGACCCAGAGCAGCCGCTAGGGACCACCGCTTCATAACCCGTCCAACACTCAACCAACCCCATCCCCACCCCGCACCATGGCCACCGCTCTCCGTCTGGCGCGCCGCCCAGCCCTCGCCGCGCCGCGGCTCGCAGCAGGCCGCCTGCAGTCGACGTTCATCATGGACCCGGCGTTCCTCAACGAGTCGCAGCGCGAGGTGCGCGACGCCGTCGCAAAGGTGTGCGAGCCGTTCGACAACGCGTGGTGGCGCGAGCGCGAGGCGACAAAGGCCGACCCCAAAGAGTTCCACAAGGCCTTTGCCGACTCTGGCTTTCTGGGCATTGCGCTGCCCGAGCGTTTCGGCGGCTCGGGGCTCGGGCTGCAAGAGGCCGCCATCATGATGCAGACCATCACCGAGAGCGGGGCGGGGTTCCCCGGCGCGCAGGCGACCCACGGCAACATCTACGCGACGCAGCCCCTCGGCATCTTTGGCACCGACGCCCAGCGCGAGAAGTTTATCCCCAAGATTGTCAGCGGCGAGTGGCGGACGTGCTTTGGCGTGACTGGTGAGTGGTGGTTGTGGTCGTGGGTGGAAGCGCATGGCTCGGCGACGGCGGGTCATGGGCAACGACGTCATGGCGGCGACGTGGGTGCGCAGCGCGTGGCACGGGCGGCGGCACGCGGCACGCACGCCCGTGCTACACGCGGCTGGTGTGGCACGCGCACGCGGTACGGCTTCGTGCGCGTGCATGCAGCCGGGGCAGCATCACCTCTGACCGAGGCGACGCTGCTGCGGCCCCAACGCCGGCTCCGTCTCTGCACGCCGGGGCCCCCGCCGCCCCACCGAGCTCCTCCATCCAGTTACCGAGTCCCCGCTGACGCGCCAGAACCAAACACCGGCCTCAACACCCTCGAGCTCAAGACGACGGCCACGCGCAACGCCGACGGCACATGGACGATCAAGGGCCAAAAGATCTGGATCACGGCCGCGCAGACGGCCAAGGTCATGATGCTGCTGGCCCGCACCACGCCCCTCGAGGAGGTCAAGAAGAAGTCTGAAGGCCTGACCCTCTTCGTCATCCCGCTCGACAAGAGCGAGGGCTCGGGCCTCTCAATGCGCCGGATCAACAAGATGGGCGGCAACGCCGTCGACAGCAACGAGGTCTGGTTTGACAACTACGTCGTGCCGGCCGACAGCGTGGTGGGCGGGGACGCCAACATCGGCAAGGGCTTCAAGATGATCCTGCACGGCATGAACGCCGAGCGCGTGCTCGTCGGCGCCGAGGCCCTGGGGATCGGGTACGTCGCGCTGCAAAAGGCGGCGGACTACGCCGGGGAGCGCGAGGTCTTCGGCCGCAAGATCGGCCAGAACCAGGGCATCGCCCACCCCCTCGCCGACGCCTACCTCCAGCTCTACGCCGCCACCGCGGCCACGTACCACGCCGCGCGGCTCTACGACGCCAGCCAGACGGACAAGAGCATCAGCCAGAACGCGGTCGGCGTCGCGGCCAACGCGGCAAAGTACCTCGCCGCCGAGGCCGGCTTCAACGCCGCCCAGCGCGCCATCCTCGCCCACGGCGGCATGGGCTTTGCAGTCGAGTTTGACGTCGAGCGCTGGCTCAAGGAGAGCTTTGTTCCCCGCATCGCGCCGGTCTCGCGCGAGATGATCCTGAATTATGTGGCGGAGCGCGTGCTCCAGCTGCCAAAGAGCTACTAGGGAGCGAGACAGGCGAGCGCAGCGGGCGAGACAGTGTGAGTGGGTGGGCCGAGCGCGAGTCGAGCGGTTGTAGCACTGCCGGGTGGCCAGGGCCGGGCTGTAGTCGATATGCATTGGGCTGTTAGTCACACGCCGCGCAATGGCTGCACTCCGGCGTCGACTCGCGGCATGCCGCGGACACCGACTTATCAGCAATCATCGCCTCGTCAGCAACTCCGAACACCGCACTAGCCTGCTGCCGTTCCACACCGCCGTCACATGACCATGCTACACAACAATCCAAACCCGATCCTATTCACAATCCCAATCACAACAAACACGCCGACTACTACACCACTTACGCCAGCCTACATCTTGACGCGCAAGAGGTAGCGAAGCTTGACCTGCGACACATCGTACACGATAAACTCGTTGTACATGAGGTACGCGCCGTCGACCTTGGTGTCGCCGGGCTGGACCTTGGACGTGTCGGGCTGCCGCGTCAGTATGGCTCGCTCACACCCACACCACTTACCATCTTGATGCCCTTGAGCGCCGGCGTCGCCTCGCCCGCGTCCTTCCACGCGAGCGGCGCAACGCGGCCCTGGCCAAACGTCGAGTACATGCCGTTCTTCTTGGCGTCGTCGCCGGCCGTGTAGCTCGCATTCGTGAGCTTCTGGATCGGGTCGCCGAGCTCGGCCTCGCACAGCAGAAGCAGCGCGGTACCGCCCGTGATGTACGAGCAGCAGTAGTTGGCCGACTTGGACGACATGTCGGCGAGGTAGATGCCCTTGCCGAACATGTAACCCGAAACGGGCGCCTCGGGCGGCGCGATACGCAGACCCTGCGAGAGGATACCACCAAAGTTGGTCGCTCTCGAGCCGTGCCACAGCAGGCGGCGGTCCGATTTGACACTCGAGAAGATGCTCTCGTCGAAGCGCTTCGTCTCGCCCTGGCGCTCGATGCGGAAGATCTCCTCGACCTTGTAGTTGACATTGTGCGTCGCGCCGCGAGTGTCGACGAGGTACTTGCTGAGGACCTCGAACTCCTTCGACTCGTGCTCGAGCGGCGTCATCTCGTCCATGTTGAGCGCGTTGTAGTGACGGTCGAGCACGTGGATCGTGTCGCGCGGGCGCTCAGCCTTCATGATCGCGGCGGCCTCCTTCATATCGCCGAGCGACTCGAGCAGCTCAATCTCTCTCTTGAGCATGGCGTCCGTGTTGATGACAGGTGGCCGGTTACGCCCAAAAGCGTGCGGGATGAGCGAGTAGAACGAGTTGGACAGGTGCTCGCAGGCCGAGGGGAAGTTGGTGTCGTACTTTGACTGGGCGAGCGTCGGGTCGTCGATCAGCTCGCCGAGGTCCTTGAGCGCCTGGAAACCGCGCGTGATGGTGCTCTTGCTGAGCTTGCCGAGGGGTAACTTGTTGGCGTCGTAGTTGAGCGAGGCCATGGTCGCCTGGAGGTACTGCTGGTTGAAGATGAGCTGCATGAGCTCCTGGACGGGCTGCGACAGCGTGCACTCGGGCGGGACGTATTCCTCCTCCTCCTTGATCTCGACGTCGTCGCCGTCGCCAGCCTCGCCCTCGTCGTCCGAGTCGTCCTCGTAGCTGCGCTCGACAAACGTGTACTTGCCCTTCTTGGCCGGGTCGAGACGGTTGGCCCACGCCAGGCCCGACTTGTCCTTGAACTTCTTCTCAAAGTTGGAGATGGCCGATGCGACGTCGCCGCCGCCAAGCTGGGCATTGGCACCTGGCTCACCGACACGCCCCCAGCGCGTCCACGCCTTGAACTGTCCGCCGGGAAGCTTGAGAACCTTTGCGTCAGATCCCAACCCCTACGGTGACACCTACCTGGATGCGGTAGAACTTGTTGTTGTTGTTGGACGCGTTGGTCTGGTTGAGCGAGGCGTCCCAGATGGTGCCGTCGTCGCCGATGTGGACCGACGCGCCGACGAGCATGCACCCGTCGTCGACGGGCACGACAGTGTCCTTCTTCTTGAGCTTCTGGCCGTGGCCGTTGGCCTCGGGCTTGGCCTCATCCTTGACCTCGTCCTTGACGTCGGCCTTGGTGTCTGCCTTCTTCGCCTTCTTCGGCGCGGGCTTGGCGTCGGGGGACGGGCTCGCCGCGCGCTTCGCGCCAGCGCCGTTGGCCGCGGCCTTGCCCTTGGGCTTGGCCGGGGAAGGCGCGGGCGCGGCGCCCTTGGTGATGAGGTATGGCGCCTCCTCGACCCACTCGTCGTCCTTCTCGCACGCCTCGAGCCAGTCGACGCTCACGATCGGCGTGTTGAAGCCCGCCGCGCGGCGGACAGCCGGCGCGTCGTCGTCGACGGCCGTCTGCGTCGAGATGAGGTGCGTCACCGTCTTGGTCACGTTGTCGGTCGTCGCCATGCCGAGGTCCTTGGCGCGCTTGAGAATGTCGGCAGGCTTGAGGCCGGCAAAGGCGCCGGCGGCAGCGACGCGGGCCTTGCTGAGCGGGGGCTTGCCTGACGCCGCCTTGGCCGCTGGGGGCGGGGACGGCGTCGGCGCGGCTGCAGGCGGCGGCGTTGCGGCCTTGGGTGCTCTGGCCGATCTGCGGGGCGGCATTATGTGTCGGGGGAAGGCGGGGAAGGTGGGCTGGGGCAGCTGGGGCGGGGAGCTGGGGCGTCAGTCAGGTGGGCTCGGGGAGGGACGGACGAGAGAGCTCACTGTGGGTGTGTCTGCAAGGTGCGTCGAGGGAGCTGTTGTGAAGAGGAGAAGAGAGAAGATGAGAGAGAGAAGAGTCTTGGGAGTAGAAGAGATATCTTGACCGGGCGGTGTTGTTGTTGGCTCGCGATGGCCGTCCGTCAGTCCCGTCAACCGGCTGCTGCCTGCCCTTTTGACGCACAGACCGCCATTGACGACACACTCGACGGCTCAACGGGGCGCACGGGGCGCCAAGCCACTCAACCCAGCCCTGAGCAATATTGCCCCGCGTATAGTAACTTTCCCACGGTCGATGCTCACCGTACAAGGCATTTCGGCCGGCTGTGGGCGACGCCACGACTCAGGGCCAGGGCGGCATGTCCCTGAACCTTGTTTCAACGCGACCGCGTCGGTGGGCCGGCTGACTCGACTCGACGTGGCGTGGCGGGGTGGGGAGCGAGGGCGAGGAGCGGATGGCCGAGGCGATGCGCGGAAGGAAGAACGTGGCGGCGGCAGTGTTGGACGCCGCGTCGAGCGATGGCGAGCGGGGCGATGCGATGCGAGCCAGTTGGGCGCGGGGCAGTGTAGACGGGGGCCGAGGCGGTGACTAGGACGGCGTGGGGTCGAGTGATGGCGCGGCTGTGGGGTGGCATGCTTGCTTCCAGGGACAGCCAACGCCGAGAAAAGACATGCTGGGACGCCGGTGCGACCGCCACGCCCCCCACAGCGGTGATGGTGCACGTCAGCCGCCGCCACATCACTCCCCCTCGCCCCTCGCCCAGTCAAATCCACGTGTATAGGAAATGCATAAAGACTAGAGGGCAAAAGTTATTAAAAGGGGAGGGAGAAGGGAGTAAGGTTGGAGCGGCCCTAGAACCACTCGTGGAAGAAGCGCTTGTACACGACCTTCATGACCTGGACGAGCGCGCAGTAGGTCACGGCGACGCCGACGAGGAAGGGGTAGATGAGCCCCTTGGGGTGGACAAACTGGAAGGCCGTGTTGAGTCCAGGGATCCAGGGGAGCACCTGGGCCACGGTGAGCATGGTGACGACGACGGCGGCGAAGATGGCGGACGGGCGCGACTGGACAAAGGGGAGCTTGTCGGTGCGGAGGATGAACACCACGAGCGTCTGGGTCATGGAGCCTTCGAGGAACCAGTGGGTCTGGGCGACGGCGACGCCGGCGTCCGAGTCGCCGCGGTAGCCATAGTAGAACCAGTTGAACGAGAAGGTCGCAATGTCGAAGAAGGACGAGGTCGGGCCAAAGACGAGCATGAAGCGCAGGATGCTGAGCAGCGACCACTGGACCGGCACGGCGAGCATGTCCTCGTCGACATTGTCGAACGGGATGGCAGCCTGCGACAGGTCGTACAGGATGTTCTGGATCAGCAGCTGGATCGGCTGCATCGGCTGGTACGGCAGCCAGAAGGATGCCGCCATGATGGAGAAGACGTTGCCGAACTGAGGGGTTAGAGGTGCACATGGTCGCAGTCAAGGTCGCCATGGGCTGGCTCCTCCGTCTCCAGCGTCGAGCCCCAAACATCTTCCACTACTGCTGCCGGTGATGGCGAAGACCCACAGGTATCTTCCCAACACTATGGCACTTGCCTCACCGAGCACACCGCCTGTCCTTCCTACCCAACTCCCCAGCCTCTCTCCCCCCCACCCCCCACTGCCCCCCGCGCCAAGCAACAAAGGTATCTGCAATCTACTGGGATTGAAGTGGGTTCAAGACCGTAGACTACAGATACGTTTGGGCAAGGCGACGGGGTCAGTCCCGGCACGGTACTCACGTTGGAAGACAGCGTCATCTTGAAGTACTTGATCGTGTTGAGCATCGACTTGCGGCCGAGCAGCACGCCGTCAACGACCGAGTCGAGCGACTTTTCCAGCAGGATAATCTCGGACGCCGACTTGGCCACCTCGGTGCCCGTGTCGACCGAGATGCCGACGTCCGCCGCCTGGAGGGCGAGCGCGTCGTTCACCCCATCGCCCATCATGCCGACTGCCTCACCGCTGGCCTGGAGCAGCTCGACCACCTGGCGTTTCTGGAACGGCGAGAGCTTGGCCAGCACGGTCGCGTTCTTGATAGCAGTGGTGACCTCTTCAGCTGTGAGCTCGCCGACGAGCACGGCGAGCCCCTCGCCGGTGAGGACTGTCTCTGGCTGCGCGGCCTCGGCGTCGGTGAGCAGGCCGACCTGGCAGGCGACCTTGCGCGCAATCTCGGGTGCGTCGCCCGTGAGGATCTTGATGCGGATGCCAAGCGCGCGCAGGTCGACAATCGCCTGCTTGGCGTCCTCCTTGGGCGGGTCGAGGAAGGCGACGAAGCCGACGAGCGTGAGGTCCTGCTCAACCCAGTCCGAGTGTGCGTCCTCGTCGGCGAACCCGCCCATCTGGCCGAGGGAGCGGATGGCGACGGCGACGAGGCGCAGGCCCTGCTCGTTGAGCTCGAGTGCCGTGGCCTTTGCGATGGCGCGGTGCGCCGTGCTCAGCGGCTGGGCTGACGTCGTCTCGAAGAGCGAGCCCGTGTCCGAGGTCGTGAACGACTTGCAGCGGGACAGCACCTCGTCGACGGCGCCCTTGGTGATGACAGTGTGCTGGGCGCGCTTGTCCCTAACCACGACTGAGAGCATGCGGCGGGCCGAGTCAAAGGGGATCTCGTGGACCTTGTCGACGAACAGGTCGTCCATGTCCATCTCGGGGCCGTGCGTGCCGTCGTTGGCGTTGACGACAGCGTGGTCGAGGAGCGAGCGCGCGCCAGTCTGCAGGGTCGAGTTGACGACGGCGAGGTGGAGCGGGCGGATCGAGGCCTTGTTCTGCAGCGTGATGGTCGAGTGGACCTCGACGTTGTCGATGGTGAGTGTGCCCGTCTTGTCGGTACAGAAGGTGGTAATGCCGCCGAGGTTCTGGACGCCGTCGAGGCGCTTGACGAGGACGTTCTTGCGCGCGAGGAGGATGGCGCCGCGCGCAAGGTTGGCGTTGACGACGACGGGGAGCATCTCGGGCGTGAGGCCGACGGCGACGGAGAGCGCGAAGAGCAGCGCGTTCTTCCACCCCGACGACTTGTTGACCGTCCCCTGGATCACGAGCACAATCGGCGCCATGAGGATGGTGACAGCGAGCAGGAGGTACGACACGCGGCGGACGGTGCGCTCGAACGCGTTCGACTTGCGCGGGCCCGCGAGCGCGTCGCCCATCGAGGCAAAGTACGTCCTCGGCCCGGTGGTGACCACGACGGCGACGCCCTGGCCAAAGGCCACCGACGTGCCAGACAGCAGCACGTTGGCGGCCCACATGTCGCCTGTGGCGTCGGTGTCCTTGGCGTCGACGTCATCCTCCGCGTACGGGCTCTTGTCGATGGGCAGCGCTTCGCCGGTGAGCATGCTCTGCGAGACGGACATGCTCGCCGCCTCGAGGAGGATGCAGTCGGCGGGGATGAGGTCGCCCGAGCGCAGCTCGAGGATGTCGCCGGGGACGAGCTCGGCCGAGTCCACCACCGCCTCGGAGGTGAGGCCGAAGTTGGTGCGGCGGACGTGGACCATCGTCTTGACGCCCTGTGCGAGCCGCTTGGCCTTGACAACAGACTTGAGATCCTGCCAGAAACGCAGGGCGGCGGACACCACGACCATGACCATGATGACGGTGAAGGTCGCGTTGTCGCCGGTGGCGATGGCGATGATGGCCAGGCAGACGAGGATGACCGAGAACGGGTTGACGAGGGCCGAGAAGATGAGGTGCGGGATTTTGAGCTTGTTGTCGGGCTTGAGGGCGTTGGGGCCGAACGTCTTGAGCTTGGCGTCGACGGCCGTGGCGCTGAGCCCGGCCCAGTCGCTCTCGAGGGCGAAGAGCACAGCCGCGGGCGGCTGCGTGGCCAGCCCGCCGAGGCGCGCCGAGATGGCGGCCTCGACGCTGTCGGCGAGGCTGCGCGTGTCCTTGCGCCTTAGCGCGCGGCGGAGGCGCGAGAACGTGCCGTAGGTGGCCGGGTTAGGAGTGGCAGCAGCGCGCTCAAAGGTCACGCTCTTGGCCTCCTCCGATGGGGTCGTGGCGGGGCGGGCGGTCGAGGACATTGTGGTAGAAGGCTGCCGAGGCGGACGGGGTGGCCATGTGTTGGATAGGGTAGGCGGTGCTGTGGGCAGGCGTGTGGATCATTGAGGTGTCGGTGGTCGGTTTGGGGAGAGGTTAGGAGGTCAGCAGGCGGCTTATAAGTTGTCAGGTGGGGTGTTCGCAGCGACGACGACGGGGGTGAAGTTTTTCTTTCTCATCTCGTCGTCCGACCACAATCCCCGCGAGGCGTCGCGGCAGACGCG
Source organism: Vanrija albida (assembly GCF_041260175.1). Taxonomy (NCBI): domain Eukaryota; kingdom Fungi; phylum Basidiomycota; class Tremellomycetes; order Trichosporonales; family Trichosporonaceae; genus Vanrija; species Vanrija albida. The sequence goes on from NW_027191423.1 coordinate 3,329,223, forward strand.
CGAGTGATCGCGAGCAAGGCGTGGCACCCGAGGCCGAGGTGGCTAGGCCAAGGCTGCCGAGGCGGTGCGCCTCGGGCTCGGGTGGGCCGCCTGGCGGCCGGGAAACACGCTGCACGCGGCGCGCGGCAGGGCGGCTGCGCGGTTTAGCAACCCCAAACCCGTGATCGCGACGACGACCCGAGAGATCACTCGGACGCTGGGTGGGATCACTCGGCGCAGGTTTTTGGTCCCGCCACTCCAGGCGCCAAGTGAGGCTTTTAGGCGCAGCCACCTTGGCCAGTCAGAGGCCGATGCGGCCGGCCTACGGTGCGGGCTCGCTAGCGAGGCCGATTCGGGATGCATGCGGGCAACGTTGCTGCCTGCGATGCGTGAAAGATTTCTCGAGGCCAGGAATAGCGAGGTTGGAACTCGGGGTGTCGGTGTCAAACAGGCCACGATGCCCATGGGCGTGTAGTTGTCAGACCCGCTCGGCCGATGGTGCGCCAAGATGTTGCGTTGCGTAGCTGCCAGCCAGCGCAGTTCCCAACGTCCTCTTGGCTCTTGGCCATCGACGTCAGCGGCAGCGTCGTCGCAGCGTCGTCGCAGCGCGGCTGTGGGCACACGGCCAACGTCCTGTCACGAGCAGACGGCCACACACACCTGCACAGGCAGCCCCACATGGTCCGCGCGGCAACTCTCCGCCGATATCGGGGCAGGCACATAGCCGAGCCGCTTGTGCCAGCGCCACCCACTGCCCGAAGCCCGTGCCCCGCCCTGCAGACGCCCCGCTATCTCGGTCCGAGCCAGAACGCCGGTCGCATTCATCGTGAACATGTGTAAACGTGTGTGCAGTGTCTATATCTGGCGCGGGCGCGTGGGCGCGACCATCCGTCGGGGTCTGCTCGCGTCGGGGCGGTGCTGGCCAGGCGCCGACCGCAGCAGATCTATCCGTCCATCGTGCGTTGCGTGTGTTGTGCGAATGCCATATTGCTATTGCTCTCATCCACGGGGGCGTGGATCCTGGTCGTGTCGTGGATCATTCCTGGTGTGGCTCACTGGCCCACGAGCTTGCGCGCGACCCACGCCGCGGCGACGAGGCCGAGCAGCGCCGTGCCGACCCCCCCGGCAGCCGCGCCGCTGTGCGCCGACGTCGTGGCCGGCGCGCTGCCCGTCGCCGTCTCGGCGCCCGTGGCAGTGCCGCTCGCGCCAGCGCCGCCGCCGGCGCCGGCGAGCTGCGGCCAGACCGACGGCGTCGTGTACTCGAGGTAATCAAAGTCTGCTGGTCAGTCTGTGCGACGCGGACCCGACCCACCAAAGAACGTCTGCTGCCCCTGCCCGTTGCCGCCCGCGTTGACAATCTTGAGCGCGTGCTGGCCCTGCGGGAGCGGGCCGGCGAAGAACGCGAGCCCGTGCAGCTTCTCACAGCTCTTGGCGTACCCGTTGGCACAGCCTGAGCGCTGGGTGTAAGTCCCGACGGCAGAGTTGTTCAGGTAGACCGTGTACGAGCCGTGGTCGTTGACCTGGTCGCCGTAGACCCAGACGGCCGAGCCTGACGTCAGTGGGTGCACGGCCGACTCTACGCACCAGAGAAGTTGGTCTCGATGCTCGCGCCCTGCGCGCCCGTGTAGGTCGACGTCTGGTTGAAGAAGTTGTCGCCCGTCTGCTGGGTCCATCCGCCGCCGGGCTGGAACGAGAGCGTCTGCGTGTTGCGGTCGTCGACCGTGGTGTTGGTAAAGGTCGCGCTGGGGGAGTGAGTCGGGCGTCACCAAGCGGCTCGACGTGCGCCTCAGCCGACGCCACGCCCGCACGGCCATCGACGGGCGTGCAACCATGACACCGAGCACAGAGCCCAGCGCCCAGCGCCCGCCCCACGCCCACGCCCACGCTACTCACCCATCACCGCCGAGCTTGGTGCCCACGACAAACAGGTCAAGCAGAAGCCCGCCGCCGTTGTTGGTAATCTGCACAGTGTGCGGCGCAAGGGCGAGCGAGTCGTTGCCGTAGAGGAGGGTGCGGCCGGCCGTGTTGTTGGCCGTCGTGAGCACCTGCGAGGCAGAGTCGACCGTGACCGTGTAGTTGGGATTGGCGCCGGTACCGCCGAAGATGTGGAGCGCCGAGCCTGGCGGGTCAGCGTCGCTTCGAATCACTACTCACCAGTAAAGTTGAAGGTCGCCTGCGCGCCGGCAACCGTCGTAAGATGGTACGTGTCTATCGAGGATGTCAGCATCACGCGCGGTGATACCTCGCGCCAACCCACTCTGATGCCACTGGCTGCCCGTCACGTCCTGCGTCGCGTTCCACCACGTCGGGTTGTCCTGCGGGTTGGGCGTCTGCCAGTCGCCGTAGTTGGAGTAGGCGACGAGCGGGTCAAAGTCGTCGACGGTGAGGTTGAAGGCCATTGTGAGTGAGAGGATGAGTACAAAGAGAAAGTCGAACGACGAGATGTCGACGACGCGGCCTTGTTTATGACATCGAAACGTCAGGGAAAGTAACCCACGTGATCCACCCAATACCGCCGGCCAGAGTCGGAGGGTCATCGGGGGCGGGCGAGATGGGCTCATTGCGACTCGTACAGACGATGTGGGCGATTCTGAGGCGCAGTGAGACTGGGAAGGTGGGATGCAGGCGCAGCGACATGCAAGTCCGGGAGGGCGCCGCGTTGGAGGCATTCAGCCCGCCACGCCCGCTGCCGACCTGACCTCACCACAAGGCCAGCTTTCAGTTCCAGCTTGGGTCGACAGGCGCGCCCTCGACCGGCTGCATCTTGGCCGCTCTCTATGCTGTGTGATATTGATTCTCTTTGGGTGGCGAGAGACAATGCCAAACGGCGGAGATGGATGGGCTGAACAGTGCGGTGGGTGGGGGTAGTCATTCGTCGATGACCGTTATGTCGCCGGCCATATGTCGCCGGGCATCACGTCCCCGCGTGCAACAAGTCGCTTGCCCACTCGTGTCCAACGTGTCCAACGCGACGCGCTCGCTTCGCCGAGCGCCGAGATTCACGGCCCCGTGACAGGCCTGGACCGCGCAGATGACCCACGGGCCCCACAGCAGCCGTCCACCTCCCTCCCTCCTGCTGATGGCAACCAGACCTTGTTGCAGCTTGGTTTCGCCGCGATGACAATTCGATTCAACCGATCACACAGGGCCAGCCGCCGATAGTCGCGTCCTCCCGCCCAGCGTGATGGAACTTGCCTCTCGCATCCAGATCGCAGGCTGGATGCAGTGGGGCTCACTCTGGGAGACAGTCTTGGCAGGCTAATTGTGGAGCAGTGTGCGCTAGCCTGCCGCTTGCATGTGGAGATCTGGAGAGACGGGGCGAATGGATCCGACGCGGCCGCACATCCGAGCAATACCGACCCATTCCACCGACTTGCTCCTGCTCCGACGGGTGTGTCGTCGTACAGGCACTGTTGAGAGTGTGCGCGGTGGACGGATTGTTGACATCGGTGGAACATTGGCAATAGTGTGCGGCATGGGAACTGGCAGAGTGGGTGTGAGACGGCTTCGATAGTAGTTTGCGCTCGACGAGAGAGTGCAACAGGGCTGTATTACTCCTTGCAAAACATCTGTTTGCTCTTTGTTGTACACGAATAGTTGAGAGCTATGCAAAAATGGTATTCATTGACTTCCATGAGTTATCACGGGTGAAGTGTCAACCTGTCTGAAACAATGACCATGAAGCTACCTTGCAGAAACGAGAAACCACTGCATCTTGTCCACATACGCTGATTCTACTAGAAAGACAACTGAATCATGGAAGTGAGCCGATAAACCATTCCATTTGTCCATTTTTTCTCTTAAACGGATTGGACATTGTCGCGCTTCCCAAGAGCGGGGAGTGTGGCGGTAGTGTTGGACGTGGCGTGCTCGAGGTGGAGTGCCTTGTCGGCCTTCTCGTCCTCGGCCTGGCGCTCGACCTCGTCCTGCTCCTCGGCGAACGCGTTGCCGTAGCGGCCAATCTTGTACCAGGGGAGCTCGAAGAGCTTGCCCATGTCCTCGAGGGAGCGGCCGGCCGTCTCGGGGACGAAGAACCAGACCCAGGCTCCACCGATGATGGTGATGCACGCAAAGGACCAGAACGTGCCAGCGGGGGTGATACCGCCACGGTTGAGCGGCTCAAGGAGGTTCGGGACGGCGCGGGCGTTTGCGTATTGGTTGAGGAAGTGGAGAGCCATGGCCCAGGAAGTGGCGACAGCACGGATGTTAAGCTGAGGGGAAGGTCAGAATTATTGCTAGACTCTCCAAGGTCGGTGTACTCACAGGGAAGAGCTCGGAAGTGAGGAGATACTGCATCGAGTTCCATCCGAGGGCCCAGCCGAAACCGGAGACGTAGATCATGGCAATGGCGCCCATGGAAACACCCTTCTTGTTGGCCGGAAGGTGGTAGCTCTTGTCGATGCCGAGCTTGGGCTGGGATGTGAGGAAGGCAGCGACGTAAATCATTGAGATGGTCTGGAGCGTAATGCCGAGGAGGAGCGAGCGCTTGCGGCCAATGACGTCGACGAGGAAGAGGGCACAGAGGATGGCGGCAAAGAGCTTGACGAGGCCGAAGACAGCCGTGACGAGGAGCGACGTCTCGCCGCCAGTGACGCCGAGAATCTCAAACAGGTCGACGGCGTAGATGGTGATGGAGCCGGCACCCGACCACTGCGAGAGGAACTGGACCGACGTGGTGAGGTAGAGGCGGAAGAGATTCTGCTTGTTGGACAGGGTCTGCTTGATCATGCCCCAGATGGTCATGTCCTTTGTCGCGGCGACCTCGGTGTCGTGGGCAAACTTGATGGCGCTGATCTCGTTGACAACGTAGGGGTGGTCCTCTGGCAGGCGGCGGATCTTGCTCATGACGCGCGTGGCGTCCTCGATTCTGTCCTTCTTGACGAGGTAGCGGGGCGACTCGTACTGGAACCATGACAGGGTGAAGATGAGGGTCGCGAACATGATGTGCAGCGAGGTCGGGATCATCCAGCGCGCTGCAACGTTCGAGCCGAGGCCGCGCTCGGCACCGTAGTTGGACCAGTAGGCGAGGTTGATGCCAAGGTAGACCATGCCGGTGAAGACGCAGGTGCAGAGGCCGCGGATGGAAGCCGGCGCGATTTCAGCAAGGTAGACGGGGCCGACGACGGGAGTTTGACCAATTCCAAAGCCGGCGATGAAGCGACCAGCGTACACGGCGCCGAGGTTGCCGTTGTTGCCGAGCACAATGGCCATACCGACGATCCACCAGACACAGAGCTGGCGCGTGGCCCAGAGACGACCGATGCGGTCACAGACGAAGAAGGCGCTGGCGTGTCAGGACACCCGCGACAGCAGCTCACGTCCACACTTACAAGAGCGACCCGGCGACCGAGCCCATGAGCACCATGGACGAGACGTTGGCCTTGATGTTGGTCTGCTCAGCCTTGGAGTACGAGTCGTAGTGAATGAGATTCTGGAAGTGTTTGGACTTGAACGCGCCCGAGATGAGACCCTCGTCGATACCACGAGCGGCGCCGAGGAGACCAAAGGACAGGACGGAGAACCAGAGGCGCCAGTTGAACACGCCCTTGGGCTCGCCCAGCTGTCCGAGGCGGAAGACATTGATCGGCTTCTTGACTCCACCGGCCATGTTGAAGTTGAGTGTGAAAGTTAATGTAGAGGTGCTTGCAGAACTTGAACTCCCGCGACCACGCCCTTTATATGCCTCGTCATGCCATGACTTGCTCGCGACTTTCTCACAAGCCTAGGCTCTCCGATAGGCTTCAATCGGCGCCAAGCCCCGCGCGCTCCGGCAGGGCCCCAGGCTTTAGGCTGTCACTGACTCGATATCGAGTCCTCGACCGTCCCCAGATCACTGCGGGGGTCCGAATTTCGGTCCAGCATCGGTCGAGCGGCTTTTGACGTCGTCGACGAGGGTCTAATCTCGCGACTCCACCTCGGATTCGATATGCCATCTGCCAAGAGTATCTCTCGCCCCCAACAACGCTGCTAGGCTCCCATGGTTGGTCGCGAGGGGGCCAGGAGTGGGAGCGCAGCGCGCTGGCGGGGGTTGCGAGTCGCCGTGGCGTGCGAGCTCGAGGGGAGAGGGCTGCGGTAACGGCGGTCGTCGATAGTGCCTCGCCGCCACATGTGGGCGCTAGTCATTGAGCATTCGAAAACAACCACCCCTCCGGCGAGCCCGCCGAGCGCGTCATGGCGTGTCGGCGCGCATCGCGACGCATCACGGCCGACTAGTCCCTACGAACCAGCAAGCGAGACACCCACTGTTCCGGTTGAACGCCGATGTCAAAGTGGCCGGCCGAACCAATCTGGAAGGCGGGGAAGCTCAGCGGGGGAAGCGACCCCGCGAGGCACTAGCCATCAGGCTGGCCTCGATGCCGTTGCCGCGGCAGGCGTGCGGCCCGTTGGCGGGCCGCGGCAAGCTGCCTGCATTCCCCACTCGAGCAGAGTGGGGCAACAAGATGCCATTGGCCCATTTGTGTTGATAGAGCCCCGCGCTATGGCGCCACGGGATCGTGACGTGAGCCGAGCTGGGGTATCGGTGAGCATTCGAAAACAGACCTCGGATTGACTTGGCGCAGGGTCTGGGGTGCCCATGTGGGTTCAGGACTTGGTCATGTGGCCACATGCTGTTCCACTTTTGCCTCGCGACCATCGCGACGCGCGCGTCCTCCGCCTTGTGCCGATTTTGCGCCGAGCTCCGAAACGGAGGTGCCCCGGGGGTGCCTGCTAGCGCGTGTGCCCCGGCGCGAATCACGCTCCGCACCGAGAAACCGCACGGAGTTGGGCGGCTGTATGCGGAGTAGCCATCACGCCGACTCGCGTCGCTGTCGCAAGCGCGCGGTTAGGCTCGCCTGGTGCGTCTGTTTGTCAATCAATCAGCAGCCGAGGTGTCGCGGGAGTGGGTGGCCAAGACAAGTTTGTGAAGTTTGGGGCAACTGGCGAGACGAGGCGTTAGACACAGTCAGACTGGCTGACTGCGGTGGTGCGTTGGGTGAGGAGGTGTAAGCGGGGTGGTGCGGGATGGATAGTCCGCAGTGGGCTTCCGGGTAGGGGGGGAAACGTGCGACTGCTACGAGATTCGAGTAGTCGACCATCGAAGTGGTGGGAAAGAGTTGCGAGGTGATTGAGGACGCGATGGCTCCAACGTCGACAACAAGTGAGATGGTCTGCCTTAAGTACCGACAGCACAATATCCGTCCTGTGGTCGCCGCAATCTATATCGGACAGCTGCTGACGAGTGCGGTGAATGCGAGGGCTCCTGGAATCGACGCAGCCGACGTTTGGGCCAGGCAGTGTCGTCAAAGTCGGCAAAGTCGCTCCTGTCGTGGCTTGGGCCCGATTCCCGCGAACACCGTCCGTGTTCAAGGCCTGCTCGCTCTCTCACACTGAAGCCCATGCATGCGTACGCTTGTAATACAGGTCTATATGCTACACTGATATCTGCTCATTATCGACGATCCAATGCACTTTAGTTTCTCTTCAGGCGGGTGGTTGCAGTTCCCGCTTCCTGTCGGACGCGGTGGTGTGCGACGGCCTCGCGCATCTTGTGCACGAGGTCCGGGAGGCGGTAGGGTTTGATGACCACTGGGACCGTCAGCCTTGGACCTGCGATGCGCGACGAGGCCCCAGCTGCAACTCACCGTCATCCATCCCTGCAGCAAACGCGCGGTCGACCTGTCCCTCCCGCGCGTTGCCCGTGAGGGCAAACACGAGCTGGCTCTGCAACGTGCCCTGCTTCTCGGCGTCGCGGATGTGGTACAGCGCCGTCAATCCGTCCATGACTGGCATCTCGAGGTCCATTAGGACAATGTCGTACGCCGCGCGCTTGGGCTTGTTCTCGAACACGGGCGGCGCGTCGTGGTCTGGGCGGGGGGAGGAGCGGTCAGGGCGAGGGGAGGAACGGAATCGCTCGGGCCGCGACGCGTCAAACAGTGCGACGAGCGCCTCCTTGCCGTTCGAGGCGACGTCGCAGGTGAGGCCGCACTTGATAAGCTGGCGCTTGAGGACGCGCTGGTTGATCTCGTTGTCCTCGACGACGAGGACGTTGAGGGTGGGTCCCCCGTCGGGAGCGGCCAGGATCGCGAGCTCGGGAGACGTGAGCGGCGCGTTGTTGCTCACGAGGCCTGATACAGGACTGGGGATGGGGGCGAAGAGCCCCGGCGATCCCATAGTCTCCCGTTGCAGCGTCGGCGACGTCTCGGACAGCACACTCGGAGCGCCGCCCACACTCCCGGACACGCTGCCGATCCCACTGTCAGAGCCGGGGCTCACGCCCAGATTGATGCCTACCGCGCGCGTCTTGATCGCGAAGCGGAACGTTGTGCCCTGGCCAATCGTCGAGTCTACCTCGATGCCGCCGCCGAGGAGCTCTGTGAGGCCTGGGACGGGTCAGCTGTGCGGGATGGGCCACACTCACTCTTGCAGAGGAAGAGCCCGAGGCCCGTGCCGCCGAAGCGGGTGTGGATGGCGTTGTTCCCTTCTGGGTCGCGTGTTAGCACACTGCCACCGCCGTATCACCTCCCCCAACTCACGATGGAAGCGCTGGAACAGCACTACTTGCTCCCCCGGCGTGATACCCGGACCGGTGTCGCTCACAGACACGTAGAGGTACACCTCGGGCTCGCTGTCTATACCGGTCGGCGGGAGTCGGCCACTGGGAGGCGGGATGCGGTAGTTGCCCTCTTGCGGTGGGTCAAACGACACATTGAAGGTGACAGTCACCCTGCGCTTGGGGGACACAGCCGTGAACCTGATGGCGTTCGAGATGAGGTTGGTGACCACCTGCCCCAGGCGAACTGGGTCGGTGAGGATGGCAGTCACGCCAGTGGCGACGAGCGAGTCGCCAAACTCGACGACCAGATCAATCTTCTTCATGCGTGCTTCGTTGGAGAAAACCGAGACCATCTTCCTGCCGCCCTGCCGGATGTCGACGTGCACGTCGTGGAAGGAGAGCATCTGCTGCTGGATGCTCGCGAGGGAGAGGATGTCACCGGCGATGCGCTCCTGCACCAGACCACATTGGTAGATGCCTGTGGGGTCAGCGATACCCAACCGCCCTACTCACTGTCCAGTGCCTCGACGTCCTCCTCCAGGTCGTCCAGAAGCGACGGCGAGGGGTGGAAACCGCCCTCACCGCAGAACCGAAGCTGCTCGCGCAGTGCGGCCAGGTTCTGTCGCGCAAGCTGCGCGCACTGCAGGATCGCCGAGACCGGCGTCCGAATCTCGTGCGAGATGAGGTCGACGAGGAACTCTTGCTGCTCTCTGCTCTCCTCAGCCTCGATCCTGCGGCGCTCAACATTGAGCAGCTGCTCCTCAAACATTTGCTGTAGCTTGGCGCGCTTCTTCCCCATCTGCATGTGCAGGTGCACGCGGAGGACGAGTTCCTTTGAGCCGACCGGCTTCAGGAGGTAGTCGTCGGCGCCGGCGATGAAGGCCTCGATACGCGACTGGTCGTCGTCGGACACTATAACGAACGGCACGAACCGGGTTGACGGGGTGGTGCGCACCGCAGTGAGCAGGTCGACGGTCGTCTGTCCCGCTCCCTGCAGCCCGTTGTCGCACAGCACGAGGTGTGGTGGGGTCGCCTCGATAACCTGGAGGGCTTCCTCGGTGTTGGAAGCCTCGAGCACGGTGCAAAACGGGCTGAACATTGACCGCAAGAGGTCACGCATGTCGACGGTCGGGTCCACAACGAGCAGGACGTCATCTGGGGCAAACATGAGACCAGGGAGGGACGTGCCGCCACTGCTGCCCGAGCCTTTCGACCCGTCCGACCCGTTCTCATCTTCGTCTTCTCGCACCCAGTCGCCGATTTCTCTTGCGCATTGTCGGGCAAAGGCACCGAACGGTGACCTGATGATGGACTGGTCTGCCCCCACGCTGGGGGACACGTCGAGCGATAGACGAGCTGTGAGCGTCGAGCCGTGCTTGTTGCTCCCGCTCTCGGCCGCGGTCGTGCTCTCCACGACAAGCTCGCCGCCGTGCAGCAACACGATCTCGTTGACGAGTGCCAGTCCAACTCCGGTGACGTTTGCACCGCGGTCCTGCAGCGACGTCTCGGCGCGGTGTGATGGGTCGGTGACCGACTCCACCTCGGACGCCGGGATGCCGTGGCCCGTATCCGACACGCAGATGTTGGCATACAGCGAGTCGAACCACAGTTTGAGCTTGACGGTCCCACTGTGCGTATACTTTAGCGCGTTCATGAGGAGATTGGACACGACCATTTCGAGGAGAACGCGGTCCACATTGACGGTCGGCACAGCGTTGCTGGCATCCACCTCGAACACGAAGTTGATGTACTTGAGCCGCTTGATTGCCGGGCGAAACACATCGGTGATGTCGCTGACGAACGCGTCCAGGGGTGTGGGGATGAAGCTCGTCTCCACCTGGCCCGACTCGAGGCCCATGAAGTTGAGGAGCGAATTGACGAGGCTCTCGAGGCGCTGGACATTGCGCCGGGCCATGGCGAGCTTGGTCGACTGCCCCGACGCCAGTTTGGTGTACGACAGCTCTTCGAGCGGGACCGAGATCAGCGTCAGTGGCGAGCGGAGCTCGTGTGCTGAGCCGCGGAACCAGGTTGCCTTTGCACGTTCGAGCTTTGCCCGTTCCTCGCGCCGCGATACCTCCTCCTCAAACGCCCGAACAGACGCGTGGCCGAGTGTCAGGTGCCCGCGGATGACCTGCACCCACTCCTCGTACTCTGGGTCGAGGGGGCGGTAGAGGTTGAGACCGAGCACCATGACACCGCTGGGCATCTCTTCGGACCCCTCGGAAGATATGGGGACGACAACTGCGAGGTCGGGCAGCTCGGTCCACTGCCGCACAGGGAAGCCCTGAATGAGCGGCTGGATATTGTCGACGACAAGGCACTGGCGGGTGCTGAGTGCCTCCTCGAGCGGCCACGGAACTGTGGGGTTGGCGGGTTGGGCTGCTGGCACGGGGATTGTGGCGGAGGGGAGAATGACCGGGGACCCGGTCCGAGGAGACGGGATATGACTACCCAGGGGAACATGATTCCCCGTTACCGGCCCCGGCACCGGCGACGCCACCGACGCCGCTGAAACATCTGGCGGCGATCGAAGGAGCGATGCGCGGGCCGCAGGTGGGGTTAATACTTTGCCCAGTGCGGCGAGTGCGGTGGGCGACAAGTCACCCTTGGCTTGCGAGGGGGGTACCTGCGTGACGTCCGCTGTGGAGTGCGAGTGGCTCGCCCGCCCGTCACCGCCTTCCCCATACACGTCGCTGAAGGTCGGATGGCCGGATGGCGACGCACGTCGACTCCGTGGTAGCCTGTACCGCAGGAGCTTTGGAGCGACGGGGTGTCCCTCCGGCACGCCGACGGTCGACCGCAGCTGTAGGGTAGCCTCCGCGTATTCGTCTGAGATGTTCTTCTCCTTGGTGATGCTGTAGAGGATGACGAACGGCGCATCGCCGGGGTTGCCCTCGAGTGCAGCAGCCACCTGCTCAAAGAACGCCTCTGTCGTGCGCGCGAGCGAGACCATTTCCACGAGATCCTTTGTCGTGTCGAGCCGCCGTTCTGCCAGGACCTTCTCGGTCGTGTCCAAACTCGGGTTGTAGATGCCAATCACCTCCTTCTTGGCGTGGTGGACGATCGGTATCAAGCTGTAGCTCTGGTAGCGCTCGATGAACCGCCCTCGGTCATTGCGTTGGTGAAGGACGAGGTCGTTTTCGCGATGTACTGGGTCGCCGCCGTAGACGTGCATCATAATCGGTCCCAGGACGCTCCACAGCGGCGCCCACACCTCCTTCATTGGCCGTCCAAAGCTCTTGGGGTGCTCGACCATGACCGAGTACTTTTGATTGCTGCGTAGTTAGTAGGTATCGCAACACCGCACCTACTAAATCATGACAAGGTCCTTTCCGACGTAGACGCAGTCCTGCGTGAAACTAGAGAATGCGATTGACGCTGTCGCGAGGATCTCGACGGGCCAATCGGCCTTGGGCCCCAGAGGAGTCTCCTCCCAGTCGATCTCGTCGATCAACAGGTGGCACTGCTTGGTGAGATGCAATCGCCTGCCGTCGTCATTGTAGACCAGCGAGTTGCGCGTTTGGCGGCGGTATGGCATCAGGAATGACACTGTATCCGGGGCGAGGGTTTCGATAGCCATGGCATTGGGGCCCTGGCGCGAGTATGGTGGTGCGAGGAGGCGGTTGTGGAAACGGGCTCCAGGCTTGTCCTTTTCCTGATCTTCGTCGATGCGTGCCGGCGCGATGGCGGTGAGAACAACACTCGCCCACACACTGTCGGGCTCGACTGGCAGGCGCGACTTGACGACATCAATAGTCATGCCCGTGGCCGACATCTTGAGTGTCAAGACTGTGGCTGGTGATGGCACCTGGAATCCGACAGTCTGGTCCGTCTCGGCCCACTCTTGGAGTCCAGCGACCATGTGCGAGTCCATTAGACTTGCGATCGGCCGCCCGAGGGTTAGCCGATTCATGTGCGCATTCTCCCACAGGATCTTCATGTGCGAGGCCAGCGGGGCAGAGACAGGGGCGACCCTTCGTATTGTTTGCCCGTCTCCCGGATATGGCGACTGCAGCGATTGTGGTGGTCGTGGTGGCGAGGCGCTGCCCCCTCGCGGTGGACTCGCCTGCCCGCTCAACGGCCTGGGCGGCTGCCGCCCCCGACCCTCGTCTATTGTTTCGCCGTCGTGCCGGGCAGGGGCTGCCTTGCCCTTGCCTTGCTCATCGATCCACAGCGCGGACAGCTTGTCGAGCTCTTCTGACCCATCATTGTTCGCCGTTGCCGCCGCTCCCGGGTCGATACCCGCGGCGCGAACTCGTAACACGCACGCTGGGAACGGATATGCCTGATGTGAGCGAGTGTAGGGGTGCATGTCATACCTCTAAGTAGGGGTATGGTGGTTCCGACATGGCCGCCTGTGCGGGCGGGCGGACGCCGCTGGCCGACGAGACGTCTGTCAGATGAATCGTATTGTGTTTTTGGTCGCCCACTGGTGCCCGGCGGTGAGAGTGGGGTAACGAGCCGACGTTGTTGACAGGCACACAAGGTGACTGAGCTGGGTCAAATGCAAGATGAATGTGTATGTCGTCGGACACGACAATGCGTTGATCTTCTGATAGGTATGGAGGTGAGTGAGACCCAGGTGGGCATCAGGCTACCTGCCATCCACCTCCCAGTCTGTCGTGGTCAGCAGGTATTGTGTGGATGTTGTAATTTCCGTACCGCAGCCCACTGGGTGAGCGCAGCAAACTCCAGTGCCGGTGCTCTTCTGCTTCTGCTCCCTCTCCAGCCTGGCTCTACATAGGCCACACTCAGGGCTGTACTGAAGGCACGCGGTATGTACAGAGAGGATTTCAAGAGGGAGGCAGCAGACCAGCGAGGTCTTGTGCTGCTTGGATGCAGGGAAGGAGGGAGGGCCGGCAGCGGCGAAGAAGACTGGCGAGGCGGCTAGCTCCACTTGGTGCTACTTCGCCTCGAGATAGGTCAGGTGCACCCGAATCGCGGAACAACAGCCAGAGACAATGACGGCCAAGAGACGACGCCTCGACCACCATGACGTCAGTCGGCCAAGCCCACCTCCCTCTCCCCCAAACAATTGCTTCACCTTCAAGCTAGCCTAGGATGACGGGGGGATGTATGGCGCGCGCCGCCTCACTCTAGAGATACATTGACTGCTCGCTTCAACAATTTCAGCAAGTTCCAACTCATACCTACAAGGACGCCAAGGCGTATTTGACTGGGGCCCGTCGCTCTTGTGGCGGCACCTCGTGAAGGAGGACGTTCGACACCGACATGGCAGCCACCTCCCTCCCGAGAGCAAACATGGGGGACAAACGATTCGAGCAACAGGGGAGTGGTTGTGCTCATGCTGTGCTGCATCTTGGCTTCCACTTCGATCAGACTGTGGGACACTTCCATCGCACGCCGCGTCTCATGTACGTCCACTGATTAGAACTCTCACCAACTGAAACATTAGCGGGATCAAAAAGGCTTATGTGGCCAAGCGACCAAGATGTGATCATTGACAATGCTTCATGCCAATCCTGCTACCAACCACTATGACAAGAGAAAACACCCACTCCCCTCCCTGCCCACCACGACTCGTGCCAGCCTGCGCATCTTAAACCTTCTCGACGTGCTCGCTGTTGCCCTTGCCCTCGTCGGTGATGGCGAGGTGGGCGGCGGCGACATTCTGGTCGGTGCGCTCGAAGATGTTCATGTCGACCGACTGGAACTTGCGAGCAGGGACACCGGCCTCGAAGCGAGCGTTGATCTCCTGGTACGTAAGGCCACGAGGCTCGGGGAGGCGGAAGAAGATCCAGACGACACAGAGGCAGCACATGCCGGCCCAGTAAAAGGCGGTCTTGCCACCCCAGTTCCAGGCGGAGGGGTTGACCATGTAGGCCATGTAGGAGCCGTTGATAATGCCGATGATGTTGTAGAAGCCACGGCCGAGACTGATCGACTTGATGGCGAGGCGACGAGAAGGAATCTCCGCGACAATCGAGTAGCAGACAGTTCCGACCGTGAACTGGTAGGCCACCGACCAGATGAGGAGCATGACACCGACGGCCCAGGTTGCGCCGTTGGATCCAATGGTCGAGACACCACCAATGATGAGAAGGACGGAAGCCATCCAGACACAGCCGTAGAGGTAGATGGTGCGGCGACCGACGTTGAGACCCATGAGGAACCAGGCGATGAAAGTACCAGCGGTGTTGATAGCGTACTGGCCCATAGTCATGGAGAAAGCGTTCTCGGTGGAGAAGCCGGCCTGGATCAGGAAGTAGGTGCAGTAGCCCATGAACGAAGAACCGCAAAGCTGCTGCACGGCCCAGGCACCGCAGACGATCTCGGTACGGCGGAGGTTGGCACCCTTGAACAGCTCGATGTACGAGGCACCGGCGGTGGCGGCACGCTCCATGGCAATGGTGTGCTCGATCATAGCAAGTGTCGACTGAATGTCCTCCTGGTCGTTACCGGAATACAGACGCTGGAGCGACTTGCGAGCGTCCTCGACCCTGCCCTTGCGAACGAGCCACCAAGGGGACTCGGGGGCGAAGATGGCGGTGATGATAAGGGGAATAGGCCAGAACCACTGGAGAGCGTAGGGGATCTGGTCCTGTCAGCGCATTGCCACTTGTTGCTGTTGAGCCTACTCACACGCCAAGCCCACTCGTCGGTGCGGTTGACCATTCCACGGAGGAGGCCCACACCGATAAGCTGGCCGATACCCCAGCACGAGTTGACCCAGGTGGTGAGGATGTGGCGGAGGGGAAGCGGGGCAACCTCGGCGGCGTAGGTGGTGGTGAGAACCTGGAAGATACCCCAAGCGAAACCGACGAGGAACTGGGCAGCGAGGAGCATGCCAAGCGACTGGCAGAAGAAGAAGAGGAAGATGACACCTGTCATCCAGATCAGGGTCCAGAACATGGTCTTCTTGTAACCGAAGCGCTCAGCGAGGTAACCGTTCGCCTGGGTAGTGTCAGCGATACGCTCATGCTTGTGGCATCGAAGAGTGGTGCGGAGGACTCTGGCGGATTTCGAAATTCTGGGGCTCCCGGGCCGGAAACATCCCGCTGGTGACTGCCAGAGTGCACACGCGGGCACTCGTGGCCAGATCCCACGACTCCCGCCAAGAACTCGCCGCGGCCAAGTCTTGTCGGCGCCCGGCCCGTCCGTGGACCGAACGCCGCTGAAAACGCGGCGTTGTGTCCAAGTGCGCCGCGAGCTCGCCATGCAGAGCACTCACAATGACACCAAAGATGGAGCAGACACCAGCCGCGTTGCCGAGACCAGCCTGCCAGCGGGCAGGAACCTCGTAGGTGAGCTTGCCGTCCTTCATGAACGGCTCGCCGAACTTCCTCGTGAAAGCAGGGTAGGCGTCTGGCGGGTTAGCTGGTGTTCACGCGAGCAGTGCCGCGAGCAGCGTCTGTTACTCACAGAAGTTTCCGAGGAGCACAACGTCGTAGCCCTCCATGATGACAGCGACCGAGATCATCATAGACCAGAAGCACGCCTTGGGGTACTTGCGGAGACCATCCATGAAGGTCATGCTGTGCTCGATGTTGGTGCCCTTCTCGGCCTCGCGGAGGAGGTCCTCGACGCGAGTCTCCTCGGCCGTCTTCTCCTCGAGGTACGGCGTTGCGACCGTCGACATGGTGGCGGATGGGGTGGCGGTGTGTGTGTGTGTCGGTAGTTGTTGCGGGGCCGCAGTGACTAGAGTCGGTGAGAGGGGTTTTGCTGGCTGTGGGGAACCACAACCAAGAAGTCGAGACGCCTTGCTTAAGTATTTCTCTCTCCGGAGCACCTTGGTCACCCCTCAGGGGGCGTGTCGAGGGCCCAAAGTCGGCATCGCGGGGCATCAACTGCAGCGATCCGGTCAGTCGCCGGCCCACGCCACCTGAGTGGTAGCCGCAGTTCTCGCCTCGTTGCAACCGCGGCCAGCTGCTCAGCCCACGGACGCCGGAGGTCGGCTCAGCCCAGTAGAATTGCCGCCATCCGTCAGTGTGACACCGCGCTTGCCGAACGCGAGCCTCCTCCTCCGCCAACACCGTGGCCCTCTGGGACTGAATCCTGCATGTGCAGCCTTGGCGAACGGGAATTTTTGAGCGGTATCGCAAATATCGGTGCCCAGCTGGGTCGGTACAGGGTGCGGCTGAGGCGGCTACGGCCCAGCTGAGCCGACGTCGGACTTGGAGCGGCGGAGCACCTGACCGGCTCTGGAGGCCAGCTGCCTCGAAGCAACGTGCAGAGGGCTTCCGATCGAGGGGCCGACAAGGGCCCCGGGTCGAGATTTGTTCAAGTTGGAGAGGGTTGATTATCCTGGGCATATCCAGGGTGGTGGTAAGGAGTTCGGTCCGTGATCTGGCAGATGAGCAGAGGTGCGCTGACCGAACCTCCGTGTGCCTGACAAGCCAAGCTGCCTTCATCGCCCTGGAACGAACGGGAATTTCTGTGGACTATTGGAAACCAGGCGTGCGAGACCCGCAAGAATCGGGTGGGGGATATCAGGGCGGGCGAGTGCTTGCGGGCCCTGTCCACCACTGACCACGCCATCCTGAGGTGGGGGGCTCCTATGGCGCATACTTGTCCGACGAGCCGGTGCCATTGCTATTCTCGAGGGTGTGCATGCGGTCAGCAGATCCCATGACCTGTCCGGAGCCCGCATGCAAGGCCGACGTCGGTCCGCCGTCGGAGCTGTAAACGGCCCAAACCATCTCCGGTGAGGCCCGTGCCAGCTCCTTGAAGCGCTGTTGAGGCAGTAACCAGCACCAATGACTCGCCGCTCAGTGGCTGCCGTCGCTTCTAGACACACAAATTCCCGTTCAGACGCTTTCCAACAGCTCAAGATTCCCGTTCGCGACCGGTGCCATCGGGACGATGAGCCGTATCTCATCGGAGCGGTGAGCCGTGGTTCTGGTTATCTCAATGTGTTGATGTCGATGGACGTGCGCCACATCCGACAGCGGACCACTCTCCCCCACCCGCACCTTTGCTTTGGCGGACTTGGCACATGACACGCCCCACGGATCCCCACTCTGCACTGTGAACCACCCACTTCCCCCACATCCGGTAGTGCTGCTGCACGGTATGCATGCCGCCTTGTCTACAGTCGCCGGTCGACTGTCGTCCGGATGCCTCGCCGCGGCGCGATCGCCACTTCACATGTTCTTGTGACTACCTGGGTACCGGGGAGTACCGGTCTGCACCGGAGGCGCGCATCCGCTCCCTCGCGCACTGACATGCCTGCGCTGACGAACGGCCGTGCGTACGGTCGTAGTGCCTCGTGAAGCTCGCTTGTCTGCATGCCAGTGTCGGGACGAGTAGACTGTATTCGCAACCGTCGGCAAGGCGATCGGTGGGTGTGCCGACTGGGTGGATCTGTGGCCCCGCAGCGTGGGCAATCGAGAACGGCTGCTGCCCGCCATTTCCACACTCAAGTTGCTTGGTCTCGTCAGCGCCGGCCAAAGCATACGCGGGTTCTGCACGGAGTCCTCGTCTCGCCCGCTCAACAGGCGCGACGGACTCTCCGTCAGCCAACGAACGCAGTGCCAAGGGGGTCGCCACCCTGGGTGAACTTGCTCGCCTCCCCTGAATGGGCAGTCGGGTCCAGGTCCGTGTTCTTATAACCTCGCGTTGTATTGCCCATTCATGTCAAGATTCCCGTTCGTCTGTTGCCCCGCATGACACCGCCAGCCCTTATTCTCGGTCCGACCCTCACCGACCTCGGCGTGAGGGGGAGCGTTTATTGACATTGCTCACCGACGGCCACACGACATGAGCTGTGTCCTGTGTCACATACTTGCCAACCAAAGTCCGTGACGGAGCAGCCGACAACATCCACGACAGCATCCACGACGACGACCGACATGACAGCGATCAAAGGCAACGCCGGCGGCAACGCAGGCAGCAGAAACACCGCGTCGGCCCCGTCGGCCGACCTCGGCGTCCATGTCGTCGGAGACAAGCAGTTTGCGCTCTTAGCCCAAGGTGCCGACTACCGGTTCCATGTCGACGCCGACGGTGAGCTCGTCCACGACTACTTTGGCGCGCCCGCACCCGGGCTCGCTCCGTGGGAGTCGCGAGGCGCCAACGGCTGGGGACACAAGTCGGTCGACGAGCGCCGCGAGTTCCCCGACCACGGCCGCGGCGACTTCAGGCTCCCCGCAGTTCACGTCCGACATGGCACCGGCTCGACAGTGAGCTTCTTTGAGTACGTTGGCTACGACATCGTCCCCGGCAAGCCCAAGCTGCCTGGCCTGCCTGCGACGTTTGGCACGCCGGCCGACGTCACGACGCTGGTGGTGCACCTCGAGGACAAGCGCTCCGGAGTCAAGGCCGACCTCAACTACTCGGTGTTTCCCAAGTACAATGCGATTGCCCGCAGCTTGACCCTCACAAACAACGGCACAAGCGCGGTCGAGATCCAGCGCGCGGCGAGCTTCTCCATCGACTTTGGCTCGGGAGACTGGGACATGGTCTCACTCTCCGGAGAGTGGTGCCGTGAGGCAAAGGAGACGCGCAGGAAGGTGCAGATTGGAACGCAGGGGTATGTGGAGCGCAGACGACGCCGCGAGCAGTTGAGCAGCTCAGCTGACACGCCGCAGTTTCCAGAGCTCCACCGGCTTTTCGTCTCACTACTTCAACCCCTTCGTCGCGCTTCTCCCATCCACGACCACCGAGACCAATGGCCCTGCGTACGGCATCTCGCTCGTATACTCGGGCTCCTTCGGTGTCGATGTCGAACGACATGCGTTCAACCTCGTCCGCGCTTCCATCGGCCTCAACCCGCTCCACCTGTCATGGCCGCTTGCGCCTGGCGAGTCGTTCACGACCCCGGAAGCCGTGGCCGTCTACTCGTCCGACGGCCTCGGAGGCATGAGCCGCAACCTGCACAGCCTGTACCGCAACCACCTGTCTCGCTCGCCATGGACTCTGCGGGAGCGCCCAGTGCTCCTCAACTCGTGGGAGGGAATGTACTTTGATTTCACCGCCGAGATGCTCTACACACGCGCAAAGGACGCGGCCGAGCTCGGCGTGAGCCTCTTCGTCCTTGACGATGGATGGTTCGGCGACAAGCACCCTCGTGTCCACGACAACGCCGGCCTCGGCGACTGGGTCGTCAACAAGAAGCGCTTCCCCCAGGGGCTGGATGCTTTTGTCAAGACGGTCAACGACCTCGAGGTCAAGGGAGGACGTGGCCCGCTCAAGTTTGGCCTCTGGTTCGAGCCCGAGATGGTCAACCCAAGCTCGGAGCTGTACGAGGCCCACCCCGATTGGGTCCTCCACTCGGGCACCCACAAGCGCACCGAGACGCGTCAGCAGCTTGCCCTCGACCTCAGCAAGCGAGAGGTGCAGGACTACATCATCGACGCCGTCGGCAAGATCCTATCATGCGCCAACGTCGAGTACGTTAAATGGGATTGCAACCGCGGTATGCATGAGATGGGGTCGCCGACGACACCCCACGCGTACATGCTCGGCCTCTACCGCATCCTCGACTCTTTGACGACATCGTTCCCAGACATCCTGTGGGAGGGATGCGCCTCCGGCGGCGGCCGATTCGACCCAGGCATCCTGTACTACTGGCCCCAGTCATGGACATCAGACGACACCGATGCCGTCGAGCGCCTCCACATCCAGTTCGGCACGTCGCTGGTTTACCCTCCCTCGTCGATGGGCTGCCACGTCTCGGCCGCGCCCGGCGAGCAGGTCGGACGCACCACCCCGCTCATGTTCCGGGCACATGTTGCGCTCATGGGCGGGTCGTTCGGGTTCGAGCTGGAGACGGAGAAGATGTCGGTCGAGGAGCGCAAGGAGGTGTCAGCCATTGTCGCGTTGGCAGAGAAGGTCAACCCGTACGTCATCCACGGCGACCTCTACAGACTGGCCCTCCCCGAGGAGTCCAACTGGCCCGCTGCGCTCTACGTCAAGCCGGATGGATCGGGCGCCGTGCTCCTCGCATACCAGATCTACGCGCGGGTCCGTATCGACACACCGTTGCTCCGACTCCAGGGCCTCGACCTTGTGGCGACCTACGAGATCGACGGCGTCGAGTACTCGGGCGCCGTCCTCACCCACGTCGGCCTCAAGCTCGACTGGAAGCCCGAGCATCTGCCGGCTGCCGACCACCAGAGCAAAGTGCTCTTCATCAACAGGGTATAGATACAGATTGTGTGATAAGGCGCGTGCGTGATAAGAAGTCGTGCAGATAGATAGATTGCCCTGAAGTTACCGAGATGCGAGCTCCCCCACTCGGGCGCATGGACATGTGAACAGATCAGAAGACCTGCAGATAGCACGGCGAGATGCACCGATGTGAGGCTTGTGCATGGTGTGACCCAGGCATGATGATAGGCAAGGACGCGGGGTGCACTGGTCAAAGTGGTGGCCAAGGCCGGAGCACTGGTGTCCGTGAGCCGATATACCGGCACTCGGCGCCAGGGACCGACATGAACCGTCAACCTCATTCCCGTTCACCTCGGGCCGATATGTAATTGCTCTTGCTGCTACTCTCGCCGACTCCAAGCTCATAAAGCCAAGGGAAGAGCGCTCAGCCCTCCTCCGCACTCCCCCCCACATCATGACACGGCAACATCTCTCGCACACTTCACCGGCATCGCAATGGCTCGAGGCCTTCCCCCTCGGAAACGGGCACCTCGGGGCCATGGTCTTCGGCGGCCCCCTGCACGAGCGCATCGCACTCAACGAGGCAACCCTGTGGTCCGGCAGTCCGAGGAACGAGCGCGAGGCTGCCATCGCTGCCGAGGTCGCGCAGCCTGCCATCGCAGACGCACGCAAGGCGACGCTGGAGCGGAGGTTTGCCGACGCGACGGCGGCGGTGCAGAAACTCCAGGGACGGTACTCGCAGTGCTTCTTGCCCCTCGGTGACCTCGAGCTTGACGTCAAGGCGGAGGGCGACCCCGCGGTAGCCAACTACTCGCGCGCCCTTGACCTCGACCGGGGGCTGCACACCGCGAGCTACACGCTCAACGGGGGCAAGGTGCAGTGGACGACTCTCGCGAGCCATGCGGACAATGTGCTGCTGGTGACAATCCAGTCCGAGGTCGCGCTGGACGTTTCGGTTGGCTTCAAGAGCCAGCTTAAGCCTGTCTCCCTCGCCGAAGCGCAGCGCGCGCGCCGCCTGGTGCACGCCGTCCGTGCCCCGAGCGACTGCCCTCCCCCACATGAGCCTGAGGTCGACGTGTCGTGGTCCGACACCGATGGGGACGCGATGCGGGCGGCTGTCGTTGTCGGATGGGAGCACGACGGTCAGGATGGCGAGGGCCTGTCGGCGATCGGCATCAAGCACCTCACACTCGTCCTTGCCGCCGCTACGACGTTCAGCGGCGCCTCCGAGCTTCCCGGGTCCAACCCAGCCCCTGCCATCGCTGCGGCTTCTGCTCGTGTCGACGCCGCAGTGGCGGCAGGCGCGGCGGCCCTCACCTCGCGCCATGAAGCCGACTATACCGAGCTGTTCTCCCGCGTGACACTCTCACTGCCCCAGCGGGAACTCGACTCTACCCTGTTCGACTATGGCCGATACCTCCTCATCGCTGGCTCGCGCGGCCCCATCCCCATGACGCTGCAGGGGCTGTGGAACCACCACCTCCGCGCGCCATGGTCGTCCAACTACACGACCAATATCAACCTCCAGATGAACTACTGGGGGGCACACGCCGCCGCGCTGCCCGAGACGGCCGACACGCTGTTCGACTTCATAGACGACCTCGCGGCGGCAGGATCCGAGACGGCCCGGAGGCTGTACGGCGCGAACGGCTGGGTAGCACACCACAATGCCGACATCTGGGCCTACACCTCGCCCGTGGGCCTCGGACGAGCGTCCCCCCAGTGGGCCTTCTGGCCGTTTGCCGGCGCATGGCTGTGCTTTGCGCTGGTCGAGCACGTCCGGCATGGCGCCAGCACAGAGTTTGTCAAGACCCGCGCGCTGCCCGCCATCCGAGGTGCGATGGCGTTCCTGCTTGACTGGGCAGTGGTCATCGACGGTGTGGCCACCACGGCCCCGTCCACGTCCCCAGAGAACACCTTCATCCCCGACGGGTCGGAGCGGTCGTTCGCTGTCGGGCGCTCGTCCACCTGCGACCTCGCTCTTACGCTCGAGCTCGGCCAGGCGTTGTTGGACCTCACTGCAGCTGCCGGGCTGCCCGATGACGAGATCACAACGGCGACGCGCAAGCTCCTTTCCACAATTCCACGGGTCACGGCTGGTCGCGACGGCCTTATCCCGGAGTGGGCCGACGACGACCCGCAGGCCGAGCCGCTGCATAGGCACATCTCCCACCTCGTCGGCCTCTACCCCGGCACGACGCTGCACGAGCCGGACCAGCTCAAAGCGGCATCCGCAAGCCTCGACGACCGAGGGGATGACTCGACGGGTTGGTCCTTGGTGTGGAAGCTCGCTGCGCGCGCAAGGCTGCGAGACAGTGCGGCTGTCGACCGCCTCCTCGAGCTCATCTTCCGCGACGCCGACATGGAGGAGCGCGACGACGGCTTTGAGCAGCGCGGCGGGCTGTACCCGAATCTGTTCTCGGCGCACCCACCCTTCCAGATCGACGGCAACCTCGGGTACGTTGCTGGCGTCGCCGAGGTGCTACTCCAGAGCCACGATGACGGCCACATCGTTCTCGTACCCGCGCTGCCGAAAGCCTGGCCGGCTGGAAGCGTTAAGGGGCTGGTCGCACGCCCAGGCGTCGCCGTCGACATGGCCTGGGAGGGAGGGCAGCTTGTGGACGCCACGCTGTCGCCGCAGTCGGAGGCGGCGCGCCGCCAGGTGACTGTGCACTACGGCGGCAAGAGCACGAGCGTGGACCTCGGCGCTGGGGCGATCACAGTTCGCGCCTCCGACTTTGCATGAGCCACAGCGCCCGCCACGATGGTCGCTACATTGGCGTGTAAGATAGCAATGACATAGAGCATGGGCCCTCCAGTATGATACAGATGTGGGGAGCATGGCAGGCTGCGATTATAAGTGCAGTAAGGAACACGGAGGCCCAGCTGCTCAGGCCTTTTCGTGACTGTTCTCGTCCGACTCCTCGGCCGGGTGCGAGTCGAGAGGGAACTCGACCATCTCTGCGGGGCCAAAGTAGTGTCGGCGCGCATAGAGGAGGAACCAGACGCCTCCGAGGAGCATGACGCCGATGGTAATAGGGCCGGCATAGTTCATCGTGTCCTTGGTGACAGGATACACGGCTGGAATCGACAGGATGACGCACTCGAACACGATGTAGACGACTGCTATCCAGTTGATGGCCTTGCTGAGCCAGCCGTCGCCCATGTAGAATGGTCCGGGCTTGAAGTCGACACCCTCGTAGCCCGCGAAGATCATGCGGAAGAAGATGGGGAGGCCATACGACAGGTCGAGGGCGACCGTAGCGAGCGAGAAGACTGCCTCGGCGGCGATGGGACTAGCAAAGTCGAGACAGCCAAGAGCGACCGAGAGGATGACGACACACCACACGGCGTTGATCGGAGTCTTGGTGTAGGGGTTGATCTGGCCGAGGAGCTTGCCATCGGGCAGTCCATTGTCGCGGCTGAAAGCGAAGAGCGCGCGTGCATTGGCTAACGTCAGGACTGTTCTGGGGTGGATGCACGAACCCTGGAGACCCGTTTGAAGGGTGAAGAACGAGATGAGGATGGTGAACGACCACACGACGAGCGCACCGGTGCGGCCGAGGCGGAGGATGAGGATGGCGAGGTACGCGTTGCCTGTCGAGCCTGGGAGGTCGGCGAGCGGACCAGACACGAGAACCATGACGATGCTGCGGGGTGTCAGGGGACGTTTCCAGCTGGTCGACGTACTTGAGAACCCAACCGAGAATCCCAGTGCTAATGACCGCGAGGAAGATGGCGACCGGAGCGGCGACAGCAGCCCTCTTGACTTCTTCTGTGATGTGCGCAGTTGCGTCGTATCTGGGGGAGATCAGACATGACCTCAAAGCCAACCATACCCAGTCATGGTCCATTGCACCGACAGCAACCCGAGGAGGAAAGACAGTCCGCTGTTGGACCAGCCGCTCTGGTTCTCAAGGTAGGTGAAGCTGTAGTTCGCCGAGTGGATCTCGTGGCGGGGAGTCTTGGCGAGGACCGCAATGACCGTGCAGAGCAGCACACCGATGTTGACTGGTGGTCAGCTAAAGTCGCGGCCCTACTGCAAGCTTACTGAAGGCAAAGTACTGGGTTACAAAGGCCAGCTGCTTCGTGCGCAGCGAGTTGAATAGCCCGTGGATGAGGAGCAAGCCGACGAACAGGCCGACGACCTGTCCAGCGCTCGGCTCGTACCCAGCCTCACCACGGGACGCGCCGTATGCTGCCCAGATCATCTGTGCGAGGCCGAACTCGGTGGACGCCGCGCCTGCAATGTTGCCCAGGACGTTCATCCAGCCGATGATGTAGCCGACCCAGATTCGGTGCCGGGGAGGGACGAGACGCGCCGATGCAGTGTAGCTGCACGCGTAAGTCAGGGCTGCTGTCGCGAAACCAGCGCAGACGCCGACGACTCACAGTGCCCCGGAGGTAGGGTAGGCCGAGACGAGCTCGGCAATGGCTGTCCCGATGAAGCACGAGAAGATGGCACCGATCAGCCAGCACCAGATGACGCTCGCCGGGCCTCCCGTGAGCATGGGGGTAGAGAAAGTCACTGCGATGGACGACGACACGCCCATGATCGAGAAGGCGAACGAGAACGTCGCGATGTTGCCAAACTCGCGCAGGAACTCTTGCTGCATACGCGTCAGCTGCTGCAAGGCGAGTATCAGGCCGCGAGGCAGACCAATATGCGATACAGCCTGGCGTCGAGCGCAGCGCCCCAGCCGTCCTCATCGCAGCCTTGACTGGGATTAGAGCCCCAGCTCGGCGCACCACCGGCCGCAACGCACCTTGTACCCCTGCTTCTCCAGCTCCATGCGGTCCTCATAGTCGGACGACGCTTCCGAAGTCGGTGCGGCGACCACCTTGTCGCCTTGCTTGGCGGTCGAGAGGCGTCTGTTGATCGCTTGGAACGACATGGCGGAGGGAGGGGAGTAGTGTTGGCGAGATCAAGAGGTGGTGGGACAAGTGGAGCAGAGGGCCAGTCTTGAAGTCCTCGGCGCGGCGATGTGTGAAGGGGGTGAGGGGGCGAAACCTCTTTTAATGGACCCAATGGCCAAGCTGTGGGGTAAGTAGAGGAGTTTGGTGCCCAGAAGAAGAGACACTGGGTCACCAGGCGCCTTCTTGCATGGCACGCATCGGTAGTTGCGTCTGATGTCTCTCATGGAAAAGTGCGATAAAAATAACTTCAGAGCAGACGTCACGGCTTGCTCGTCAGGACGCGGCGTCGAGGTCAGGTCACTGCGCTGGCTCAGGTTTCAGACTCGGGTCAGGTCGCGCCAGCTGTACCGGCTAACCCTCTGCATGTTGCCGGGGGGAGTGAAGCCTCACAAGTAAGCAGACTAGAGATGGCAAAGTGCGAAAGGTTGTGAAGTCGGCGTGATGGAGACGGAAATGGGCTGTGTTGACTTTATGGACGAGGTCACATGACTTGCACGTAACCATTGCTCAGGGAGGAGGAATGGCCTTCGGCAACCACCGAACCGGCGAGGGTTGTCGCCGCGAGCTCGAAGCAGAAGCACACGACAGGCGGCCGCAGGCTGAACATGCAGAGTTGGTGCATGAGACTGGGACCCGGTGCCTAATGGCTGAGGAGACCGCCTGCAGTGCGATTCCCGCCGGCCATCCTGGTGATCTGTTCGACGATCGCGACTGCCCCCGAGTCTCACGGGACGCGAGTCTGGGCATCTGGGAGCGGCGTTGTCACCACAGTAGCGCACGCAGTACCGTGCTGTGTTCCAGGAGGTAGGCGACGAGCATGGGCCTGGGACGTGCGATCTGGGAGGATGGGGGTGAGGGCCAGATCGAGATCACCACTCCTAGCAGCCTCAGACGAGACCGCTCCTGGTAGATTGTGCGGGCGTCATATCACGCCGGTCAACCCGGCCCATTAAACTGAGGGTCTACATATGATCGGAGAGGGATTTTGAGGCCCAGACCGCTTATCAGTAGTGCTTGGAGCCTTCCGAGGTGATGGATTAGCCATAACTATGACGTGAATACCACGAAGAGTTGGGTGGGGCTTTCTTCACACTCATTATTGATCGTCATCTCACTTCCTACATTCTCGATGCAGGCTTTTCGAAGAAACGGGTAGTAGTAGGCTCTCTTGTTGATATCCAGTGACCAAGTCCAACGAAGACGACCATCAAGGCCGTCGACGGCTGATCATAGGCCCGGTCGCCGCCACAAACAGGCGATTCCGCACTCTTAACACCAACAGTGAGCCCAACTCGCGCTAAAGCCGTCAACATCTCTCCCAGCGATTCTCATAGCCCCCATACATCATAATGAGGGTCTTTGAGATCTGAGGATCTCTCCACCATAGCGAAATGTGGACAGTCAACATTGTCGTACCTCCACCAAGAGCCACCCAACACCAGATCACCAGAAGCCAGATCTAGCCAGAAGAATTGGGTGAAGGTGCCGCGTGAGAGTCGCGTGGCATCACCACGTGCTTTCGATCTTTGTGCGATTGCGTGCGATCTTCTTTGCCAAGAAGTTCGGCCCGACTGCCCCCCGACATTCAAGAGTTTCTGCCCCAGGGTTTGCATTACATATGGACAGGGCCTGCAGATCTGGTCTGGAGCGTGGGCCCAACGCGGGCCCGTCTTACGGCCGACCAGAACCGAGGTACAGCGTTGGAAAACAGCTCGCTGTTGCTCCTGGAATCTCGGAGTTCGCAGGAGAGTCTTGGCAGGTGGCCAGCCGACGGATGCGCGCCGACGGATGCGCGTCGACGGATGCGCGTCGATCACTCGTCGTCGTCCTCGTCCCCTCCGTCGGCCAAGCTGAGCGCGGCGAAGAAGCTCGCGTTGTTTGCTTTGACAAATTCGTCGGCGCCCGGGTCCTCGTCATCGTCGTCGTCCTCCGCCTCCTCGGCTTCAGGCTCCGACTCATGCGAATGGACCTCGGCGCCATCCTCCTCATCTGTCTCCTCGTCGCTTTCGCTAGCGGTCGCGTCGCCGCGCCACTCGCCGAGGCAGATTCCCTCCCCGTCACGGGCTGGGGCGGCGCCAGGTGGCCAGAAGCCCCAGCGCACGCGGCCATCAGCGAGCGCACGCATCATGCCGTCGGCTGCGCGGTTCGAGTCTGGGCGGGCTGATCGAGCAGTCACTGTCGCGTCAGCCGCTGCCCACGTCGCGTACACTCACCGAATCCGCGGTCCAGCGCACGCCGGTCCATGATCTCTCCGGCGGTCCAGCGCGGGCCCTTGGGCTCTGCAACAGGGGCCACCATGCCCTTGCGCCAGGTGCGCTTCGCTGCCATCGGGTCGACCTCTGGCTCCGGTGGGGGAAGGCGGAATACGCGCTCGAGGGGGAGAAAGCGGGCCGCAAAGGAGATGCAGGCGGGGAGTGAGGGGATCTGTGCGATGGACAGGACTGCAGGGTTAGCGGAGCACGGTATGGGTATGGGCAAGGCTCACTGCCTGACATCGCCTGGAGCTCCATCGGCACGAGGCTGGGGCACACAAGACCCGGGCAGTCGACGATGCGCACCTCACGGCGGGCGCCCCACAGCATGGTCTGCCAGTGCTTGGTCTTGCCTGGTGTCCTGCTGGCGCGGACGCGAGTTGTGCCGAGCAGAGCGTTTAACAGCGACGACTTGCCGACGTTTGGCTGGCCGACAAGGCCGATGGTGAGGGGCTCCGTGATGGCCGCACCGTCGTCAGCCTCGGTGGCCTCTGGCTCGTCTTGCTTCGACTCGACGTGTACTTCTGCGTCTCCCTCGAGCTCGGACCAGTGCACCGTCTCACGGACCTCGGGGCGCCAGGCAGCCAGCTTCTCGGGGTTGGAGGAGGTGGTCACGGGGGCTCGGAGGAGCCGCTCGTGCGCCGTCTTGAGTGCTTGGATGAGGGCGGCACGTGATGCCGCCGGGATAAGGGGCTTGTGACGTCCGTCGCCGTACAGCAGCTCGGTGTCGTAGCTGCTGACTGAGACGACCTGGACCGGATCCTCGTCTGGTGTTGTGCTGCCGGCCGACCACCATCCGGTGAGCCACTCCCTCCAGCCTTCCAGTGCCGCATGGTCGACAAGGTCGGCCTTGGTGAGCACGAGGATGATCTCCCGCCTGGGTCTGTGCGAGCGGAGGTACGAGCGCAGGCTAGGCGGGCAATGGACTGGCGGGCAGCGGGCATCGACCAGGAGTAGGACAATGGATGATGCTTCCACTACGCGCCAGCTGTTCCGGTCAGACACTGCTCCATCGATGGCACTCACAGTTGGCGCCAGACCTCGAGGTTGGTCTCGAATCGGCTCGGGCTCCGTATTGTGCTACCGGCGCCGCCCTCGGCCTCACCGTCGTCCCCGTTGACCCACGAGTCGACGGTCGCACGGGCATCAGAGAGCCACTTGCGGAACACCCCTTCCTCGTTTTCCTCTACCTCGCGCTTGCTCTGGCCGAAGCGGAAGCTAGGGCGGGCGGGCACAGAGAGGTTGCGGGCGGCGGGGTTGTCGACAAGACTGAGGGGAAACACGGCTGCCGAGTCGGGGAGTGGGCGCTGGAGCTCGTCGGACCATGCGGCATTGCGCGTGCGCTCGGCATAGTCGGCCGGCACGGCCAAAAAGGTGCTGTGGAGCTCGAGCACGTCCTGAGCCTCGCTGCGAGCGGTGGTCGTCTTGTCGATCTTGGTCCGTCCGTTGCTCTTTGGAAGCTCGGCCTCTTCTGGCTCCAGGTCACCTCGCTTCATCGCCCTCTTCGTCTTGAGGTACTCTTTCTTTTGCTTCGCCGAGAAGGCGACATGCCTTGGGCGTGCGGGGGAGGGCATGGCTGGGGGGTGGGGTTGCTTGTGTGTGTGTGTGTGCTGGTGCTTGTCTGTCTAGTAGTCTAGTGGTCTATGTGTTGTCTATGATGCTGATGTCGATGAGGATGATGCTCTCGTCGTGTCCCCTCTGATGCTTAAGAGGTCATTGTCGTTGCAGCATGAGCGTCGCATCGCACCACCACACGCACTCGCATATCGTCTCGACAACAGCCCGGCTCGGATCCGAACGACGTCATGGCAGCGACGGATCCGAAGGCATTAGCTTTGGTTTCTAATAGGCAATTATAGGTTTCTCGAAATTGATTAGGATTGACTTGGTCGATTTGTTTTCGTCTAGTGGTGCGTTCAGCAGTACGCATTTCTCCACGGAGCGAGGACGCTGACTTGGTGACGACTTCGACTCGCCGCGGGCTTGGCGCCCAAGGCCTGAGCCCAACTTCACACTCACGAGCTTGTTCGAGCTGGCCCGTAGCAACGGAGCTTGCCGCCATCACTGATTACCTCCATTTCCCCTCGTGTGCGTGCTGCATGGGCCCCCGATTCAGCCAGCAGCAAGGTTGCGGCAGCTGAGAGCAGCCAACGGGCGGGCCGAATCAACGATATCTCGGCTGATGGACGTGTTCCGAGACACGGCTGCCCGACTTCTCGGGGCTGGCTGTCGTGGGCGATATGTCTCTGCACCAGCTATATAGCTGTAAGTCATGCCATATCGCATCGTAGATCGTCGTCGGTACCATCCTGCCTGACAAACAGTCGGCGCACGTGGCTAAAAGCGAGCACGCCGACCACGGCCATGTCGGTCCGACATCCTCGTCCGCATGGTAGAAGCGCCTTGGCAAGGGAGGGAGAGCGGCCGCCGACCCCTTACCCCGCCCTCGGCCCGATCAACACCGACCCCTCCTCTCGTGTTGCCCATAAACATGCAAAATTCCCGTTCGACCCCTCTTCTAGGCCTCAGGATTCCCGTTCAATCACCAATTTCTACTGAGATGCAGCAGGCTGGCCATGCGGGCAGGGACAGGAGCAGCCCCGCGCCGCAGGTGACCGGCAACGCTACCGGCTAGTGGAGGAGGGGTGGCCGGGGTCGATGGGGGCTCCTGATTCTCATCACGAGCATGACTGCTGCGCCGACCGCCGCTCGACTTTGCGGACTGCCTCCAGCCAGAAGGTCCAGCACCGTTGCGTTCTCCCACGCTCCGAAGAACCACCTCTGACGGCCCCGCACCCTGCCCCGCCTCACCATGTCCGATCACCCCAGCGCCGGCCAAGACGAGGGCGGCATCCCACCCCGTAGGTCTTGTTGTGATCTCGGCGTGTGTCTCCGAGAGAGACCTGCCGATGTCCGGTGCCCGCTGACTATGTCTCTCCTCGCCACCGCCCACCGCCGCTATGCTACCCAGGTGCCTGCGTGAGTCACCCATCGTCGTCGCCATACACGTGCTAACCTATGTCCCCAGGATGCCTGTCGAAAGGTCTGTTGGCTCAAACCCCGCCGCCGTGAGCTCTGCTGACTGTGCGGCAGATGAAGATCCGCTGTGAAGGCAAGGAGGACCCTCCATGCCGGAGGTGAGTTGGTGACCTGAGGTCAACGTACCAGCACTGACGCGACAAGGTGTCGGAACTTTCGCCTGGAGTGTACATTCACGCAGAGCAAGGGGCGGTCCGACGACGACGAGAATGAGCAGGCTCGCAGGTGAGCAAGAGCACTACCCTTCCTAGAACGTGGACTGACCCGCTCCGCAAGACGCATTGCGTCGCTTGAAGGAGAGGTCACGGGCATCAGCCATACTGTCACGGGCATCAACCAAAAGCTCGAAGACCTGGGTGCGCTGCTGCAGCGGTTGGCTGGTGGGCCAGGCGGAGGCCTCCCACGGCTACACCAGCACAGCAGTCCCGCAGCAATGGTGCACCACGGCGGACACCTGGGGTATGGCGGGCACATGGACGACGTGTCGCCTGCTCATACCCATTCGACGACCCACCCCACTCCTCCTACGGCTCGAGACCGTGAGTGAAGCGTGTACGAGCTTATCCTGACAGCCCAGTCGCCATCGACGCCATCACAG
Organism: Vanrija albida; assembly: GCF_041260175.1. Taxonomy (NCBI): domain Eukaryota; kingdom Fungi; phylum Basidiomycota; class Tremellomycetes; order Trichosporonales; family Trichosporonaceae; genus Vanrija; species Vanrija albida. The sequence continues at coordinate 3,360,613 of NW_027191423.1, forward strand.
GTCCTATGTCTGCTTCGCCGTCACACCATCCCTCGTCGTCAGCCTCACATCACCACACGCTCGTCGGCCGCTCTCCCACGACCATGAACCCGCCATGGACGGGCAGTATGGCGCCAGAGCCTATGGCTCGAGCCATGGCGGGCCGGGTTCACGGTGGCGAGTGGCCTGCCGCGCCGCAACCACCCTCTGCACCAGGGACCGAAAGCCTACCATCCCTGGTCCGCGACGATACCATCTCGGATGAAGACGACCACGACCCACTCGAAAGCTCCATGCAGGAGCCGTTCCGCGAGTTCACGCGCAAGGAGGAAGAGGCCAGGCTGCGTGCCGAGGGCCATGACCCCACTGTGAGGCGAATGAGCCACTCACACAACGCCGACGGCGGCCTCGGGCGAGGTGCGAAGCGCAAACGCATCGACGACGAGGACGACGCCGACTGGGGCACTTCACCGATCGTGGAGAAGGGCGATCCGAGAGCCAATGCGCAGGACCCAGTAACCGCCGGGTTCTGTACTGAGGACGAAGGCAAGGAGTTGTTCCAAGCGTGAGTTGTGGGTCGATGTGCTGGAGCTGACGCGTAGGTTCTTCAAACACGCACATCCGTTTATGCCCGTGCTCAACCCGCGTGAGGACACCTGGGAGAAGTGAGTCGACTGTGTGGAGTCTTGCTGATGGCCAAGCCTGAGGCAACGGTCCCCGTTCATTGTCACCGTCATCCTATCGATCGCGCTGCGCGCCCGCGATGGCGGTGGAGCTCCCTCGGAGCTCACCAAGAAGTGTCGTGATTCAGCCGAGGACATGGCAAAGCAAACCCTCTTCTCTCCTATCGCTACACTGGAGACGGTTCAAGCGTTGAGTGAGTTGGACATGCTACCGGTGCTGATGGCTCCAGCCCTGATCACGTCCTGGGGAGAGCATGCCTGGAGGACACTCTGTCATGCCATGGCACTTGCTGTCGACATGCGACTGTACCGCTGCCTGCCCTACCTGTACAAGATCCGCACGCAGTCTAAGAAGCCCGACGCACATCTGGAACGGCAGATGCCGCTCATCGCAGGCGCGAGGGTCTGGCTGGCGGTGAGTGGAAGCGACTAGAGTCCCGCTGATGGCCCAGCTTGTCAAGCAGTCCTACGAGATGTCGTTCAACCACGCGCAGCCCATCCAGTTTTCGGGATCGCTTCAAGACCGCATCCCGTACGCCCGTGAACTCCTCCAACACCCCCTGTCGACCGTGTACGACAGCCGCTTCCTCGTTTCGATCGAGCTATGCGCCGCCCGCGAGGACGCTTTCCGCCCGTGGACGACAACCGGCACGCAAGACCTCTCGAGCGTCGACGACGTCCTCCGCAAGATCAACAAGGGCATAGACACATGCTATGAGTACTGGCTCAACTACTACCACCGCGTTGGCGTGCCATCGGACCACTTCCTCGTCAAGGAGCTGGGCAGCCAAAAGGCCTATGGTATCATGTTCGCCAACGCCGCGGCATGGTATGGTGTGCACTCGAAGAACGACGCCGTGTTGTTGTCTGCAGAGCGCAGGCAATGGGTCCAGTCGGCCCTTCGTGCTGCCGCCTTCCTGACGTCGTCGATCGGCAGCGGGAGACAAGAGAAGGACTCGGAATTTGGCAACCACAACTTCCACGTCGCCATCGTCGCCACTGCACGATACCTCATCCGCATGTGCGAGCTCATCCCTGACGCGGCGGATCTCAACCAAGTCAGCCTGGACATTGACCGGCTGCTCCTGAAGCTGCCGTTCTGTGAGTTGACGCCTTGGTGCTCGAGCTGACGCATCAGACCCTGTGGTCCCATTCGCAGAGAGCCTCAGGCGCACGCTGGCAAAGGCGCGCGAACAGGGCGTGCTCCCGTACACGTCCATATCGGAGCAGGCGGACGCCGCAGTTCGCTCCCTCAGCCAGCGCGAACCTGGACAGCCATCTCCTGCGTCAGTGGCGAGCCTCGACATCTCGTCCCTTCTTCCACCTGGATTCAACGCCTTCCCATGGAACGACCCCGCCGTCGCAGGTCGAACACCGGCCAGTGTACTTCCGTCCCAGTCACCAGCCAACCAGTATGGCGCTGAGCTGCTGTCTGCCGGGGTCACGTGGCCGGATGATATCTCGCTGTCAAACTGGCTACTGCCGGATGGTGAGTTTCGGGACGGAGGCAGGGCTGACCGATCCAGATGTGAATGGCGCGGGGCTGCAACCCAATGGGCATGACCCCGAGGTTGTCGAGTGGTTGTCGGCGGTGGCGGGCCCCACGGGCTGAGAGGGCACGGGGTTCACGGATAATGTTGTACAAGTGTTGTAGTCGATGGCAGTTGTCCACAGTGGTATCCGGCTTGTTGACGTGGAGAACCGAAGCACTCAAGAGTGCTATCAGGCAGGGGGACATCCGTTCAACTGGCCCACCTCCTCGGCATGCCTGGCGAATCGATGCCCGCTATGAACTGCCGGCAGCTACGTTGCATAGGGAATTGTAGGTCCGCATCCTATTGCATTCTTTGTATGAAGCCCTTGGCCCATGGGAAGTTGAGTGCCGTCCTCTTCCCAAAGCCCATCAACTGCCAAACCGCTCCCTCCTCCACATCCTTCACTTTCCATCCCCCAGCTGCCCCTTCCCCTCAAAAATCAATCCCGATGCGTCGCCTAAGCCTTGGTAGTGTTGTTCTCAATGTGCTCGCGCTCGACATCCTGCTTGTCGATGGCGTCGTGGACGCCGGCGATAGTATTGTCGTTACGCTCGAACACGTCGATGTCCACCGACTGGAACTTGCGCGCGGGGACCTTGGCGACGAACCTCGCGTTGAGCTCGTGGAAGGTGAGGCCCTAAAACGTGTGGTCAGCGCTTTTTGACAGGATGGGTCCACCAAAACACTCACCTTGGGCTCGGGCAGGCGGAAGTAGATCCACAGGATGCACAGGCTGCAGGTTCCGGCCCAGTAGAAGGCCGTCTTTCCGCCCCAGTTCCACGCCGTAGGGTTGAGCATGTAGCTGCTGTACGAGCCGTTGATGACACCGACGACGTTGTAAAAGCCACGGCCGAGGTTGATAGTCTTGATCGCGAGGCGGCGGGAGGGAAGCTCGGCCACAAGCGAGTAGCAGACCTGAAATGGTCAGTGGCGGTTGGCGAGTGGTAAATTGAGACTCACCGTGCCGACGGTGAACTGGTAACAGACACTCCAAATCAGAAGCATGCAGCCAACAGCCCAAGAGGACGCGGTCGTGTTGATCGTCGATACGCCACCAATGATGATCAGGACGGCACACATCCACACGCAGCCGTAGAGGTACATGGAACGACGGCCAATGCCCATGCCGATGAGCACCCAGGAGATGAATGTGCCGCCAGTGTTGATGGCGTACTGGCCCATGGTCATCGAGAAGGCATTCTCAGGGGAGAAACCAGCTTGTTCCTGAAGGTGTTAGTGGGGGGTGAAAGGAAGGGGGGGACCGGAGGCGACCACGATGTAACTCACGAGGAAGTAGGTGGCGCTGCCCATGAGCGACGAGCCGCACATCTGCTGGACAGCCCAAGCGCCACAGACAATCTCGGTACGGCGGAGGTTGGTTCCGCGGAAGAGCTCCTTGTAGCTCGCGCCAGCAGTCGCTTGGCGCTCCATCGCGATGGTGTGCTCGATCATCGCCAGGGCGTTGTTGACCTCCTCCTGCTGGTCACCAGAGTAGAGACGCTGGAGCGACCTGCGGGCCTCCTCGGGTCGTCCGCGACGCACAAGCCACCAGGGAGACTCGGGGGCGAAAATGGCGGTGAGGATGAGGGGGATGGGCCAAACCCACTGCACGGCGTAGGGGATTCGCCATCCCCAGTCGTCCGTACGCCGAAGCAATCCGCGGAGCATACCGATGCCAATAAGCTGGCCGATCCCCCAGCAGGCGTTGACCCACGTTGTAAGGATGCCGCGGAGGGGGAGGGGAGCGACTTCGGCGGCGTAGGTCGTGGTGAGTGTCTGGAAGATGCCCCAGGCGAAGCCGACGAGGAACTGCGCCGCGAGCAGCATGCCGAGCGAGTTGGCGAAGAAGAACAGGAAGAAGACTCCGCACATCCAGATGAGGGTGACGAGCATGGTGCGGCGGTAGCCGAAGCGCTCGGCGATCCAGCCGTTGAGCTGGGATATTAGCCATGGCCATGAAAATTACGCACAATAACACCAATAATTGCAGTCACACCGGCAGCATTTCCGAGGCCGGCCATCCAGCGCGCCGGGATCTGGTAGTCGACCTCACCGTTCTTGTCGATATGCATCTCGCCGAAGCGTTTGCGGAAGGAAGGGTAGGCGTCTGGTTGTTAGGAAGGCCGGACGGGCATTTGCGGCTTACAGAAGTTGCCGGTCAAAACCATGTCAAAGGCCTGTGCGGAATTGTCAGCGGGGCCTAATCTCGCCACAACAAGACCCACCTCCATGATCACGGCCACCGAGATCATCATGGACCAGAAGCACGCCTTGGGATACTGGCGAAGGCCTTGGAAGAGGGTCATCTTGTGCTGCGACTTGGTGGCGAGCTCGGCCTGGAGGATGAGCTGCTCGACGCGCTCCGACTCGGACTGCATCTTTTCGTCGGTGTAGTGGGGGGCCGCCGGCGCGGCGTCGGTGGTCGTCTTGCTCATTGTCGATTGCTGAGGTCGGGGCGACTGTGGGGCTCTCTTGACGACCCCGGGTCGAGGTTATAAGCGTCACAAAGTTTCTGGAGCACCGCGGTCGGAGATGGAATCGGACACCCTGCAACCGATTTATCGGCTGATTGTGTCGATCGGCGAGTCTGCTGAGATTGTTCTGAAGGAGATGGGAAGGTAGAACTCGGCCCAAGCTGCCTGGAGCACGATGGTCCGTCTCTGGTCCGTTCGTCGACGGCCGTGAACGGGAATTTTTGCGCCAAGTGGCAATGGCCTCTCGCTCGAACGGGAATGCTTCGGTCTGCTGATCGTTGCTCCTGACAATTCTGCAATATTCGGGGCACTCTTTGCCGGGTGGGGGTGTGGGGGTGGACTCGAGGACCAAAGTAGACGCGGTTGCAGCCGGGTGCCATTTCCGTGTGGCATTGCCGCGGTGTGTAGCCGCGCGAGTTCGCCACTTACGGGTCAGGTTTCCCCTGACCACCCCACGGAGGCGTCTCCGAGCATGCGCCGACTGTGCCTGCCGGGTGTGGAGCCTAGCGAGATGGGGGCGACGTGGGATGCGCGGGCGAGGCGAACCGCGCCTGATGGACGCGTTTAGGCACAGGAGCAAAATGACTCCGAACAGGACTCCGACCTTGATCTTGCGTAAACCGAAATCCGACACGGCGCGGATCTGCTCTACGGAATGGAGCATCGGCAGCTCGCTCGCTTCGATTCAACCTTTCTACGTCCCCTCGTGCATGCACACGGCCCGATCGACATCCTATGCCTCGTCAGTGTCTGAACGGCCACAATGTCCAAGGTGACGTGACTTTTGGCGACATAGCCTTCAGCGGACATGTTCCGAGCGAGCAAACATGTGCTCGGTTGTAGACTCGGTCACCCTTCCCTCAGTTCACTGTTGCGGATATCAGGGCGGAGGAAGCCCGCCGATGCGGGGCTTCGGCTGCTTGCCCGTCGAGCCGTATGCATGCGCATGCGCGCGCCTGTTGACACAGTTTTTCCTATCAGGTGTGGTCGGCTCCGGTGCCGACACAAGCGAGGTGTTCCGAGCGAGCACATCGAGTGGTGTGATGGCACTTATTCGTGGCAGCACTGGCAGTGCTCCCCCACTCGTGCGGCCGCTGAGAAGACCCGGTACGCAGTCATCCGGGCTGCCTATGGCCTAGGCTCATCATCCTGAGCGATTGGCAACATTCGGGCCCTCAGCCCCAGGCTCCGGTCCAACTGTGGCACCGGCTGCGTAGGCGAGCAGGCATGGCGCGGCCTTGCTATCGATGCTGCAGCGACGCAGCGAGAACTGAGTTGAGTTCCACCACCGACATATCGGCGCGCGGGGGTCTGTGATCCGTCCAGGTCGGAGTCGGTTAGAGTCTCCTCCCGATCGTCACCGGCCGATCTTGCTATGTTGACGAGTTTTCGAACTTTTGACGAGTCTTAACAAGGTGATTTTCTCGCAACACCTCTCAAGGTCTCCGGAAAATCCACCCCCATGACTGGAAGTGCAGCAGAAAACGGTGTTGAGCACACGAGAGTGAATGGTGCTCCTGGCGACAGACACACCCCGTTGAGGGCCTACCCGACTCACACCTACGAGGCTCGTGAGTGAACCGCGTCAACCACACCGTCCTGCTGACAATGGCAGGATACAAGGCCCTCCCTCAGGCTGGGCGTCGGCTAGAAGAGTTTATTGTGAGTTGCCCCGCCTGCAGTTCACTGACTTCCCTAGGGTGGCTACTACCGCAACTACAACCTCTCGTCGTTGCTGGACACCCACCGACATGACGGCAGGCCGCATGTGCACCTCGAGCTCTGGTCGGCGCCGGCTGGCACGAAGCCGTCGTTCAAACAAGCAAGGGCTCAGGCATATGCGCCAGTGTGGAAGGGAATGATCCTCGGCCCAAGCTGGGTGAGTGGCTGCGTATGGCCTCAGCTAACAGAAGTCAAACCACTGGTTCAAAGTCACCTTGAACATCCCGCCCGAGTACGCCGGATTCGAGAGCGTCGTGCTGGAGTTTGACGCCGAGGGGGAGGCTCTGGTTTTTGATGTCGACGGTCGCCCTCTCCAAGGTGGGGTATCAATGCGTTGCTTCGCTGACCCCAGGTCTGACGGGCGGCAGCAACAAGGATCGTCGGGTAGGGTTCATCATCCCCGCCGAGAATGTGGTTGCCGGCGCCGTGAGCTATTACATCGAAGCCAGCTGCAACGGTGGTTATGGAGTCGACGACAACATGTTTAGCGAGCAGCAGGTGGGTAGTCCCTCGTTTCCGTCGATTAACTTATCGCAGCCCCGAACCCGGTGGGAGCTGAAGACAGCCGACCTTGTCGTGCCCAACATGGAGGCCCATCGCCTCCTGTATGACTTTGAGTTTATCCACGACCTGAGTCGTGAGCTGCCGCGCGAGTCGACCCTTGCTCAGCGCGCGCTGTACACGGCCAACCAGATGATGAACGCCTTTGTGCGTGGCGACATCGACAGCGTGCGCGAGGCACGCAACGCTGCCGAACAAGTCCTGGGGTGCCAGTGGGAGCGTCGGGTCGACGCGCAGTGTCGAAGCGGCGAGCAGGAGGGGCGCGACTCGGACATCTCGCTCTGGGCAATCGGCCATTGGTGAGCATCACTAGCTCTGGGGCACGTTGCTGACCTCCGCAGCCACATCGACACGGCGTGGCTATGGCCGTACAGTGTCACACAGCAAAAGGCTGGGCGAAGCTGGAGCGCGCAGCTCGACCTGCTGGACCGGTACCCCGAGTTCATCTTCACGGCCACTCAGCCGCAGCAGTTCCAGTGGGTCGAAGAGCTGTACCCCGACCTATGGCTGCGCATCCTCGACCGCGTCAAGGAGGGCCGCTTCCAGCCCCTCGGATGCACGTGGGTCGAGATGGACACGAATATTCCGTCTGGAGAGTCGCTCGTGCGCCAGTTCCTGTACGGGCAGAGGTACTTCCAGCGCAAGTTTGGCGCCAAATCCCAGACCTTTGTTCTGCCCGACACGTTTGGGTACTCGTCGCAACTGCCACAGCTCGCGAGGCTGGCCGGCGCACCCAATTTCTTCACCCAGAAGCTGTCGTGGAATGACGTGTGAGTGTGCCGTTTGGAGCCTGCCGTGCTGAACATGCAGCAACACCTTCCCGCACACCACGTTCAACTGGGTGGGGCTCGACGGCTCGCAGGTGCTCACCCACATGACCCCGGTGGATGCGTACAATGCGCAGTGCAAGGTTCGCGAGCTTCGACTGGGCATGACGGGCAAGAATGCCGACGTGAGCGCGCACGCGCTGCTGCTCTTCGGGCACGGTGACGGCGGCGGTGGCCCGACGGCACCGATGCTTGAGAGTCTCCGCCGGACGCGGGCTCTCGAGTCGCGTGGGGACAGCGGAGGTGTGATGCCTCGCATCCGAACCGGCAGCTTTGAGGACTTCTTCGAGGCCGTCAGAGACGACTCGGACAACGGCGCACGCCTGCCGACCTGGCATGGCGAGCTGTACCTCGAGCTCCACCGGGCGACGTACACCTCTGGCGGGGCCGTGAAGCGAGCCAACCGCAAGAGCGAGAACCTGCTCCGCGAGGCAGAGTACGCGGCGACGATGGCAAGTGTGCGCGACCCGACGTACAAGTACCCCAAGGCCCACCTCGACGCCATCTGGGAGGATGTCATGCTCAACCAGTTCCACGATGTCCTGCCCGGGACGTCGATCACCGAGGTGTATGTTGACACGGCCGAGATCTACGCCCGGGTCAAGCGGGATCTCGAGGAGATCATCAGCGGGGCATATGATGTGTTGTACGGGCGCGCGGGGGCGCAGTCCCTCGTGATCAACACGCTGCCTGGGTCTGCCCGCACGGAGGTGGTCCATGTCCATCGAGAGGGGCTCGCTGGTGGTCAACCGTCAGCAAACGGCGGCGAGTACCTCGTGGCAACGATGGACGGGCGACGAGACGTTGCTACCCTTGCGGGTTTCAGCGGCACGCCAGCCTCGGCAGAAGAGGTCTCCCCTGGAACCTTTGTGCTCTCCAACGCCTTCATCTCGGTGACAATCAGCGATGGACGGATTACGAGCTTTGTCGACCTCGCTCTCGAGTAAGTTGTCCCGACCGCCGTCGCTAACGCCAAGTCGTGAACTGATCGCCGCGGGCGCGTCGGCCGGCCTCGTCATGTACCACGACATGCCCAACTTCTGGGATGCATGGGACGTGGATGCGCATCACCTCGACAAGGTCCAGCACCTCGCGTTCGACACCGTTGCGGTGCACGAGACTGGGCCGCTGCGGGCTAGCCTCATCGCCAAGCTCGCATACGGTGACAGCTCGTTTGAAGTCACAATGTCGATCGATGCCCTGCCGACAGCAGTCACCGGCGCCGACGCCCGTACCATGCTCCGCTTCGACACACATGTCGACTGGCACCAGCAGCACGAGTTTGTCAAGTTTGAGCTTCCCCTCGCCGTGCGGTCCGAAACGGCAACGTACGACACGCAGTTTGGCGTCGTGCGCCGCCCGACGCATCGCAACACGTCCTGGGACGCGGCACGGTTCGAGGTCTGCGCGCACCGGTTTGCCGACGTCTCCGAATGGGGGTACGGCGTCGCGCTGCTCAGCGACTGCAAATATGGGTACGCGGTGACGGGTAATGTCATGACGCTTTCGCTGCTGCGTGGATCGCGGATGCCTGACCCGACGCTCGACGTGGGCAAGCACGAGTTCTCTTTCGCCGTGTACCCGCATGTCAAGAGCTTTGGCGAGTCGGACGTTCCTGCCGTTGCCGCCGCGTTCAACAATCCGGTGCGCTTGCGAACGTGTAGCGGCGTCGAGGCCGCCAGAGGCTTCGTCGGCACCCCGTTCAGCCTCACCGGCGCGCCGAACGTGGTCCTCGAGACAATCAAGCGTGGTGAGGACGACGGCGTGGCTGGCGTGAAGACGGTGATTGTGCGGCTCTATGAGCACCTCGGTGGGATGGGTCGCGGGACGTTGATCATGTGAGTGCGGCCTGTCGGAGTGATTCAGTAAGAACACTAACTTGCTTAGCTCTGGCTTGGCGGTTGCTCGAGCAGAGGTTGTCAACATTCTCGAAGAGCATGTGGCCGAGCTCCACCTGCGCAAGGATGACGAAGAGGTGTCCATTCGGGTCGCGCTGAGCGCATTCGAGGTCAAGACTGTCAAGTTGACTCTTGAGTAGATGGAGTGGTGGTGGTGTAGTTGGAGCGCATATAGGCAGCATGCATCGAGACTCGAGTGCATCACGTGACTTCTATACGCCGAACTGCCGTTTAGAAGCCCGAGCTAGGCCCACATGCCCATCGCCGACTTGAGACAATTCCAAACAACCGTAGCACCCCTTGGCACACACTTTGACGCGCATGAGAGCACCCAGCGGGGGTGCAGGACGCGTCGTCTCGGGACAGCTGACCCTGGGCTCCTGGTGTTCTGAACGGGGGCTTGAGGCAAGTGAACAGCGCGGGGCAGCCCAGGTCTGGCGGCATTAGAAGAGCAACCGAGGCTAGCGCTGACGGCAATCAAAGAGATGCAGGGACCAGGAAGCTGAATACGGGGGGTGGATCATGATCGTTATTGTTTAGCGCAGTTGACTCGGAAGAAATGGGGGCTGCACGAGCAGAGGGAGTGCCGGAGTGCCCTGGTTGAAAGATGCCGAAGATTGTCACTGCCCTCCCCCGCGTCGTGACGATTGCAGCGCGCCTGAGACGTCACTGCTTAGCGCCAACTTGGTCACAATTCGGCCATGCCCTCCGGCATTGAGTCTTGCCTTGCTGCTGCTGCTGCAATGCTGTTCCAGAGCCGAGGAGTCACAGTGACTGGCTTAGCCCAGGGGAAGCGCGTGGGCTCCGTGGGGTGCCAAGCGCGCAGCAGAGGCGCAGCAGAGGGCGTTCGCCAAGTGGAGGCAGCGTCGACTCGCCCAGCCCCAACCACTCCCGGCTAGGCTGGGTGTCAGAGCCCTGCAGAGCCAGCTGGCCAAAGGCGAGGCAAAGGCGGATACTTGAATCCTTGCCGCAGCAGCTGAGGCTGTGTGTGACCAGCTGCTCCAGGCTGCTGCCCTCCCCTCCCTTCGACCATGTCTACCCCGAAGTCTTAGCCGCATGTGCTGAACGAGATGCTATTTGAGTCTAGTCACCACCTGCTCCGGCGCGTCCGCGTCCCCCGCCCCTCTCTCCCCGCATTCCAAAGCTACTTAAGCTACAGCCTCTGATTGTTGTCCCATCAAGTCATCAAACTCGATCCACTCACCATGAAGTTCATCGCTGCCGCGCTCCTTGTTGCCGCCACCGGCGCCGTCGCCCAGGTCGGGTGAGTACTGTGTCTGCTGCGCCGGTGCTTCAGCTGACACGCGATTATAGCATCTCCCAGGTCCCCGCCTGTATCCTCCAGTGTGTCACCTCGGCGTCCTCGACCGCCGGTTGTTCCGGCCCCACCGACGTCCAGTGCATGTGTGTCGGCAAGGCCGATGCGTTCGTCGCCGCTTCCTCGCCCTGCATTCTGCAGAACAAGTGCGACATCAACCAGGCTCTCAAGCTCCTTGACGACATGTGCAAGGGCGGTATCGGTGAGTGATGACGCACACGTGACCTCCCTCCAGATCGATCTAACGACGACACAGCTGGTATTGCCCCCGGAGCTACTGGCTACACCGGCAACGCCGCGGCTTCTGACGCCGCTGCCTCGGCCACTGGTGGTGGTGGCGGTGCCGGCGCCTCCGCTTCGTCCGGTAGCGCTGCTCCCGCCGCCTCGTCTGGCAGCGCTGCCGCTGCCTCGTCGGGCAGCGCTGCCCCCCCCGCTGCCTCGTCGGCCGCGCCCTCCCCCAAGCCCTCGTCGGGAGCCAACGCCGCCGTCCAGGTGCCTGCTGTTCCCGTCGCGGTCGCTGCCCTCGTCGCTCCCTTCGTGCTCCTGTGGTAAACTATCAGACAGGTCAGCTGCTCGTCTGCCCCTTTGTTTATCCGAGTCGAATGTCACGTTGCTTGTTAGTGGTGATTGTAGCCTGTCCGCGACATGTATCATCACCATCAGAAGGGTTCGACATGCACCAGTGCACAGGACTACGACAACTTGGTGCATTTGCTGATACCCATGGCACAGCGTGACACTGTGAAACACCTACATATGGTACCCGGTGGGGGTGTCACTTGACCCTACTGTTGCAGTCTCCACTGTGACTTCCTAGGCGCGGCCACCCTCTCGCACTGCAACGACAACGTTGGACTTTGCGTCAGGGGAGGTCACCGAGGCCAGGTCATCCGATTCGACGGCGGCCTCCTCCCTTGCCTGGCGGGCATTTCGCGGGCGGACGTAGTAGAGATCGACGTATCGCGTGAGGGCGAGCATCGCAAAGATGAAACACCATAGACCGATGGTGACCTGCCAGCCGACAGGATAGTGAGGTGCCTTGCTGGCTGGCCAGACGAGGATGTTGACCCAGCTGTTGAAGGCGTACCACGAAGCAGTCGTGCAGCCGATGATGAAGGCTCTCTGCTCGGCGTCATTTGGCGTCATGTCCGACAGCCACGCCATGAGAGGGGGCGTCGTTGCGAGGAATGTGAAGCAGAGGTAGTACGCAAAGTACTTTGCCCCGACCGGGATGTTCCACACGCTCATCATGATGCCTGGGATCAAGCCGATAGTCTGCGGGTTGTCAGCGCCATGCATTGAGGACGCACTCACGCCCTGCGCCGCCACCACAATCCACCGGTTCTGGAAGCGATCAGAGATAAAGCCCCACATCCACACGCAGAGGATCGAGGCAGCATAGCCGGCCATCGGGAGGGCGTTGACCTGGGTGATCGACCAGCGAGGGGAGCCATCGGCGTTCTTGAGACTCTTCAGCCACAGGTTGAAGTAGAGGTAACCTTGCTGGGCAAGCTGAGACGCGACGTAGAGGGTGGGGATGAGGAGTGTCTGGGGCGTCTTGAAGGCGCGCTTGACGGCGCGGAGGTTGAAGCTCTTGTTGGCCGCGCGGCCGAAGCGCTTGCTGCGTTCGTTCGCGATCTCTAGGTGGCGTTCGTTGAGCCAGAACGCACGGGGACTGGGAAGGTCAGCGACTGAAAGAGTGGGTCTCCGCGTGACTGACTTCTTCTTGGACGGGTAGCCGGGGATGAGGAAGAAGCCGCCGACAGCCAGGGCGACGGTGAGAATCGCATCGATAATCTGTGGCGGCATAAGACAAGCCCACCTCCCCAACCCATGACTCACAAACATCCAGCGCCAGCCCGCGATGCCATGCACGCCGTCGAGGCCTTGGAAGATGGCCGCAGTGAGACCGCTCGAGATCTGTTTCAAGAGTTAGACGCTTCATGAGGTGGACGGGCAGGACGAACCATTGAGCCGACTGTGAATGGTCAGTATCGTTGCGACAGGCGCAGGTGACTCACCCCACTGGGCACTATGGTAGACCGAGATGCGGAAGGCCAGCTCGCGGGGTGTGTACCACGCCGCCAGGAGGGTGACTGTGCCGGGGTACGCGCTCGCTTCAAAGGCACCAACGAATGCGCGCATGATGTAGATCTGAGTGACGTTTTGGACGCGGAAGAAGGCGAGGGTGAGGATGCCCCAGGCAATCTCGAGAGACGGGAGCCAGATGGCGGGGTCGACCTTGGTCATCATGATCTGAGACGGCTGTTGGGTCAGCGCGGTGTTCATGGAGTAGCTACCCACAATGACGAAGATGGCGTAGCCGATGTTGAAGTACCTTCAAGGTGTGAGTAGCTGGACTTGTCGGGACCCGAGCGTCACCCACGTTGTGAAGTAGTTGTACTCATTGCCCGCGATGTGCAGGTCTGGCACCGTCAGCAACGACGCTGAGGCTGCGGAGCTCACCCTCCTTCATGCCTGAGACGTAGGCCGAGGCCACGTCTACGGGGTGTCAGCTCTGAGCCTCCACCCAACTCTACCCCCACGTACTCTGCTGATCGAGGATCTTTATCACTTGCGACAGGAACGCGAAGGTCATAAGCACGGCGTCAAGGCGGGCAACGAAGAGCCGCTCCTCCTTGGTCTTGACATGGTCGACGGCCTGGGCGGCAATGTCGACAGCTGCCTTGTCGTTATAGTCGTTCTCCTCAACATCGACCGGCAGGGCAGACGGGGGCGCCGCGTTGTTGGAAACCATGGTCTTGTGCGCGAGTGGTGTCCCGGATTGCGAGACGAGGCGGGGCTTGATGGGGGCCCTCATTCGTGACCGCTGCCGTCTCATAAATAAGAGAGGACGTCGGACATGTCCACCCAGGTCATGTCGGTGCGCATCTAGTAGCAGCTGCGATTGAGATAAGGCCAATGCAGAGATAGCTGCAGTGTCAGTCGTCAGTGGAGGTGGTCCGGCGGACGAGTCCGCCGCGCGTTCAACTTTTCATATCCCGGCCCGGCGTTGGGGGTTTAACGCGGGGCAGCGGCGGAGTGCGGGGCCACATGGGTCTTGGCGACTCGGGATACAGGCATAGTCGTGGGGGGTGGATGCACGGCCAGCTCGCCCTGCTTGCTCGTGGATAGTTGGACGATGCAAGAATGAGTTTGGACCACAGTGCGACAGTCGGAGCGGGGACGTTCGGCCGGCGCGGCTTGCGGCTGTCGACTAGCCGAACTCACGTGTTTCACCACCTAGTGGTGGTGTCGCGATTGCCGCCATCGCCCTCAACTTGCATCCTCGCTCCTCTTCATCTCCATCTCACTCACTCTTGGGCGCCCATTCGACCGTCAACTCGGCCGATATCATGCTTCTCGCTAGACGGCCCTATCCAGCGTGACTTGGTGACTCACCATGGCTCGCTCGTAGTTCCATTCGACAGAGCGGGCAAGCCGACGACAGCCCAACGTCGGGAACAAGCTGCCCCACAAGCGAACAGCGGCGATATCGGCGTATGCAGACCTGTATCGTGTGAGCTGGTCGCACGATTCGCGAACAGAACGACACTGTTCGGTCTATTCCTTACATTTGGGCGACTGGCACCGCTGGCCAGGACGTCGGAGGGCTCCGCCTCCCGGCGGACCGGTCCGCTGAGCCTCTTCCGGAGGAATAGGGCTCGTCGTCGACCGTATCACTGCGAGTGGACATATCCGCCAATGTTGACGACCACTCGGTGGCAACTGCTCGCACTTCGTGTCTCCTGTCACGCTCCCAAGCGTCCCAGATGGTCTGTTCGCTAGACTCTTCTTCGACTTCGACGAGCTGCGGCCGTCGGGGTCGTCCGTCTGACGGCGCGTGCAGTGTCAGCTGCCAAACGATACAAAAGCATTGGGGGCGCAATGCCAAGTGTGATACGCAAGTACTGTGAAGGACATCTATCGGTGGGTTGGGTTCAGGCAAACAGATTGCTGACGGGCCGGCAGGCACCATGGCTATCACGGTCCTTGAAACTGCTACAGACGCTGCGGTCAACACCGTCAACGGCAAGGTTGTAATCAATGGCACTAGCCCCGCACATGCCAACGGGCATGCGAGCGCAGCGTTCACCGAGGCGCGTCTCGCAAAGCCGCCGAGCGCCCACCTGCTGCAGTACGACCTCGTCCCTCTGCTCGAGCGCGAAAAGAAGCAGTTCGATCAGTACCTCCAAATCGATCTCGCCCACCTCGTCATGCTTGTGGAGCAGGGCATTGTGACCCGCGATGTTGGGCGCGCTCTTCTTCCGGCTCTCGTTGACATTCGCAAGGGTGGCGCGACTGGCATGAACATCGACCCAAGCAAGGGCAGTCTCCTCCTCCAAATCGAGGCCGCGTTGGCTGCCATCCTCGGCGAGGAGGTCGCCGGCAGACTCCACACCGGCCGCAGCCGCATCGATCAGGGTGCCACTGCACGCCGTCTCTTCAAGCGCGATGTCCTCCTCAAGGTCCTCGGCGCCATTGCCACCCTCGAGGAGACGCTCATCAAGGTCGCCAAGTCCAACCCCGACACTCTGATTCCAACATACACCCATCTACAGCACGCTCAGCCCGGTCACTTTGCCCACTACCTCCTTGGCTATGCCGACCGCCTTCACGACGACTTCCAGCGCTGCTCTGATGCGTTTGCCCGCGCCAACAAGAGTCCCCTGGGCTGCGTAGGCCTGTCCGGCACGTCATGGCCCATCGACCGTCAGCGTACGCGCGAGCTTCTTGGATTCGACGACATTGTCATCAACTCGCGGCTTGCTCGGGAGGCGTACTACGCTGCCGAGATTGCCCACTCATTGTCGTTTGTAATGGCCACGCTCAACGACCTTGCGACGGACCTGCACATCTGGTCGAGCATTGAGTTTGGCTTCATCCAGCTCGACGACGGATACTGCAGCACCAGCAGCATCTTCCCTCAGAAGAAGAATCCGGTGGCGCTCGAAGTGATCAAGTACGCAGCCGGGCCAGCTGTGAATTGGGGTGGCTCTGCACTCGCTGCTTTCCGCGGCGAAGGCTCTGGTGACCAAGCGGTGCGCAAGGTCCCGGAGCTCGACACGGCGTTTGACAAGACGCTTGCAATGCTCGACCTCGCAGGCGGCATCGTCTCCACCTTGACTGTCAACTCGGAACGCGTGCAGAAGACACTGCATGATAGCTGGTGCACGACAAGCAACCTCGCCGACGAGCTGGTGCGCAAGAATGGCCTGTCGTTCCGTCAGGCGCACCACGTCGTCGCCCGCCTCGTGCGCATCTGCGAGGTCCACGGCATCTCCCGTGCGGCAGTCACGCCAATGGTGCTGTCGCAGGCTGCTGTTGAGACCCTGGGGCAGCCTGTCGACGGATGGACCGCAGAGCAGCTGTCGGCATCCCTCGACCCTGTAGCCTTCGTCCAGACTCGCACCAGCGAGGGGAGCGTCGGTCCCGACGAGCGCGCCAAGCTTGTCGCTGCTGCCGAGCAGCGTGTGAAGAGCGACCGCACCTGGCTTAAGCAGAAGGCTGACCAGATTGCTCTGGCGAAGAGCAAGCTCGATGGGGCGATTGCCTCGATTGTGGAGGCGTAATATGAATATGTAGCGATATGAAAGTTGTGTGCTCGTCGTGACGCGCTGCAGCAGGTGTGATGGCGGCTCGGAGTGCGGCACGTCATGTGTCACACCGGCGCACACCGCACCGCCAATTGACAGCCACGTAGGGACACCATGCATACACTACGCATTGGGGACAAGATTGGGGGCCCAGAACCCCATCATGACACTGCTTGGGGATGTGCCGCTGCCGGATAGCCCCACAGATCCAGGCAGGTCAGCGCTGGCCTGAGTGGAGTTGAACAGGTCGAAGATTGAGAGGTCCACCTCACCGCCGTTGGTGACACTGGGGATGCTGGGGACGCTGATGGCGGGTGGGGGCGGCAGCTGCTCAGATGGCTCTTCCACTTGATGCACTGCCATTGAGAGTGGCTGGATGGCTTCCGTTTCCACCCCTTGGGTCGGCGATGGCTGGGAGGACCTGAATGACTGCACCAGTGCGTGGAACATTGCTTGATACCGCTGTGATTCTGGCCAGGCGGATCCAAAGCGGGCAAGCAGGTCCTGGCACTGCGCAATCTGGGTTTCGACTTGCTCTGAAGGGAGGTCGACCAAATCAGGGCGGGAGCGGTACTCGCAGAAGCAGTACACCAGCGTTGTGCACGACGAGAACACCTGATACAGGTGCGTCCAGACAAGCAGCACCTGTTGGCGGGGCCAGTAGTGCCGGTACAGGTCCACCGAGATGCTTGCCGAGGACTTTAGGATGGTCACGTAGCTGGACGGGACGTGCGGCATGAGTGGCGAGGGTCGATACAGCCCCATGGTCATCTGGTGGTACGAGATGTCGTCGGCGGCCTGCCGCGAGATGCTCGAGTCGGACATTGGGAAGAAGGCCGCGCGGAACGGGCTGTTGTTGTACCACTCCTGCACCTCACGTGCGCGGTCCGAGATGATGGCCTCGCGCTCGGCCACCGAGAGGTCATCACGAGCCGGCACGGTGAGGAGGGACTCGTAGATCTTGCCGTACAGTCGGCGCAGCTGGATGTTGTGGATGCGGAGCGCGACCTCGGGCACTTCAAGCGACGCCTCAGACGACGAGATGGGGACTGTCGGTTGCTGGAGCATGCATCAGCACAACCCAGAGCGCCACTCACATCCACATCAATGTCGCTGTCGCGGATCGCAGGAGGAAGGCCGAGGGTGAACACGGCCAGGCGGTCCAAACTGTACACGGCCCAGAAAATATTCTTGCGCTTCTCGTTGTGGGCACGCAGCGCTGCCTCGTCATGGAACGTGTCGAGTATGCCGGGGAAGTACACCTCATCGCGGCGGTGGATGCCTATTGAGAGTGCTGTGCGGGCGGCAAAGCCGACGACTTGGAACAAGCTTGGCCCGCCAGGTTCGTAGAGGCTTATCAACGACATGAGCGCGAGGGCCTGGACTGCGGTCTGCACGTCAGCGAGTGATCCACCCGACAAGCTCACCAAATCCTCCTGGGCCGTCACGTTTGGCAGTTCTTGAAAGGCAAACGCCCGGCAAGCGCGACACGAGTCGCTGATGTGTCCGTCTCCCCGGTTCTTCATCATGGCACCCAGGTAGATGACTGCAAAAGTGCGGAAGCGCGAGGCTGACAAGCCAGGCGCGATGAGTCCGTTCTCCCCGTACACAGCCCTCGTGTCGTCTTCGATCTCCTGGGGGCTGATGCAATGGCGACTCTGGTTGTGGGTCGCCAACACTGCCCGCGTCCACTCGAGCGCTTCATCAAGGGTCGGCAGCCCAGGGTGAAGCGCTGCTGAGGTGATGGGAGGGGAGTTTGCGGAAGATCCAGCCAGCGCCAGCGGAGGCGAGTTGGGGTTGACGCGCATGGTCGCGCCGGACGACACGAGCGTCGACAGGTGGGCCGAGGTGGTCACGTTGGCCGGCTGTGCGAGGGGAGCAGGCGTGTCGTACAACAGTGGCTGGGGCAGCTGGGAGCCCGTCGGCCGGACAGCAATGTCACCCAGCGCCGGCGACGCTTGCCGAATGTACCCCTCGAGCCATTCGATGCGCTTTTGCAGGTCGACGGTGCCGGCGCGCAGCTCGTTGAGCTGGCTGACAAGTCAGCCCCGCTCGCACACTGGCACTTACACAAACAGAGACTTTTGTGCGGCCTTGCCGTCGAGCTCGCAGGGCACGTTGGCCTCGATGCACGCCGAGCACTTTGGATGTCTTCTATCGCACTGTGATATCCGTTAAATCGCGTTTGGCCACTTGCCGCACTTCGCCCACCCACTTTTCTCTTGCGCGAGTAGCAGCGCTTGCAGGCCTGTGGGGCTTGGAACACTGGCTGCGGTGACGACGGCGAGTGGTACTCTCGTGCGGCCGGCATCGAGAGTGGTCAGCAGTGAATGTGAGGAGGAGGAGGAGGTTGTAAGAGTAGAGTCAAGGTTGTTCATGAGTGATTGTGGGGCCGACCGCCGTCGAGTTGCCCGGGCCGACTGCCCTGCTCCGTCTCCGTTGGCCGATGCCCTGACGCCGTCAAGTACCGCCTTGAGGTAACGGGTATCCGGATCCACATGGTCGCAAGCGAGGCTGTGAACGTCGCGCCATGCATCGGCGTCGTGCGATGGCGAATTGCACTGCAGGGGGAGGAGGGGTGCGGAGCGGAGCAGCAGCGAGAATGGATGGCTCGAGTCGGCGGTCAAAGTGCGGCCGGCGGCAGCCTTCATAAAAATCCGAAACGGAGATCCAAACAAACACATCTCACATCTGTCCGTGACAATCCATCCACATCTACGCGTCTACCTGGCCGTCTATGGCTGTGGCGTCGCTCTACCTGCCAGTCGCCCTCGCAAGGATGGATGCAGCGTCGTCGACCTCCTCGCCAACCCATGACACGAAGCGATCTGGTCGGACCAGCGTGAACCTCTGGGGGTACTTGGTCCCGGCCAAAGCCGAGTCGATGGTGACAATCGTCACGTCCACGCCGGCGTCCTTGCCGGCAGCCACAAGCTTGGATGCTTGGTCGTCGGCCTGGGCATCTGCAGCGACATGGATGACGGTGAAGTGCTTGCCCAGGTGGTCGATGAGAGGCCGGCCGTCGAGGAGGACGAGGTGCGGTGCCCGATGGCCAGGATAGGCCACATTCCAGTACCGTGATGGGTGCCAGACAGGCGGCGCGTCGAGCCCGTCCCTGGCACCAATCACCGGCGAGGTATACCGGATGTCGAGGGTGATGCCCTTCGTGTTCCACTGCTTGAAGGTCGCCTGCCAGGCAATCTCGGCTCGCTCGCTGGCAGACAGGTCGGCGTACGTGTCCTTGATCCGTTCCAGCGCCCGCCGCATGGACAGCGAGTTGTCGAGCGACTCGGCTGATACGCTCAGACCGACGGGCCGCCGCTCAGCCTCGTACGTATCCAGCAGGGCATCCGAGCCCCAGCCCTGAACCACCGCGGCGAGCTTCCATGCCAGGTTGACCGAGTCGTCGATGCCGACGTTCATGTTGTGCCCACCAGTCGGGGGGCAGATGTGCGCTGCGTCACCAGCGACGAAGAACCGCCCACTGCGGTAGGCGTCGGCGATCCGGGTGATGAGTCGGTACTCGGCCCGCGAGATGATGTCGAAGTGGACGCCACCGGGCCCGCCGAGCAGGGCTTGGGCTTTTGCTTTGGCGACGTCTTCGGACAGAGTGGGCGCGTCGGCGCCGGGGGTGAACACGCCGTATCCCCAGTTGTCGTCGTCTGGGGTGGACACGATGCCACTCGCTTCCTGGTTGATGACAACGAGCATCCCCAGGGCGTCATACACCGGCGAGCTGTTGAGAATGTCCCGGATACGGTGGCCCTCTGACTTTACAACGTAGCTGGATGTGAGGCCGAGCGGCCCCTCGCCGTTGACTGCGATGCCGACAGCCTTGCGCACCCTGCTGCTTGGTCCATCGGCGCCGACGACAAACCGGGCCGAGATGGGCTGGGAGGCACCATCAGCGTCGCGCACGAGGACGGCAGTAGCCGCGGTCTCGTCCTGAGCAAACTCTCCGGCTCGCCAGCCGCGGTAGACCTTGGCTCCGAGCTCCACTGCGCGAGCTTCGAGGATGCGTTGGAGTCGTGGTTGGGGGATGGACAGGCTGGTCTCTGCGGCGAGGTCGACCACCTCGGCTTCGTCCCGGCCGACGCGCATCGTAAAGGACCCGATGGGCGGGGTGAGGAGCGACTCGGTGATGACCACCTGATGCTTGGGGTCGGCGGTTGTCCACGCCTGCTGCCGAACAGCGTCGATGACGCCCCACTGGCGGTAGTGCTCGACGGTCCGTAGGTCGGTCGACCGGCCCTTCGGGTGGCCGTCAATGACCGCGAGATCCTTTTCAATAATCACAGTGTCGACATCGAGGAGGCGCAGCTGCACTGCGAGGGACAAGCCGACTGGCCCGGCGCCGATGATGACAACAGAGGCAGTTGAGGGAGGGACGTCGGTGTCGACGGTCATTCTGAAAATTGGCGGAATGCTGGCAGTCTTGTTACACCCCCATTAGCTTTAAGTAGCTCGCCAGGCTCGATACCGCGTGCATCCTGCCGGCGAGGAATGCAACATGTAGCCGTCTGGATTCAGCATGTCATCATTCACGACTGCGGGTTGTCTGATAACACGAGTGCTGATATAGTCGACACATGGGTTGCCTGGAATGCCGTTCTGGCGACTTTTCGCGCAATATCCGGCTCGATTGGCAAGCGACAGCGCCGTTTAATTGGTGTGTCGGCATCGGCAGCGGCAGCGGAAACGGCCTCGGGAACTCGTTCGGAAACGCTGCTCTGGCTTGGACAAGATGTGTCGAGGAGGGGGGAGCCTGGCCACAACGCGTTCTATTTTGATGTCGCGACATGCGGAAAGCATGCAGGGAGAGGCATCTCTTCAATACCGGAGTGCGTCGGCCGACGAGATGGCACCGAAGCAGCCGGCCGCCGGCGCCGAGCTACCGCCGGCGGCGCTAACCCTCCATCGCCCATGCACGCAACACGACGCGACATGCTCTCCGCGTTCCGTCTGCTGCCCATCAAACGCATGTCCGTTGCGGAACACTCTGTCGCGGGCTGAGGGCACCACCCCAGGACACAGCACTGAACACATCAACCTGGCAGGATACATGGTAGGTACAGGGGACTATAGCGCAGTGGCCGCAATGGCGAGCCTGGCGTCAATGTCTCGCGGCCCATGGTAGTTCTTGCGGCCATCGATGAACCACGTTCCGAGGCAAAGGACAATGGCCACGCCGAGCACGACGACCACATAGTTCATGCTCTCGCCGTTCACCGGGATGGCGGGCGGGAAGGTGAAAATGACGGTCGTGAGTAGCAGCATGGCCAGGGCGATCGAGTTGATGAGGCGGCGGAAGCGTCCAAGGCTCCAGACCGCCTTGTGGTGGTGATTGCCCTCGAAACACGCCTGCCCCCGGATGACGAGCGCCGTCATGGGCACGATGTAGGAGATCTGGAGAAAGACGACCGATGACGCGATGATGGCGTTGAAGGCGACCGACGAGCCGAGCTGGATACACCCGAGGACGACAATCCAGATGCACACAAAGGTGATGGCATTGACGGGCGAGTTGAGGCCGACGTGAACGTGGCCTACGTAGGGGGAGATGTGGCCGAGACCGCGGTCACGGGCAAAAGAGAGGACCATGCGGGAGGCAATGGTGGTGAGGCCCTGCCCGGCGAAGATCTGTGCGACGAGGTTGAAGATGACAAGTAGGGCTGTCGCTCCGCCCATGCTCTTGGTCGACTGTAGGAAGACTTGAAGGATGGGCCCAGTCGGCGAGGACACCAGGGCGTCGAAGTCCTGGACACAAAAGAGGAAGATGACCAAGTAGATGAATGCCGAGGAGGCACCGAGGCAGACGGAAACGACCATGACGATCGGCGCGTTGCGAGTGGGTCTCGGAAGCTCATCCACCATGTGCGAAACGGCATCGAACTGAAGCTGTTAGCGAGTTCATCCACCATAGGGTCACGAACGCCAGTTAATCCAAAGATGCTCTGAAGCAGCCCCAGGAAGAAGGCCAAGCCGTCAGGCCAGCCAGTCTCGTTGGTGAACTTTGCAAAGACGTCTCCGGCGCTGGCGAAGCGTCCGCTGGAGCACGAGAGGATTGTGATGGAGACGACAACGATGCCGAGCAGGCTCCAAAGGCCAGCAACCCGGTCCAGTGTCGGCAGAATCCGCAGGCCAAAGGCGTTGAGAGCCCACGAGACGATCGTGGCCGCGAGGTAGAACAGGAAGCTTTGCCACGTCTTGAGCTCAAAGGTGTCGTTCCACATGACGATGATGCCGCTCAAGAAGTTGGAGACGATGATGGATGCGCTGGCAGCGAGTGAGATCCATCCGGTGCAGCTCATCCACCCGACAAAGAAGGACGCAAAGTTGCGGTACTTTTCGGGGACAAGGATGTCTGGGGCGTCAGATTGGGGCCGCGCAACTGCTCACAGGTCCAGTCCAGCTGTCCACCTGTAAGGGGGTAGACATGGCATACCTCGGCGCTGAGGTGTGAGCAATTGGGAAGGAGGCGGGGAGGCTTGACTTACAACGAGGTGGCCATCGTCAGGGTGGCGATGGCCGATACGACGAGGCCCCAGAGCATCGCCACGCTGCCACCGGAGGGTAGCACGATCTGGGCAGACGCCGACCTGTGCTGTTAGGACGGTAGCGGCTGGGTAGCGCGGGCTCGGCTTACATTGCTGTAGAGTCAGCTACTTGTCGGGTTGTACGTCCCGCTCGACTCACCATTCCAGCTGTTGAGGATGGCAAACGCAAGGCCCAAACATGACAGCATGGAGAACCCCCGCTTCAACTCGCCCTCCTCCTTGTAGTGGCCGTGGGGTGCGGCATGGACATGGACGGCCGCCGTGTCCTTGTCCCCGGTGAATCCAGTGAAGCTGGCGGCCGCGCTGTGCGGCTTGCTTTCGGTTGCTGACATGGTGTGCGTGGTGGAGCGAGTGGGGGCCATGGACCTGCACTCTGGCGTCTCTCTTTTAACCAAGTGTGCCGAAGTGTCGGCGAGTCACGTCCTGTTGGGAGAGATACGGCGGCGGCGAGGTCGGCGACTGGCCCCGGACAGGACAAGCGGCGGTAAGAGGGAGCTCCAAAGCGCGCAGCAACAACGCGCCTAAGCGAGAGATGGGGCTCCCGCGCCTGTTATCTGCGCGCGGTTAAGTGCCGTTTGCCATCAGCAAGAGCGAGAGGCGGTGAGGGACGGCGGGTTGGGCGGAGGGGCTCCTCTGCGGAGCGAATGACGGGGTCCATAGAAGCGGTTGAGTCGTGGCCACCCTATAGCGCCGTATCTCCCTATCGACGCCATCTCCACAAGCGAGAGCCTCGGCGCTTGCAGGTAGGAAGTTTTTGTCGTCCGAGGTGGAGATGACAAGCAGTAATCTCAGTGCTGTGTGTATTCTCGGATCCCTGGCGCTGTGGCCCTGTCCATCTTTGCTCATTCCCCAGCTTAAGCGCCGAAGTGCTCCGCGCTTGGCCCAGCGGCCAGTCGCCGAGGCCATCGCCCAACAGAGCTAGACGCCGTAGCAGGACACTTGGATAGAATCAAGCGCCCATCAGCCGCCGAGTATGAGGTGTGGATTCGGTAGAGGTTGGGAAGACGCCGGGTTTGATTTGCTGACGAGAGCACGACAAGATATCTGGTCGCCCTACAAGACTGGGCTGTCTTGACTCGCCCCGTCTGGCTTATCGTTGCGAACCGCCAACTTGCCTTGAAGGTCAGGTCCAGGTCACCCAGAGGCCGAGGGCGTTGCTCCAGTCGCTCAATACAATGCAAACCGTGCGTCCACTCCCTGGCGGTCGTCAGCGCCGGTGGACGCCCATTCCCACTTCGGACATCTCCGGCTCGGAGACGGACGGGCAGACACGGAGGGTCAGTGGTCATTCGACAACCGTTGCAAGAATCAGCACCAACTGCCGGCGAGGCTATGTGTTGAGTGTAGGGCTGAGTCGAAGCCCCGACCATGCACACTCTGTTTTACAGGCTGGTTGCGATACCGTCCGTTGTAGTCGGGCGCTCGTTGCGGCGACACACAGGCCGCTCTTTGGTTTACCCGCAACTCAACAGAGTTACCATGACGTCGTCGGCCCTCCCCATCAACATTGCTCCTCCCACCTCGCATCATGCCAACGACGGTGCTCAAGTCCACGGTGGACATCCTCCTCGCGCATGGCCTCACTACCGTCTTTGGCAACCCCGGTTCAAACGAGCTTCCGTTCCTGGCCGGGCTTCCAAAGGATAAGTTTGACTATGTCCTCGGATTGCACGAGGGGGTAGTCGTGGGCATGGCAGACGGGTACGCACAGGCCACCCGCAAGCCCGTCCTGGTCAGCCTGCACGCCGCGAGCGGTACTGGCAATGCGATGGGCGCGCTGACCAACGCGCACTACTCGCACTCGCCGCTCGTGCTCCTCGCCGGGCAGCAGATTCGCCGTACCGTGGGCCAAGAGGTCATGTTGTCCAACGTCGACGCGTCAATCCTACCCCGCCCACTTGTCAAGTACTCGCATGAACCCCTCGCCGCGTCCGACGTCCCTCACTCCGTATCCCAGGCCATCCTCGAAGCGTCAACTCATCCCAAGGGGCCTGTGTACCTTTCCGTGCCCTACGACGATTGGTCGGCGGAAGCCCTGCCCAGCGACCTCCTGTTGCCGCGCCGCACTGTCAACACCGCCGGCTCGCTGTCCCAGGCCCAGCTGGCGGACCTGGTTTCAAGCTTGAGTCGTTCCTCCAGCCCCGTGATTGTGGTTGGTCCCGACGTCGACGCGGCTCAGGCCCAGAAGCACGTTGTGACGATAGCGGAGCGGCTCGGCGCCCCCGTCTACATCGCGCCGTCGGCCCCGAAGTGTCCATTCCCGACAACCCATCCTCACTACCGCGGGCTCCTGCACCCGGGCATCGAATCCGTTCGCACCAAGCTCGACGGCCATGACCTCATTGTCCTCATCGGCGCTCCCGCTATGCGATATCATCGCTGGGAGCCCGGGGCTTATCTGCCGGATAGCGCCGAGGTGGTGCACCTCACGTGTGATGCTGGAGAAGCGACCCGAGCCGCCTATGGTCGTGCCTGGGTGGGTGACCTTCTCGATGCCCTCGGTCAGCTCGCCGATGCCATTGAAGATCGAGCAGTGCGGTTGGATCCTCGGGTGGTGCCGTCGCCATCCAGTGTCGACGACACGTTGACCGGGGAATGGGTCCTAGATACCCTCACTGCTGCCGGGGAGTCTGTCTCACTCCCGAGCTGCACGCGGCCCATCACCTACGTCAACGAATGTACGACACTCGACCTCCTCTTCCTCGACCGCGTCGCTATAACGCACCCCGGCGGATACCACTTCCCCGCCTCTGGTGGGCTTGGATTCGGCATGCCCGCAGCGGTTGGCATCTCACTCGCACGTCCTGACGCCATCGTCGTCGCCGTCATTGGCAATGGGAGCGCAAACTATGGGATCACGGCGCTGTACACGGCGGCGCAGAGGCGAACGCGCACAGTCTTCATCATTGTCAACAACGGCTCCTATGGCGCGCTGCGAGGCTTCGCCAAGCGGCTCAACGCGCTCGATGCTCCTGGACTGGATGTCCCCGGCATCGACTTTGTCAGCATTGCGGCAGGATACGGCGTGCCTGCGGAACGAGTCACGACGGTGACGGCATTTCGAGAGGCCTATGTGAAGGCGTTGAGAGCCGACGGGCCGGTGCTGGTGGAGGCGGTGGTTAGGTTGGAATCATGAGTCTTCGGCTGCATGGAGACAAAGTTCATAGAGCGCAAAAGCCAGTTTTGCTGAAGTACTGAAGGGAGCCAGGGTTGTTTTTGGTGCTTTGTTTGTTTTTCGAGAGACAATTGTCGATGAAACGGAACAGGAATAAAGCGGAACGGGATGAATCTGAAGTGGGAACGAGTCTGAAGCGGAACAGGAATCAATCTGAAACCGGAAGGGAATGGTGGTCCTTGAAGGGAAGGCTCTGCCTATGGAGCTCCGGAGAACGGTTGAGCGCCGTCGCACCAGGCGACAGGCGCGCGTTCCGACTTCTTTAGTCCATCTTGTTGTACCGCAGAGCAATGTAGAGACTGGAGGACGGTCAGTGACCTAAACTACACGGACACCTACAGCACACGCAGAATGATGAAGATCCCGACGAGCACGAAAGCGTAGCCCGTCATCGGGATGCCTCCAAAGCCAAGGTTCTAGTTAAGGTCAGCGCGGGAGCCGCCGTTGCCAAGCTGGCGGACGTACGTCGATGACATCTTGGCCCGAGACGTGGCACTGGCCCAAGGCACTGATGGTGGCCGCGGACGGGGGGTAGACGCAGTTGCAAGCGCCATCCTGCAGCTTGTTGACACAGTTGAAGGCAAGGCCGACGAGATCGTTCTTGACGAGCAGCTCAAACGCGTAGGTCTTGGAAATGTCAGCAACAGCGTTTTGAGGACTGGCTTGGGCCCAATACCCACCTGGTAGTCCATGAAATGGAAGCTGTAGTACCAGAATCGAGGAAGCGAGGTCGTGCGAATGAAGTATCCTTGCACACACATCCCTAGCGCATGTGTTAGGGCTTTCCAGATACTCCCGGCTGCACGACTCACAGAATCCGTTCAAAGTCGCACAGAGGGCAAGCGCAGCGACAAAGATGGGGACAAGCGCAGCGATGAGGGCGGACCTGCGAGACGTTAGTTTTGGGCTCGGTTGTCCCCCAGCGTTCACGTACTGAGTCTCGGCGACTGGGGAATCAAAGTCAGCAAGGATCTCAAACGATGAAGATCCGACTAACCGAGGAGCGCGAGGAAGAGGTAGGCGACGAAGCGGAAGAACTGAACCGCACCAGGGTGCAGCCCAATCGCCCAGTAAATGATCGCCGAGTAGATGATGGAGCAAGCGAACACGAAGGGGATCACGACCAATGTGTTGGCAATGAGGAACGACAGGGGCCCGTCTGTTTTTGGTCAGACACAGTCAGATAAGCAGACTTACACAGCGCATTGCGGCGCTCGCGAAGGAAGACCTTGCGCTCTTCGATGACTGGCGATGGTCAGCCGATGGGTCTAAATGCGTCTCCAAGGACTTACACGCAGGGATACCAGCGACGCTCATGAACGACTATGATTATCAGAAATGCCCTGACGGGGCGTGCAGCCAACTTACCAAGAACGCGACAGAGAAGAAGTGGACAGACAACCTGTCACTGTAAGCAATGGCCCAGAGCAAGTAACCCATCGACGTACCGATCATTGATCTTGTCGTCGTTCCTTCCGAGGCGGATCCAGATCGTGGCCAGGAGAAGACTGTTTAACGTCAGACATGTCTATCTCCGTGAAGCACGATCCGTTGGTACTTACCCCATGCCGGCGAACATGCCCATGCGGAGCAGGAACGCAAACCAGTTCCTGGGAGTCGCGGTGAGAAAGTGTGATTGCACATGGCCAAGACGTACCTTATGTAGTCACGCACGTAGCGATGGCACAGCCAGTAGACAATCACGGCCTCGTCTCGGAGTGTTCTCTCAGAGGGGGGGCGCCTGTACTCCCCTTTCTCGACAGTTGCCGGCACCTCTCCGTGGACCTCCTGCAGTTCAAACATGCGAGTCAACAGTCGGTTGCTGTCACCCCTGCCGCGCCACTCGGTGCTTGCGATACCGAGCATCACGTTGGCGGGATTGAGCTGATACATCAGCTCTGCAGACAGCTGGCGACTCACATCCCGGCTTGTGTTAACCCCAAGTTGCTCACAGCGGGTATTCGCCTCCTCAAGCGTGCCCATAAAGGCCACTTTTCCTGCGGCGAGTACCATCATCTTGGAGAACAGTCTGAGGATGGTTTCCGACGGGGAATGGAGGCTGACAACCATGACGGTTTGCTGCATTGTCCGAATCTTATCGAGCAGCTTGATAACCTTATCGGCGGAAGTGGCGTCGAGACCCTGGACGGTTAAGCGGGAAGCTGAGACACAGCGCGATCCGACTTACACTGATGGGCTCATCGAGGAAGAGGACTTCGGGACTAGGTACGCGTCAGTACTGCTCTGGCCAAGTCGACCTACTTCTTCATGAGCGCGCACCCGATGCTGAGGCGTCTCTTTTGGCCACCAGAAATGCCGGTGTGGAGCGGGTCTCCAACCTAGAGTCGGTGGTGAGTAATCGGCTGATGGTTTCGGAAGCTCAGCTCACCATGACATCAGCACACAATTCTAAACCTAAATCCGCGAGCATCTCGTCCACGACGCAAACAGGCCTGCCAGAGAATTTGGCCGCATAGAAGAGGGTCTCGCGCACGGTGAGAACGCCGAGATCTGCTCATTGTGGTCAGCATGTGGGGGAAGAGGAGCCTGCTCACGGTGATCGTTCTGCTCGACAAATGAGCTGAGGTAGGACATATCCTCTTCGCGGTTGATGGAGTTTGCGTACCAGCGACACTGTGATGTCAGCTTTCTGGCGACCGAGACTGGGACAAACATGGCTATCTTTGCCGTTCCTCATTGTCACTCGCTTAAAGAGGGTTGATTTGCCCGAGCCCCTGCGCATCGGTCAATATACGACGACGATCCTGACGTACGAGGGGCCCAATATGGCAAGGGCTTGCTTCTTCTCCAGGGTGAAGGAAACGTTGTCCAACAATTTGAGCCTGTCAACGACCGTTGTTTCCAACTCGTTGCCGTGGTCATCGAAACCCCCAGGCTTCTCGAAGCGTCCTTTAACCTCATGGGTTAGATTGACGCAGGCGAACGCCACGACGCGGTTGGGGTTTTGGTTGGGGTTGGGGTTGGGGGGGTTGCTGTTGGGGATGTGATTTTCGTTGGGCGGGGAGGGCGGGTTGTTCATCGGCTGCATCTCGAGGGTGCTCTTATCATCGCTTGCGAGGCGCTTGTGTTTCTGGCGTTGCGATACCCAGATTCCGCTGCCAGATCCCCCCGACGATCGCTTGGAATGATGGCTCCCGGAGCTGCTGCCAGGCTTGCTGCTGGGCTTGGAGCTGCTGCCGGGCTTAGCAAAACCGTTGGGGAACATTGTGTCTGGTCTCGTGGAAGAGGTAGGGTGCTGTTGAGGATGGATGGTGCTGTTGAGTCGCGCAGTGTATCTCGGATGCTGGTGATCGAGTGAGGACTCTGGAGAATGAGCGCGAGGAAGTGCTCCATGTATTTATCCTCGTGACCCCGAAGACATCTCTGCGGGTCGTCGTGAAGAGCATCTTTTCTGCGTGACAACCCCCGGTGCCTCCTCCTTCACGCCTCACGCCCGGCCTGGGACGCGTTTCATGATGCTCATGATGCGAGCAGGACCTGCGGCGCGTGCCGGCCGGTGGAGGCGGGCACGAGATCCTGGATGGACCGGCACCGGGGAGAGTTTCAGATCAACCATGTCCAGGCTCAGCCATGTCCAGGCTCTGTAGTCCTGAATGTGAATGCCAAAGGCGGCGGCGGTTTGATACAGGCACGCGCCCCACCTTGAAGGCCAACACGGGGGTGCTCCAGTGCGGTCGCTGACAGCCTTCCTTGCGTGCTAAGCCGCGTCCCCTCTCTCGTCAGCACCGGCGCTTCCTGGTTCCTGCTGCACCGCAATGTCGTGATGTACCTGTTCAAGGTGACGGCCCCGACCATACTCGTCGCAACGCGAGGAATCGCCAAACTGGGGCGCATGGGGCGGTTGTCCAGCAGTCCCTCCTCTTTCTGCACCTAGGGTGCAAGGGGTGTTGTCTACACGGGCGTCGGGACGTGGACGAGTGTATCCTACTTTTGTGGATTGCTCCGGCGTGTAGAGTTTCACGTGTCCTGGATGTTGTGGGGCTTGTAGGCTTCACGCAGCCGGAGGATCTTGTCCAGGCTTCACGCAGCCAGCGAGGATCTGGTTTGTCGTGACGCGGGCAGTATAAAGTTGGTGCTCAAAGCTGTCGCGTCCAAGCGGGAGTGGAGCCAGCCCTGGCTTTGTACGTTCCGCTGCCCCACCGAAGAATTAAGTTCATGAGAAACGGAGTCAACTTAGCTTGTGATAGCAAATCTCAACGGATGAGGATCCTGGGATCAACCTTGGTGGGCACATCAATCGCTCACGCGTTGCTTTCATCCCCGCTCTCACCACTGTGTCTTCATCACTACCCAACAACATCTACCTGGAGCCTCTTCAACCATCATGTCGTCGAGACAGCAATGTGGGTGACGCTCAGAACCGAGAACGCATTCATTATCTGACGCATCCCTAGTGCGCGACGATCCCCCGAACTTCCTGGCGATTCACGATGATTACATTGGAGCCGGGCGGGCGGTGATGACTCCATTCTTCAAGAGACAAGAAGTCCACGCTTGCTATGTCGACCACAGCCGCGGGCGGCACTCGTCAGAGAAGGAGATGCTTCTGTCCCAGATGCCGCAGGAAGTGATCAGGGCCAAACTCATGTACGAAGTCAAGAAACTGCTCCCAGGAAGTGATACGGGCTACGCGACAGTTCTCGCCAAGAACCCGGTCGGAGCAGTGTGCAAGTTGATCGACATTTTCGGCCTGTCGTGCAATGAGGCCGCCCAGGCCCCTACGTATAAGCGCACCAGCAAGCGACAGCAGCGCCCCCTCGTCCTCCTTGGGGCTGTCGACGACTACCTCAGCTCGAGGACGTGGCAGTCGTCCTCAACGGCGGAGGTGTCCTTGGTCCCCACGGATTATCGGCACAACATCGACTGCAAAGCGCTTGAGACCATCTTAAAGACGAGCCGAAAGAAGGGACGCCTGGTTGTTGGCTACTTGCCAACAGCGTGTCACATTACCGGCCGTCAGAGCGAGGTGGCAAGGATCACAAACCTGTTCCTTCAGCATTCAGCGTACATTTTCTGGGACTACTCGGTCGGAGGACCACATGGCCCAATCCGTCTGGGCCAACATCACGGCATCGTTTTATCACCATCCCTGTATCCTGGTGGAGGGGACGCATCCACCATCCTCGTCCTGCGGTCCGATATTGGCATGCGGAACGCCTTCATCGCTGCCAGGAGTGCCGACTCGACATTAACCAACGACCTCCGGTGCTATCACGCGATTTCCAACCACTACCAGTTCGACCAGAACTCTATTTGGGACCGCGAGTCCTTGTTCAGGGAGCGCGCAATTACGACTTGGTCCAGCCGGTGCAGCAACCTTCGCGTCCTCGGGGAAGAGAATGGTGGAAGCAAGCTTCCTGTGGTGTCTTTCAACATTCGTCACGGCCAATCATTCCTTCACCACGAGTACGTGAGGGAGCTTCTCTACGACGCCTATGGTATTCAAGCCCATTCCGTTCGCGCTTCTACGGATTACCACTACGATCTTTTGAAGCTCGACGAGTCAACCAGACAGCTGGCCAGAGACAACACTCTTCAACACTTCGCCCCCGGCTATGTGTCGGTCTCGTTTTCGTACACCATGACCGAGGCAGAGTTCATGTTTATTGTCGAAGCAGTGTGCGAAATCAGTGATCGCGGATGGGTCCTGCTCCCAATGTACCTCTTTGAGGTCGTTAATGGCAAGTGGGTCCACCGCTTCCGAACGATGCAACCCGACGGCATCAAGCCCCT
Organism: Vanrija albida; assembly: GCF_041260175.1. Lineage (NCBI taxonomy): Eukaryota > Fungi > Basidiomycota > Tremellomycetes > Trichosporonales > Trichosporonaceae > Vanrija > Vanrija albida. The sequence goes on from NW_027191423.1 coordinate 3,392,693, forward strand.
CACCAACACAGACGGCAATCCGTCCTTTCGCACCTGCGAGAGTGACGCGCGGCTCCTCATTCAAACCAGGGACTATAAGCCCAGTGATTACGAGGAGCGTACTTTCAAGCGTTTGGGCGACAAGTTGGCTCCGTTCGTGCTACCGAAAAAGTCTGTCTGGACAGGTCCACCGACACCGCGGCGACGAGTGCATCCGAAGCCCAGTCTGCTGGCCAAGTCTTCGCTGGCGACCATCACCGAGCCCGACGTTCAGTCTTCGCTGGCAACAATCGCCGAGCCCGACGTTCAGCCCAGCCCCAAACCCGACGCTCAGACTCGCCCCAAACTCGGTCTTCTGAAGACGACGCCGACAGTGCACGAGACGCAGGCCATGGCTTCAAACACGTCGTCGCCTATGAGTGCCCAAAGTGACACGTCTACTCTCCCCAAGCCCGCCAAGCTGAAGGCAAAGTGGCGGGCAAAGTTGCGCTTGTAGCAGTTGTATCCCTCACGACCAAGTACCACTGTATGATATACCTCGTTTGTGTGTACCCGGTAGTCGGTGCGAGGCAGGTGGCCGTTCGCGCTCCAAGGGCTCGCCCCCCCCCCCCCCTATCCCCTTCGCCCGAGCGGCGCTCTACAGGCCGTTGTCAACGTCCCTTTCCGACGGGGTGGGCATCGGTCGAGGCAGGTTCCACGTCTTGGCGTGCTTTCAGTGCGGAAGGACTCGCAAATGTGCTCACCAGACGGCTAGACCTTGTGCCTGCTCCGTCCTACCCCTTTAGTCGGTGCCTCTATACTCCTGGTTGCTCGTTCCTGCCAACCTACCTACCCTGCGGTAGCTGCAACTCTACCCGAGCGCGTTACACCCAATCCACCCAATCGAGGCTGTGCATCCTCGGGTTCCTCGGCGTGCTCTAGGCCGGCACATTGGGGATCGTGTCGCCCCCTAAAATGAAGGTTGTGAGTGTACGAGAGGTTTGTCGTTGGAGATGTTGGTGGCGCGGTTAGGCGCGACATCGAGATTTACTCGACCCGGCAAGTGTTTAGCGTTTTGCAAAAGCGCCGATGGATCGAGGGAGACGGAGCCCCGATAGACCGGAGACCGGAGACCACGAGAGAGCCACGCGGCATGAAACCACCCAGCGCCACGTGGCAAAAGCCACGTGGCCATCGTGCATGCCATTGCGTGCGCATGCGTGCATAGGGACGTGGTGGGCGGCGCCAGGCGGCATGCCAGTGACTCACGGAGGATGACTTGGCTCGGTCTAACGGATTGCGATATGTCGTGATTCAAGCCCGAGCCCGCCTCCACTCGCACCTCGTCCTCCTCGGTTAACGCCAGCTGCTTATTGTGCACGTCGGTCTTGATAATCATTCAGAGCAATCTCGCGACTGTATTGAGAGCAATGGCGTCACCCTCTGGAGCCATACTTAAGACCAGTTGAAGGACCAGGCGCATCAACACTCTCACACAACACAACGCGACCTTGACCGACCCAACATGACCATTGCCAAGCCCACTCTCTTCCAGCCCCTCAAAGTTGGAGCTCTCGGTCTCAAACACCGCGTGGTTCTCGCACCCCTCACGAGGACCAGGGCCGATGCCGAAACGGGTGTTCCGGGCGATCTGAGCGCAGAGTACTATGCTCAGAGGTCTTCGGGTGAGTGGGGCGGGCGAGGAGAAACGCTGGGACTGATACCCTCAGACGGCGGCCTCCTAATTACTGAGGCCACCTTTATCGCTGCCGAGGCCGGTGGCATCGCCGGCGTCCCTGGTATCTACTCGCCGCAGCAGATTGCAAAGTGGAAAGAGACGACGGATGCGGTGCACAAGAAGGGTGGTCTTATCTTCCTGCAGCTCTGGGCTCTTGGGTGGGTGCAACCGTTGTGACTCACGGTGCTGACGTACAGTCGCGTCGCCGACCCCAGTCTGGTGCCGACCGTCTGGGGTGTGTCCGCCAGCAGGCCGTACACCAAGTTTGGGGACACCCCGACGCCAGTCACAGAGCTGGGAGAGGCCGACATCGACCGCTTCGTGGGGCACTACAGGCAAGCCGCACTGAACGCGATCGAGGCTGGATTCGACGGTGTCGAGATCCACGGCGCCAACGGATACGTGAGCGGTGTTGGTCGCGATGGTGCTGACGCTGCAGCTCGTTGACCAGTTCCTCCAACCCGTGACCAACGCCCGCACGGATGCGTACGGTGGGACCTTGGAGAACCGACTTCGTTTCCCCCTTCGCGTCCTCAACGAGGTTTCGCAGGCCATCGGACCTGAGCGCGTCGGTATTCGCGCGTCCCCTTTCGGCGAGTTCCAGGGCATGCGCGGCGACAACAAGCCCCTCGACACGTTCCTCCCATGGTTCAAGGCCATCGTTGCGGCGCAGCCCAAGCTCGCATACGTCCACACGGTCGCCCCGAGGGTCAGCGGTGTGAGCGATGTCGACCAGTCCGAGCTCGACAAGCGCGGCGACTCGCTCGATTCTCTGCGTGCTGTGGTCCAAGGCGCGGGTATCGCCTTCATCTCTGCCGGTGGAGCGACGCCGGCACGTGCGCTGGATGAGGCCGACAAGGATGGCGACCTCATTGCGTTTGGCCGGTACTTTATTTGTGAGTGGGCAATAGGGGTCTTGGGCCTGCACCTTTGCGCGGGCAACAGCTTATGCTTCAAGCCAACCCCGACCTCCCTGCTCGTATTGAGAACGGCTGGGACTTGACCCCCTACAACCGCAAGACCTTCTACACTCGCGGGGCCGAGGGCTACACTGAGTGGGTTGGTCGTTGGAGCGATCCTGACATTACAGCTACCCGTTCCACGCCGCTTCGCGACTGTAGCGAGGCGTAGTGATGTAGAGCAGCAACCACGAGTCGACCGGCGCCGTGGTCGACGCCAACCCTTGCAGTGTCATAGGCATGTCATTCGGCTATACTATAAGGTCTGGTGCGAGAGTGTCCGTGTCACCGCATTGTCCTTGTCTTCTCATCGACCTAACCGGTGAACGAGGACGTGAGCCGGAACTGCTGATTTTGGTTGCCGTCGTAGCATTGCCAGAGCTGAACGACGTTGGCGTTCTCGACTCGGCCGTCGGTCACGTCCACGCAGAGGTCTTTGGTGTCAGCGGCCTGCTAACGGTTCACCCACTTGTCCCGGCGAGCTGAATCTGGCCATCGTGAATCCACCACTTCTGCTGCGGCACATCGTAGCAGTCCCACACCTTGAGCCTGACGCCGTTCCCAGGAGCTGCGGTGTGAGCTCCACGCGACCTTGGCCAACCCACTGAGGCCGGCGTCGAGGCACTTGTCCAAGCCGGTTTCGCCTGAAGACCACCACAACTTGACCTGTCCCCACCCACTCGGCGGCGGAAGCCAGCTGGGGTTGACGTACTTCATTCCGACGGTGCTGCGGAAGTCAGGAGCGGGAAAGAGTACAGCACTTGCACATGGACCTCGAGGCCATTGGAGTAGTACTGCAGGTTGTCGCGGCCGACGCCCAGGCTCATGGATTGCCCAGCAGGAGCGAGGACGGGTCGGATGTACAGGGGGTTGCCAGGGGGCCGTTGACGCTTGTCAAGGGGGGACGCGATCGAGACCGCAGCGAGGGCGAGGATAACGAGCAGGGCGAGCATTGTGAGGGTTGCTGGGTGGCGATGGGGACTCGAGGTGAGCAAATGTGGGGTGAGTGGGCCGCGGGCTGCGATGTCAGATATAGATGACTTGGAGGCGGTGTGCATCGTCGAGCAACGGCCATTCTGCGGGCAACATTGACGTCGACACGCCCGGGCCGCCAGCGACGACGGGCATGACGGGCAGTATAAACGACAATGCCCACGACGACAACGGGCACTCTAATTCTCGGTGTGCACTGCATTGATGGGCAGTAGAAGCTTGAGCGGGTGGATTGGAAGCGGGGAAGAGTGGGCTGAGTGGGACCCGCGGTCATGTGTGAGGTAACGGCGGCCATGCGTGCGTGTGACTGACGACGTCATGGCTTCTTGGCACAAGCAACTTTTTGTCTGTGGGGGTTGATCGTCAACTTTGCCGTCGCATGCGGCCCTCGAATGGTTGTCACAGCGGGCCAACTCTCTCGGATCACCCTCTCCCGGCTTGCACTGCTAAGCGCCGCCTTGACCTCTTGTTTGACTCTTCCCAAACCTCGCCTTGACCGTTTGGCACAATCGCCCCATCAAGCTCGGAATCAAGGCGTGTTTCAGTGCGCGGCGCTGGTGGCTGTTTCTCCGACAACGCCGCTGCTGCGCGGCGGCTCCAAAGCGGAGCTTGTCTCGTGACTGGCCGAACCGCGCCTCAGCCGAGTATGGATCCACCCCCATGTGGTTCGCCAAACCCGCCATGCGGACCGCGCTTCACTAGTGCCCTCGGCATCCAGGCATCCCTAATCGGATGGCGTTTTTTACCCCGAAAGTCCGCTGCGGTTGGCCGCGGATGGCGTGCACCAGCCCCATGCTGCGCAGACGGCCGAGAGACTTCTTGGCGATGCACTGAGACTGGCAGGTCGACAGTCGACTCGGATCGGGCCGAAGTAATCTAATCAGGAGCCAAGGTCATTTCGGCCGACAGGGCACCACCTGTACCTACTTGGTTTTTGACGCCAAGAATGGTGAAAGCCGGAAGTGAGCCGGAAGTCGGTCCTTAAAGATTGCGCAGTGAGCATGTAGTCGTGTGCACATCCGCAATGTCGCAACCAACGACTCTGTACCCCCAGCTCGCTACGGACGAGAAAGGCAGGGACGTGGAAGACGTCCAGTCCAGCGACGACGACAACGACACGCGCAAGGATGTCCCCTATGGTATCCAGCACATTGAGGCGACAGTCCATACGTTTACCCGGGTTGACTACTGGATCCTGTTCCTCAGTATCTTCCTCGTTGGATGTGAGTGCGCTGGTGGCGGCCGTCACTGACGACAGATGCACGAGGCTTTGACAACATGAGCCGCACGCCGTACCAGGCGGCGGCCCTCAGCTCGTGGAGCGCGGCGGCGCGGAGCTCGACGCTGGGTGTGACCCGTGCTGTCATTAGCGCGGCTGCGCAGCCCGTGTACGCAAAGCTGTCAGGTGGGTTGGAGCCTGGGTCAGTTGCTGATCTTCAGACTTCCTCGGACGTCCATTCGTGATCATGGTGTTCACCGTCATCTACGTTGTCGGCTGCATCGTCCAAGCTACCAGTCAGAACTTTGACAACTACATGGGAGGCTTTGTGCTCTTTGTTCTGGCGTTCTCTGGCCAAGCAGGTGGGTTGCGAGTGTGACTGGGCTGACGTCAGTCACGTTCGCTGTTCTCATCGCCGACACGACGTCGACCCGTTCGCGTGTTGCCTTCTCCCTCGTCCCCTCGCTCCACATCACCATTAACGCATGGGTGTCTGGAACCATCGCGCAGAAGATCATGAAGAGCTCGACTTGGCGCTGGGGCTTTGCCATTGGATCCATCACCGTGCCGATTCTCACCATTCCGCTTCTCGCCACCCTGCTCCTCGGCAAGCGGAGGGCTGAGCGTCGCGGTCTTCTCGCCGGCGTCCCCAAGCTCACCAGTGTGATGCGCCGGTCCTCGGGTTGGAAGGATCTCTTCTGGCGTGTTGACGCCGTCGGCCTCTTGCTCCTCGCCGCATCGCTTGCCCTCATGCTCATTCCGTTGACCCTGGGTGGAGGATCCAAGGCGCGATGGGCTCAGGCCAAGCAGATTGTCCCGCTTGTGGTGGGCGTTGTCGTCGCCCTCCCGGCGTTCCTCATCTGGCAGTGGAAGGGTGCGCGTTACCCCATCATTCCCTTCCGCATGCTCAAGGACCGTCACGTTCTGTGCTCGTTTGCCATCTCGACGCTGAGCGCGATCGCCGCGTCGTCCCAGGGCTCGTACCTCTACTACACCCTTCTGGTGTCCTTCAGCCGGTAAGTGACGCCAGCGGCTGTCGCTGACATTAGCTCGGTCGAATCCGCTACACGTATCCAGAACATTTACACGTTTGTCCGCACCGTCGGCGGCCTCGCAGTCGGCTTCGTCATCCGTAAGGTGCCGTTCCTCCGGCCATTCATCATGGCCGGTGGCTTGGCGTTCGTTCTCGCGTATGGTCTGCTCTACCGCTACCGTGGAGGCCATTCTGATGGTGACATTGCTGGACTCATCGCCGCCGAGACCATCCTGGGTCTCGCTGCCGCCCTGGCCTACTTCCCTGCTCAGACCGCCCTTCAAGTCGTCGTCAAGCACGAGCATGTGGCTGCGACCACCGCGCTGTTTACCGCTTGGTGAGTACCTCGCCGGGACTCGCTGACAGAAGCTTTTCCGTTGGTTCCGCGATCGGAGCTGCCATGACCGGCGCCATCTGGACGTCGATGATGCCAGACAAGCTGCTGCAGGGTCTTCAGGGCGCCAACGTCCCCGATGCCGCCAAGATCGCAAAGGAGGTCTATGGCAACCCGCTCAAGTTTATCGAGAAGAACCCCGTGGGCAGCGTTGCACGCGTCGCAGTCGAAGGCGCGTACCGCGACGTGCAACGCTACATCTGCATCTCGGGTCTCGTCGCCGGCGTCCTGCTGTTTGCGTTTAGCTTTGGCCTCCACAACCCCAGACTCGGAGACAAGCAGAGCCTGGACGATGAGCAGTTGGAGGCGATCGGTATGGGAGATGGGCAGACGAGGCGGGAGGGCAAGGCCGACGCGGCGAGCCCTGACCTGGATAGCCAGGCTTTGCCTCCCGCGCACGTGAACAAGTAGGGCGCGAGTTCACTATGCATTGAACGTTGCGTCTCTGCGTGGAGAGATGTCGGCGGGTTATGGTAGCAACGCGGGGGTGGAGAGGTGTGGTGGATGCGAGAGAGGGGGTTCTTTGGGCTCGTTTCGGCATAGGGTTAGAGGGTTAGGGGGTTAGGGGGTTAGGGGGTTAGGGGGTTAGGGGGTTAGGGGGTTAGGGGGTTAGGGGGTTAGGGGGTTAGGGGGTTAGGGGGTTAGGGGGTTAGGGGGTTAGAGGGGGTTAGGGGGTTAGGGGGTTAGGGGGTTAGGGGGTTAGGGGGTTAGGGGGTTAGGGGGTTAGGGGGTTAGGGGGTTAGGGGGTTAGGGGGTTAGGGGGTTAGGGGGTTAGGGGGTTAGGGGGTTAGGGGGTTAGGGGGTTAGGGGGTTAGGGGGTTAGGGGGTTAGGGGGTTAGGGGGTTAGGGGGTTAGGGGGTTAGGGGGTTAGGGGGTTAGGGGGTTAGGGGGTTAGGGGGTTAGGGGGTTAGGGGGTTAGGGGGTTAGGGGGTTTT